>NW_027443153.1:0-301607 GCF_048569485.1 Anomaloglossus baeobatrachus
GCTGGAAATCCAATTTGGGGGGGTGTCATGGTGTGATATTGTGGGTTAAGTACCATTTTGTGTGGGTTCATGTTTTGGGCGTGGTGGTCTGTCTATTCGATATAGTTTGTCCTGTTAAGTCAGGTTATATCGCCTTGAAGTGCTTCTGTGAATAGGTCTGGGGAGGGGGCCTGGAATCCACCTAAACTCGGTTTACGTGAGAGATTAGTGATTCTGGGTGAGACTTTCAAGAGAGAGGAAGCAAGATTGAACCTTTGAGGGAGACGCCGAAGCTGCGGCCAGCACCCCAAAGACACTGTGAGAAACCCCGATTTCCCTGGAGAAGGACTGCTGGAGGAGTGTGACTGAACTCGGGGACATTTATGCCATTTCTACCCTCCGTGTGGTGGATTATTTGATGGTCATTCTATATTGCATGGAATAAATATGCTTTGGATTGTTCACTCATCTCTCGCTCTGTTAATTGTGTGAGAAAGACCCCTTCACAGGGGGACCCAGCTTTTTTTTAATTATTTATATATTAAAAAACCAGCAAGGGGAGACCTTCATTTTGGAATACCAGCCAAGGTGACGCTGCCAACTGTGGTCTGCAGCCGTCTGCTTTACCCTAGCTGGTTTTTTTTGGTTTGTTGTTTTTTTAATTATTTATTTAAATTTTTTTATTTTTTTTTAGCTAAATACAAGGCTAAACACCCTTTAGTGCCACATGAAAGTCACTAAATGGTGCCAGCTTAGAATATGCAGGGGGGTGGGACATTATATATGTGTTTGACGTCTATTTATCTATCCATCTATCCATTCTAGCTTATTAGGCTGTGTGCCCACGATCAGGATTTGCAGTGGTTTGGACGCAAAGTGTTTTGACTGCGATGTTGTGCAGTACAAGCGCAGTAGCGGGATGTTTAGAAATCTCATCCCCACTGTGCTTTTTTTATCTGCAGCATAAACTGACCAGCGGCGCGGCTTCCTGAGGCGCAGGATGTCAGTTTATGCTGTGGAGAGGAGTGTGTTCTTCGCAGGGAGAATAAAGTCCGCAGCGGCCTGAACCCAGATCGTGGGCACGGGCAGCTGCATTCTCGTGTGGAAAACACTGGCATCTGCACAGAAGGGCTGACACTGCGTCACAGTCTAAGTGAGAAACTTGGCACTACAGCAACATTTTTGTAAACTACTTGTGGAGTTAAAATGCTCACTGTAACCCTGAATAAAAATTTTTAGTGGTCTACTGTCCAAAATGGGGTCACTTGTGGGGGTTTCTGCTGTATAGGTACCTTAGGGGCCCTACAAATGCAACATGATGCCCACCATTTATTTCAACTTTCCAAAATTCACAGGGTGCTCCTTCCGTTCCAAGCCCTCCCACTTGTCCAAACACGAATTTTTGGCCACATGTGGGGTATCCAACTGTGGGGTTTACTTTTTCGTGTTTCCTCTTGAAAAAGAGAGAAATTTGGTGCTAAAGCAGCATTTTTGTTAAAAAAAATGAACATTTTCAATATGACGACCTAATGTTATCAAATTCTGTGAAGTACCTGTGGGTTCAAAATGCTCAATATACCCCTGGATAAAATCCTTGAGGGGTCTAGTTTCTAAAATGGGATCACTTGTGGGGGAGCTCCACTGTTTAGGCACCTTAGGGGCTCTCTAAATGCGACATGGCATTAGCTAATGATTCCAGCTAATTTTACAGTCAAATGGCGCTCCTTCCCTTTCAAGCCCTGCCGTGCGCCCAAACAGTTGATTTCCACCACATATGAGGTATCTGCGTACTCAGGAGACATTGCACAATAAACTGTATGTTGCATATTTTCCTGTTACCCTTGTGAATAAAAGCTATCTGGTTAAAGTAATAATTTTGTGGTAAAAAAATTTTTTTTATTTTATTTTCACGGCTCAACATTATAAAATTCTGTGAAGCCTCCGGGGGTTCCAGCGGCTCACCAAACATCTAGATAAAATTCTTGAGGGGGTCTAGTTTCCAAAATGGAGTAACTTGTGGGGGCTTCTGCTGTTTAGGTACTTTGAGACAAATGCTACATGGGGCCCGCAATCTATTTCAGCCAAATTTCCTTTCCAAAATTCACATATAGCTCCTTCTGTTCTGGCTCCTCCTATTTGTACAAAAAGAGGTTTTTGACCTCATGTGGGGAATTACCGAGCTCATAATAAAGTGGGTAATAAACCGTGGGGTCCACTTTTTGGTGTTACCTTTCGAAACCTTTCAAAGTGACACCGGTCAGAATTGTAGAAAATGGCCGAGTCATGAAGTACAAAACTGGCTCCTTCATTAATGGGTTAAACTGAATGTAAATGAGCCATTCAGGAATAGCGGGAAACTGGTTCTGAACTGGTTAAAGGTGAAAGTAGTTGAGAAATGAAGGGGTTAATAATAATGATGAATCCAAATACTAGAGACCCTGCACCTACCTCCACCTGCAGAGCCGCACACTAGATATATAATACCCTGCACCTACCTCCACCTGCAGAGCCGCACACTAGATATATAATACCCTGCACCTACCTCCACCTGCAGAGCCGCACACTAGATATATAATACCCTGCACCTACCTCCACCTGCAGAGCCGCACACTAGATATATAATACCCTGCACCTACCTCCACCTGCAGAGCCGCACACTAGATATATAATACCCTGCACCTACCTCCACCTGCAGAGCCGCACACTAGATATATAATACCCTGCACCTACCTCCACCTGCAGAGCCGCACACTAGATATATAATACCCTGCACCTACCTCCACCTGCAGAGCCGCACACTAGATATATACCGTATTTTTCGCTTTATAAGACGCACTTTTCCTCCCCAAATTTTGGGAGGAAAATGGGGGGTGCGTCTTATAAAGCGGTAGCGGGGGGGGGGGGGTCCTGTCTGAAGCGATCGGGCGGGTGCCTGTGGCTGCATGCAAGCGGCCGGGTACCTGTACTTGCATGCAGCGGCAGCCGGGTACCCGTGGCTGTGTGCGGGCGGCAGCGGGTGCTGTGTGGGGTCGGCAGCCAGGTACCTGTGCTTGCATGCGGTGGCAGACGGGTACCCATGGCTGTGTGCGGGCGGCAGCCGGGTGCTGTGTGCGAGCGGCAGTCGGGTGACCGTGCAGGTACCCGGCTGCCGCCCTCACACAGTCACCCATCTGCCGCCCGCACACAGCCATGGGTACCCGGCTGCCACCGCACGCAAGCACAGGTACCCGGCGGCTTGTACGCAGAGTGGGCGGGCAGCCTGCTGGCTGCCACTCTGTGCATGCGGGGCGGGCGGCTGTGCAGCTTACCAGTTGTCCGCGGTCCCACTTTCAAATGATGGCGCCGGTGGAGCTCTTGGATGAGAGCTCCATCTGCGCACAGCGCTGCTCCGGGAGTCAGCGCGTGCGCAGATGGAGCCCTTGGATGAGAGCTCCATCTGCGCATTGCGTCGCTCCGGGCGCCATTACTTGAATCGGGACCGCGGACACACTCCACCACTGAGCCGCCGCCGCCGCCGCTGCCACCACTGAACCGGGACCGCGGACACACGCCACCACTGAGCAGTCCCTGCCGCTGCCACCACTGAGCAGTTGCCGCCGCTCCCACCACTGAGCCGCCGCCGCCGCCGCTGCCACCACTGAACCGGGACCGCGGACACTCACTGCACCGGCCTGCTGCACGGCTCTCATGCCACGGCTGCTGCCGCCACCACGGACCCCACGGATCCTGCCACCGCGGACACCACCGCGCCTGCAACCACGGACGCCACGGCACCTGCAACCACGGACCCCGCTGCCACTGACCTGCCGCGCCTGCCAGCACAACCTGTGCCTCCTGTGACCCCGCTTCACCACCACTGCTGCCCCCCTCCGGTAAGAGAACATCGGAGTATAAGACGGACCCCATTTTTCTTTTTTTTACCTTTTTTTATGTCTAAGTTTGGGGTGCGTCTTATATTCCGGTGCGTCTTATAAAGCGAAAAATACGGTAATACCCTGCACCTACCTCCACCTGCAGAGCCGCACACTAGATATATAATACCCTGCACCTACCTCCACCTGCAGAGCCGCACACTAGATATATAATACCCTGCACCTACCTCCACCTGCAGAGCCGCACACTAGATATATAATACCCTGCACCTACCTCCTCCTGCAGAGCCGCACACTAGATATATAATACCCTGCACCTACCTCCTCCTGCAGAGCCGCACACTAGATATATAATACCCTGCACCTACCTCCTCCTGCAGAGCCGCACACTAGATATATAATACCCTGCACCTACCTCCTCCTGCAGAGCCGCACACTAGATATATAATACCCTGCACCTACCTCCACCTGCAGAGCCGCACACTAGATATATAATACCCTGCACCTACCTCCACCTGCAGAGCCGCACACTAGATATATAATACCCTGCACCTACCTCCTCCTGCAGAGCCGCACACTAGATATATAATACCCTGCACCTACCTCCACCTGCAGAGCCGCACACTAGATATATAATACCCTGCACCTACCTCCACCTGCAGAGCCGCACACTAGATATATAATACCCTGCACCTACCTCCACCTGCAGAGCCGCACACTAGATATATAATACCCTGCACCTACCTCCACCTGCAGAGCCGCACACTAGATATATAATACCCTGCACCTACCTCCACCTGCAGAGCCGCACACTAGATATATAATACCCTGCACCTACCTCCACCTGCAGAGCCGCACACTAGATATATAATACCCTGCACCTACCTCCACCTGCAGAGCCGCACACTAGATATATAATACCCTGCACCTACCTCCACCTGCAGAGCCGCACACTAGATATATAATACCCTGCACCTACCTCCTCCTGCAGAGCCGCACACTAGATATATAATACCCTGCACCTACCTCCTCCTGCAGAGCCGCACACTAGATATATAATACCCTGCACCTACCTCCTCCTGCAGAGCCGCACACTAGATATATAATACCCTGCACCTACCTCCACCTGCAGAGCCGCACACTAGATATATAATACCCTGCACCTACCTCCACCTGCAGAGCCGCACACTAGATATATAATACCCTGCACCTACCTCCACCTGCAGAGCCGCACACTAGATATATAATACCCTGCACCTACCTCCACCTGCAGAGCCGCACACTAGATATATAATACCCTGCACCTACCTCCACCTGCAGAGCCGCACACTAGATATATAATACCCTGCACCTACCTCCACCTGCAGAGCCGCACACTAGATATATAATCCCCTGCACCTACCTCCACCTGCAGAGCCGCACACTAGATATATAATCCCCTGCACCTACCTCCACCTGCAGAGCCGCACACTAGATATATAATACCCTGCACCTACCTCCACCTGCAGAGCCGCACACTAGATATATAATAACCTGCACCTACCTCCACCTGCAGAGCCGCACACTAGATATATAATACCCTGCACCTACCTCCACCTGCAGAGCCGCACACTAGATATATAATACCCTGCACCTACCTCCTCCTGCAGAGCCGCACACTAGATATATAATACCCTGCACCTACCTCCACCTGCAGAGCCGCACACTAGATATATAATACCCTGCACCTACCTCCACCTGCAGAGCCGCACACTAGATATATAATACCCTGCACCTACCTCCTCCTGCAGAGCCGCACACTAGATATATAATACCCTGCACCTACCTCCACCTGCAGAGCCGCACACTAGATATATAATACCCTGCACCTACCTCCACCTGCAGAGCCGCACACTAGATATATAATACCCTGCACCTACCTCCACCTGCAGAGCCGCACACTAGATATATAATACCCTGCACCTACCTCCACCTGCAGAGCCGCACACTAGATATATAATACCCTGCACCTACCTCCTCCTGCAGAGCCGCACACTAGATATACAATACCCTGCACCTACCTCCACCTGCAGAGCCGCACACTAGATATACAATACCCTGCACCTACCTCCACCTGCAGAGCCGCACACTAGATATATAATACCCTGCACCTACCTCCTCCTGCAGAGCCGCACACTAGATATATAATACCCTGCACCTACCTCCACCTGCAGAGCCGCACACTAGATATATAATACCCTGCACCTACCTCCACCTGCAGAGCCGCACACTAGATATATAATACCCTGCACCTACCTCCACCTGCAGAGCCGCACACTAGATATATAATACCCTGCACCTACCTCCTCCTGCAGAGCCGCACACTAGATATATAATACCCTGCACCTACCTCCACCTGCAGAGCCGCACACTAGATATATAATACCCTGCACCTACCTCCACCTGCAGAGCCGCACACTAGATATATAATACCCTGCACCTACCTCCACCTGCAGAGCCGCACACTAGATATATAATACCCTGCACCTACCTCCACCTGCAGAGCCGCACACTAGATATATAATACCCTGCACCTACCTCCTCCTGCAGAGCCGCACACTAGATATATAATACCCTGCACCTACCTCCACCTGCAGAGCCGCACACTAGATATATAATCCCCTGCACCTACCTCCACCTGCAGAGCCGCACACTAGATATATAATCCCCTGCACCTACCTCCACCTGCAGAGCCGCACACTAGATATATAATCCCCTGCACCTACCTCCACCTGCAGAGCCGCACACTAGATATATAATACCCTGCACCTACCTCCACCTGCAGAGCCGCACACTAGATATATAATAACCTGCACCTACCTCCACCTGCAGAGCCGCACACTAGATATATAATACCCTGCACCTACCTCCACCAGAGCCGCACACTAGATATACAATACCCTGCACCTACCTCCACCTGCAGAGCCGCACACTAGATATATAATAACCTGCACCTACCTCCACCTGCAGAGCCGCACACTAGATATATAATACCCTGCACCTACCTCCACCTGCAGAGCCGCACACTAGATATATAATACCCTGCACCTACCTCCTCCTGCAGAGCCGCACACTAGATATATAATACCCTGCACCTACCTCCACCTGCAGAGCCGCACACTAGATATATAATACCCTGCACCTACCTCCACCTGCAGAGCCGCACACTAGATATATAATACCCTGCACCTACCTCCTCCTGCAGAGCCGCACACTAGATATATAATACCCTGCACCTACCTCCACCTGCAGAGCCGCACACTAGATATATAATACCCTGCACCTACCTCCACCTGCAGAGCCGCACACTAGATATATAATACCCTGCACCTACCTCCACCTGCAGAGCCGCACACTAGATATATAATACCCTGCACCTACCTCCACCTGCAGAGCCGCACACTAGATATATAATACCCTGCACCTACCTCCTCCTGCAGAGCCGCACACTAGATATACAATACCCTGCACCTACCTCCACCTGCAGAGCCGCACACTAGATATACAATACCCTGCACCTACCTCCACCTGCAGAGCCGCACACTAGATATATAATACCCTGCACCTACCTCCTCCTGCAGAGCCGCACACTAGATATATAATACCCTGCACCTACCTCCACCTGCAGAGCCGCACACTAGATATATAATACCCTGCACCTACCTCCACCTGCAGAGCCGCACACTAGATATATAATACCCTGCACCTACCTCCACCTGCAGAGCCGCACACTAGATATATAATACCCTGCACCTACCTCCTCCTGCAGAGCCGCACACTAGATATATAATACCCTGCACCTACCTCCACCTGCAGAGCCGCACACTAGATATATAATACCCTGCACCTACCTCCACCTGCAGAGCCGCACACTAGATATATAATACCCTGCACCTACCTCCACCTGCAGAGCCGCACACTAGATATATAATACCCTGCACCTACCTCCTCCTGCAGAGCCGCACACTAGATATATAATACCCTGCACCTACCTCCACCTGCAGAGCCGCACACTAGATATATGGCTGCTCTGTGCTTACAGGACCTGTGATGATGTCACATGGAGGGGAGGAGTCAGGGGTCACATGATCAGCTCCTCAGTGTATGCAGGGCTCTGCTGTGCTGGTTGTCATGGTGCTGGATGAGGGGAAGTTTATGTGTGGGGTCAGGAGGG
The DNA here is from genome assembly GCF_048569485.1 of Anomaloglossus baeobatrachus. Classification (NCBI taxonomy): domain Eukaryota; kingdom Metazoa; phylum Chordata; class Amphibia; order Anura; family Aromobatidae; genus Anomaloglossus; species Anomaloglossus baeobatrachus. The sequence goes on from NW_027443153.1 coordinate 8,065, forward strand.
GTTTACAGTGTGGATGTAGCAGAGCCGTGTGTGTACGAGGTGTATGGAGCGGAGCCGTGTGTGTACGAGGTGTACGGAGCGGAGCCGTGTGTGTACGAGGTGTACGGAGCGGAGCCGTGTTTGTACGAGGTGTACGGAGCGGAGCCGTGTGTGTACGAGGTGTACGGAGCGGAGCCGTGTGTGTACGAGGTGTACGGAGCGGAGCCGTGTGTGTACGAGGTGTACGGAGCGGAGCCGTGTGTGTACGAGGTGTACGGAGCGGAGCCGTGTGTGTACGAGGTGTACGGAGCGGAGCCGTGTGTGTGCGAGGTGTACGGAGCGGAGCCGTGTGTGTACGAGGTGAGCGGAGCGGAGCCGTGTGTGTACGAGGTGTACGGAGCGGAGCCGTGTGTGTACGAGGTGTACGGAGCGGAGCCGTGTGTGTACGAGGTGTACGGAGCGGAGCCGTGTGTGTACGAGGTGTACGGAGCGGAGCCGTGTGTGTACGAGGTGTACGGAGCGGAGCCGTGTGTGTGCGAGGTGTACGGAGCGGAGCCGTGTGTGTACAAGGTGTACGGAGCGGAGCCGTGTGTGTACGAGGTGAGCGGAGCCGTGTGTGTACGGAGCGGAGCCGTGTGTGTACGGAGCGGAGCCGTGTGTGTACGAGGTGAGCGGAGCCGTGTGTGTACGGAGCGGAGCCGTGTGTGTACAGAGTGGAGCCGTGTGTGTACGACCAGCACTATTTACCCCGGCCACAGTAAGTGAGGGTCACTGAGCTTGTGAGGGGCAGTAAAGTCTGAGGGGGCCGGGCAGTGCATAGTATAAGCACAATATCATAGTTTGGAGTTTTCCTTACAAGTTTCCCATTGTTATTTGCTTTTATCTGTGCTGTTCATCCCCATTTAATAGCGGCTCCATGGACAATGCTACCAGGTGTGTGTCTTGTCAGATGTATGCCCGCCTTGAGCAGCCGTTGGAGGGTGAATATGTCTGCACTCGATGTCAGCGTGTTACATATTTGGAAGCCCAGGTAACTGATCTAAAAATGCAGCTCACAACTCTCAGGAGCATTGCAAACCTGGAGAGGAGTTTAGAGCTCACTGAGCGGCTCTGGCTGCGGCCAGTGCTATGGAGGAGGGGAAGGTCAGGACCCAGAGGTAGGTAGCTGGGTAACAGAAGAAGAGGTAGGGGAAAAGTGTCAGGGAGCCTAGTCCTGATCTGGCACAATCTAGTAAATATGCCTGTGTGGCGGATATTAGGAATGCAGGCCCAGGACTAGGATCACTACAGCAGGACGTTGCTACTAGCAACCAGGAAAACAACTGCTATAGGAAGGAGGGAAATAGGAGTGCAGCAAAGGCCAGACAGATGTTGGTGGTAGTGGACTTAATAATTAGGTGGACAGACAAGGTCATTTATCGTCGAGACTGTGAATGCCGAACAGTGTGTTGTCTGCCAGTTGCTCGGGTTCGGCATATTGCGGATCGGATAGACAGATTTCTGGGTGGGGCTGGGGAAAACCCAGCGGTCATGGTGCACATTGGTACTAATGACAAAGTTAGAGGCAGGTGGAAGGTCTTTAAAAATGATTACAGGGAACTAGGAGAGAAGCTGAAGTTCAGGACCTCCCAGGTGGTGTTTTCAGAAATACTACCGGTGCCACGAGCGTCACTAGAAAGACAGCGGGAGCTTAGGGAGATAAATATGTGGCTTAAAAATTGGTGCAGGAAGGAAGGGTTTGGGTTCATGGAGAACTGGGCCGACTTCTTAGTCATCTACAGGCTTTATGGTAGGGACGGGCTGCACCTTAATGGAGAGGGGGACCCTGTGCTGGGGGAGAAAATGGTCAGAAGAATGCAGGAGCTTTTAAACTATGATCTGGGGGGAGGGAGGGTAGTGGAGCAAATAAGGGGATAGAGCAGATAGAGACAGTGAGACAGTAGGGGTTAATGAAGGTTGGGGGGCCTAGGACATGCAAGGAAAGTAGGGAGGCAAGGAGTAAGTAATATGTTAATACTATTAAATGTCTACTGGCAAATGCAAGAAGTCTTGCAAAGAAAATGAATGAATTGGATACTGATGTCAAGCATGGATTATGATGTGGTGGGCATTACGAAAACCGGATGAGAGCCATGACTGGGTGACACACGTAGAGGGTTATACTACATTCATGAAAGACAGGAAAGACAAAAAAGGTGGAGGAGTGTGTATATTTATCAAATCTAACCTAAGGGCGACTTTGCACACTATGACATCGCAGGTGCGATGTCGGTGGGGTCAAATCGAAAGTGACGCACATCCGGCGTCACTGGCGATGTCGTAGTGTGTAAAACCTTTTTGATACGATTAACGAGCGCAAAAGTGTCATTATCGTATCATCGGTGTAGGGTCCGACATTTCCATAATGCCAGTGCAGCGACAGGTACGATGTTGTCCCTCGTTCCTGCGGCAGCACAAATCGCTGTGTATGAAGCCGCAGGAACGAGGAACATCTCCTACCTGCTTCCCAGGTGCAATGAAAAGGAAGGAGGTGGGCGGGATGTTTACATCCTGCTCATCTCCGCCCCTCCGCTGCTATTGGCCGCCTGCCATGTGACATCGCTGTGACGCCGCACGACCCGCCCCCTTAGTAAGGAGGCAGTTCGACGGCCAGAGCGATGTCGCAGGACAGGTGAGTGCATGTGAAGCTGGCGTAGCGATAATGTTCGCTACGCCAGCAATCACACGATATCGCACCTGCGACGGGGGCGGGTACTATCGCGCTCGGCATCGAAAGCATCGGCTTGCGATGTCGCAGCTTGCAAAGTACCCCTAAGACTTGTGCTCAGTAACGACATTGGGGGGAACTGCAACAATGTAGAGTCAATATGGGTAAATGTACATGGGGAGGGGAATAACGGAAAGCTACTAATTGGAGTTGGCTATAAGCCCCCTAGCATACCTGAACAGGTAGAGGGTGAAATGCAACAAATTGAAAAGGCGACAAATAATAATAATAATAATAATAATAATAATCAGGTCCTTATTATGGGGGATTTCAACTATCCAGACATTCAGTGGGACATAGAATCTTCTGGTTCTGCTAAAAGTTGTAAGTTATCTACAATTGAAGATAATTTCCTCTCAGATGGTAGATGAACCGACCAGGAGAGATAATTTGCTACATCTGGTCCTGTCAAATAGACCAGATATAATTTCAGATCTACAGGTCCAGGAGCACTTGGGCACCAGCAATCGTAATATGGTAAGCTTCAGCGTAATATTCAATAGAACATTTGAAAGGTGAAATGCTAAAACCTAGAATTTTAGGAAAGCTGATTTCAACAAATTAAGGAAAAGCTTAATTGTGTAGATTGGGACAATGTCATGGTAACTGGGGATACCGAACATAAATGGGGTAGGTTTAAGAATATACTACCAGAGTCCTGTAAAAAACTTATACCCTCTGGTAATAAAATGTGCAGGAATAAAATTAAACCACTATGGATAAATAAGACAGTACAAAGTATAATAAAACAAAAACAAATGGCGTTCAAAATCTTGAAGGCTGAGAATACAGAAATAGCATTTCAGGAGTATAAGAATCTTAATAGGGAATGGAAAAAGGAAATCAAGCAAGCAAAGTTAGCTACTAAAACAAAAATCGCCAAGGACATTAAAATAAATCCCAAAATTTTTTATAAATACATTAATGCCTGGAAAACAAAAGATAGTATTTGTACTTTAAAATATAATAACAAGTTAGTTATAGTGGACAAAGAAAAGACTGAGATATTAAGTAGTCACTTCTCATCCGTGTTCACCAAGGAATAGACTGTTTCAGGGATCATTCAACAAGATAAAAATCAAAGTTCACCACCTGATATAAGTAATTCAACACAAGAAGAAGTACACCTACGTCTGAGTAAATTAAAGATTGACAAATCCCTCGAACCAGATGGCATTCGTCCACGAATATTGAGGGAATTGAATAGAGATGAGCGAGCCTCTAGAAGCTCGAGTTTGGTTCGGTTCATCGAATGAAGGCCGCATTCGAGTTCGGTTCGGCGAGCCATTCGACAAACCTCTCGAACCCATTGAAAACAATGGGAAGCAATCACAAACACATAAAAAAACACCTAGAAAACACCTTAAAAGGTGACAAACAACTCCCAAGACAACACAAACACATGGGAAAGTGATAAGGACAAATACTCATGCGAAAACAAAACAGCTGGACGAGGAAAAAGAGGAGGAGACACAGATATATGAGTATATGCAAGTGAACATCGATGCCATTACTGTGCAACTTGAGCCTTGCTCATTTTAGGCTTCCAATCTGGATAAATTGCCTGAGCTCGCCACGTACGCCTTGGGGATCTTGTCGTATCCCGCAGCCAGCGTTCTCTCGGAACTTGTCTTCAGTGCTGCTGGGCGTGTGCTGACAGAAAAGCGCTCGCATCTGTCCACTGACAATGTGGACAGACTAACGTTCATCAAGATGAGGAAGTCATGGATCACCTAGGACTTTTCTACCCATGTGTCATCCAGGGGAGGCGAAAAGCAGGTGTATTTTTGAGAGTGCTTTATGCAAAGCATCTTTGTAAAATTGAAAATGGGGGTCAACTGATTGTCAAGTGCTGTGTGTGGGGCCCAATTTTTGGAAACAAGGGAGACTGTGGTTGGAGTCCCCTTGCTGTGTTTTACATGATTTTCGAAGGGCATGACACGGCTTAGAGGTTGACTTTCAGCATCTGCAAACTGTTGGCTACAGAAATGCTGCCTTTCCAACCTTTTGACCAGAGGATTTTCGAGACCTTATGCCCATCGCAGTGCCCCAAGAGCCGATGCCCAGTCGCCACTCCTCCAAGAAAGGCATGCTCACGCTACCCCAGCAGGTCGCACATATCACTGCTTCCTTGAGAAACTCTGTGTGTCACAGGGTGCATTTCACCACAGATACTTGGACCAGTAAGCATGGACAGGGGCGTTACATGTCGCTGACTGGGTACTGGGTAACTATGCTGAGAGATGGAGAAGGGTCAGATGTACAAGTCTTGCCGTCCCCACGAGTTGTGTGTCAATCCTTACTCTGTATGTAGAAGTTTCTTCACTGCTTCTGCCTCCTCAACCTCGTCTGGGTTTTCCACCTCCGCCCAAACCCTGTGTGGTCAGGCCACCCGCGTTGTAACTGCGCACAAGGAATCCCACACACCTCCTTACTATGCTGGCAGCAGAGCTCAACGGCATCAGGCGGTCAACTCTTTACTTTGAAATGTCTGTGAAATGTGAGTCTCACCGCTGAGGAGTTGTGGACGTTAAGCTCTGGAGAGTGAGACCGAGTTTCATCAATGGTTGTCTCCACTCAACCAGCAGCCAGGGAAGGCCGGGTGCGACAATGATGCAAACCTGGCTGCGGCCCTTCTTCAGGGCAATGTGACACACGTGCCTTGTATGGCTCATGTGTTGAACCTAGTTGTCCAGCAATTTTTAAACCACTATCCCGGCCTACATGGCCTTCTGCAGAGGGCACGGTGTAACGCCTGCCTGGATCCACACACTCAGACGGGCTGGAAAGGATAGGCTAGAGGGAAGCCACTCGCCAAGCAGGACCCCCAGAACCCTGAAACCGTTTAACCCCTATACAGGTATTTGGCATTACACATGGCCCAAGGTGATCAATGTAGAGAGAAAATGTAGGTTTCAGCTCACCCGTGTGATAACCTCCAGGCTGGAATGGATGCCCACAATCCCCCGGACAGGCAGGTCCGTAGTCCTAGACAGCAGCAAAAGGGATGAAGGGATGGGACTCAGCACCAATACTGTATGGTAAAACTTGGAAGCTTTATTTCAATATTTAAAAAGTTCATAGGTCATCCAGAAAAAACGCCATGCGGCTTGCCTTGCGGCTTGACGCGTTTCGGACAGAAGAGGGGGAAATTTAAAACCAGTCCTTAATCATAAGCCATCCTGGCCTACATGGCCTTCTGCAGCAGGCACGCTCGCTATGTGCTCACTTCCACCGTTCACACCCAGCAGCTCAACAACTTGCATCGCTCCAGAAGTCTTTCGGTCTGGTGTTTCACCACTTGAAATGCGATGTGCCGACATGCAGGAATTTGAATCTGCTCATGTTGCACCGTCTGTGGCAGCACCGCTGAGCCCTGCTACAATACGTTGTGACGTATAGCCTGGGCTAACTAGATCCAGAGGTGGTACAGATCACGCTGCTGGAGTGGTGTCCGATCAATGACCTATGCACTCTTCTTCACAGTTTACAAATGTCGACGAAGATGTTTAGCATTGGCGATGCCATTATCAGCATGACAATTCCGGTCATCTACATGCTGGAGCACATGCTAAACATTATTCGGAGTCTGGTAGTGGGACAAGAGGAATGGGAGGAAGTACAGGAGGTGTCATATGCGGAAGGGATAACAAGATCTACAAGGTCCAGACGGTCAGCAGCACCAAGGCGGCAGTCATGGGACGGTGGGGGAGAGGGACTAACAAGGGCGCATAGTATCAGCAAAACTGTTGAGGAAGGTGCAGGAGCCCATGAAGAAATGGAGAACGAACTGGTGATGGGCATGGAAGACTCAGCAGATGAGGGAGAGATTGATCACATTTCGGTTGTGCGAGGTTGGGGGGAGAGGGCAGAGGAAGGAGGCATGATTCTCACCTCTCCGCCAACAACACAGCAAGGACTTGGTCCTCCTGGATGTGCAAGACACATGAGCGCCTTCTTGCTGCACTACCTACAACATGACCCTCGGATTGTCCAAATTTGAAGCAATGCTGACTAGTGGGTTGCCACACTGTTAGATCCCCGGTACAAGACAAAATTTGGCGAAATAAGTCCCGCCATGGAAAGGGACACACGTATGCAGGAGTATCAGCAGAAGCTGGTATGCAATCTTAGATCTGCTTTTCCACTAAACACCAGTGCTGCACAGAGTGATTCTCAACGCTTTGTCATGGCTAGGAGGAAATGGTCTTTTACTTGTCCACATCTGAGGGACTGATAGCTGGCTGCTGTGCTGAGACGGCGTTGAGTAGAGTGTCCCTGCAGGGTTGCAAATTTGGTCATATACAAAATGAGTGGAAAAAGGACAGATGCTGGTAGAAAGGGGAACAGGTGTGTTGGAAAGGGGAAAAAAGTTTGTGTCCGTGGGTTTGGTGGTTAAGCAACAGTAACATTTGCTGAAGAAACACCATCTGTTACGTGGGGACTGGCAGATTTGGATAAGGTGGTATATACTATGTTAGCGCTATATAAAAAAATAAAGAAGAAAATAAAGAGAAAGGTATATATCCCAATCGCCAGTCGGTGTCCACCGTGCTCCCAGATGGAAAAGGAGATGTTGGCAACTCGAAGGTTAGGCGGCGGATACAGAGCTGGGTGGCTCTGAAACTAATAGTAGCCTGAACCGAGTTAGACGACACTCTGATCTGGAGACTGGGATCCCTGTTAGCGTCACAGGGTCCACACACCCACCCAGCCCAGGAACTCACTGTTAACAACACAGGGGACATTGGGTACGCTGTCGTGTGCGTAGGGGCCACACCTGTGGACACCAGGCGCATCAGCAGCAGCAGCCCAGTTAATGCCACTGGGCTGCACTAGCAGGACTGGTAGGACAGGAGCTGGTCTTAACTGTTCTGCGTTACCAACTGTGGTGGCGGCCTGCACCGACGCCCTATCCCTGCCTACCTCTGGCCTAAAGCCGTAATGGGTTCAACACATGGAGGTGTGCTCTTTCTCAGCATAATAGAAGACTGCGCACCTCCTTGTTGGCTCCAGCCCATTTTATAACCTGGGTCCGCCCCAATAGCAGAGTGCCACGTCATCGGTGACATAACCAGCGGCGTATCCGGAACCGCCACTTCACTGATGACCTCATGGCAGTCACGCCCCAAACACCTCACCAGTCATCGTCTGACAAACAATGATGAGGTGCCAAGTCATAGGGGTGGGCCTCTGCGAGCCAGTCCGGAGTGGCCGCATCATCAGGACACTTGATGCCCTCTGGCCTATCATGGACTACCACCTCACGGACATGGCCAGTGAGTTCCTTACCGGACCCAGCCTCTGATGCACTAAGTGCCTGAGCATGCTCAGTAGCATGAACAACAGTCTCAGAAAAAAAGACTATCAGCTTCAGCATGCTGTCTAGGCACAACACAAGACTTAGACACGGCACGAAGTCCAAGTACCTGTGCAAAGAGGCTTTTCGCACTAAGTGTGGGAGCATGCGCTGTAGCCCGAACTTAGGAGTTAGCCTCAGGAATGGCCCAGTCAGGCTGAGCATACTCACTAGGCGAAACACTGGACTTAGGCTGCGGCTGGGGTAAATCGTCACACGCATGTGCACTAGCCGTCTCTCCACACTTAGACGTGGAGGAGAAAGCAGCCAGCTGGGCAACCCGAGGCACAGCCCAAAATGGCAGCTGACGCCTGGGCGCAAGTGGAACCGCAGCAGACTGCTTGCATTTACGGGGCACCGATTCGTAACAACATATACCAGCAAAAATAACAGGTGTACTTCTTCCCGTGGATAATCTGATATGATCACTTTTTTCACGGACACGACCATCGCTACCAAATGTAGATGAGGCACCAAAACATAAGCTGCTTAATTGGATCTCAAGTGCTCCATAAAGTGACCTCTCCTACACCGCAAGTTCAATATCCCAAATACTCCATTCCTCTGTGGTGTCAACCCAATCGCACTTGCTTCCTAACAGCTCTCAAGTTTCACCAACCCTGCTGAGTATTGGGCTGCAGTGAGTACAGACAAGGAAGTTATTATTATTATTATTTATTTATATATAGAGCACCATTGATTCCATGGTGCTGTACATGAGAAGGGGGTTACATACAGAATACATATACAAGTAACAATAGACAGACTGGTACAGATGGAAGAGGGCCCTGCCCTTGCGGGATTATATTCTAAAGGATTTTGGGGAGGAGACAGTAGGTGGGTGTAGGTTGGGCGGCAGCTCCACACAGTGGTGGGGTCATTGAAGGTTATAGTCATTTCTGAACAGATGAGTTTTCAGGTCATGTTTGAACCTTGCGGATGTAGCAGATAATCAGACGTGTTGAGGCAGCGAGTTCCAGGAGACAGGGGAAATTATCTGCACAGATGCCCAGAAGATTTGTGAGTCGGATCCAGGCCCCGATGAAGAAGGTGCTGAGCATAATGTACACCCTCATTCCCAAACAGTAAATCCTCCTAGTGGAGACAATGGGGAAGATAATGAGGAGACTCAGATACCTGATTGGAATGACAACTTTACTATTCGGTCAGGGCAGGAAGAGGTTGTCTCGGAGGACTCAGGACGAGGGGAATGAAAACACAGGGTGATGATGAGGTTGAATACCCCACTTACTGTCAGACCAAAGTCACCCAGTCGATGAGGTCAGCAGAGGAGGTGGAGGAGGATGCTACTGACGACAAGGTTACGTTGCGTCTTCCTGGACAGAGACAAAGTATTGGAAGCACGTCAACAACTGAATCCTCAGCCACAACTCTGACTCTGAGCAGAAGTCGTGGTGGTTCTGCAGGTCGCATGGGCTCTAAGCCTTGCCTAGCCTGGGGCTTTTTTGACATCGCAAAGGATCACCCAAGTCATGTCATCTGTAAGATTTGTCACCAATCTCTAAGTAGAAGCCAAAAACTCACAACTTTGAGTACTTCGTCCATGAAGTGTCACATGGATATGAATTGATAGCATGAGGGTGTATTGCTCAGCTTTATCCACTGTCAATGCAACATGCCTATTTGCCGTTCATTGCATGCATTGTTGCAGACTACACACAAGGGGCTGCTGGTTTTTTTGCATCTGCCTTTGTCTGTTTGGTCACTATAGCAATAGCAAAACGGTCTTCGGCTGTGGACTTGGAGATGCTGTTTATGAACAGAAGGAAAAGCTAAAGGTGTGTGTTACAGCAAGGAGCCACCGCGGAAACACTTCGGTCAATTGTGAGGGGAGTCGTGTTGGAGTTTGGTGAGGAGGACCGTAACGTCTGTGAGCAGCATCCTGTGCCAAAGACTGACATTGTTCCGGTGCTGTCTATACTGTTTACTGTGAGAGGAGCGTAAAATCTGTATTTATGGCAACTGGACACCACAGTACCCGGGTACGGTAGGCTGGGCCCAGACAGTAATGCGTGCACGCAACACTTTGTTTTATTAGTAAAACACATATCTGTTCTGGTTAGGCCGACTATATAGACAATAAGACTTGCTGCCTCTGCACTGTCAAATTGTCACTTACAGTTTAAATCATAGAGGGACAGCGACACATGTTTGCATTGACTATTGCTTTACAAGATTTCCATGACTGTGTTGCTGAGCTGTGTGGTTTGCATTCACTCTGTTATCATTTGCCTTATCTGTCAGGCTTCAGCTAACAAGGGTATTCAGGGGGGGTAATGGGTTTTGTCTATGTGTAGGTAGATAAGTTGTAAGCTCTTGTGATGCGCCACTGGTAAGTCGTGTACACACACACACACACACACACACACACACACACACTTACTCCTGCTACGCAGAGGGATTACCAGATAGTAGGCAACTGAATAGATTGTTCTATTCTTTCAGTTTTATGCATGGTTCTTATTGTTTGTTTTGGGAAAGTTAAACAATCATTTATCAACCCAACTGCCTAGAGTCCTTTTCCTGTTGCGTGGTTTTGCTGCATACTGGAGAGCCCACCCTGTACACGACTTTAAATGAAGCATAAGTCGCAATGGGAATTTCACTGTGCTACAATGCGGCCTAGCGGGGCTGTGCAACCACCGCCTGCCCCATCAAGTGCATCTGCATGCTCTTCATCCCCTGTGACTGTGGGGACCGCAGTCACACATGCTTTTTCACGCTGACCTTCCACCCCTTTACCCCCAACAGGGAGTGTGATTGGCAGGTCGTCAGTTGTTTTGGAAGTGGAAACAAATGGTATGGTTGAGCTCTGTCAGACATCGAAAGAACCACCATTGGATGAAGGCAACATTATATCCACAACTGCACCTTCGTCACAGATTGACTGGACTACCAACAGTTAATAATTGCGTTGCAGAAATGGAGAGGAGTGTAGAATGCACATGTGGTGTACCTTGCTTGGCAGCAAAGGAACACTAATTTGGTATTCCAGACAATTGTAGTATGCCCCTAAAAGTGTCAGCACTTTTGTAAATTAAAATTGCGTAGCAGAAATGGAGAGGAGTGTAGAATGCACATGTAGTGTACCTTGCTTGGCAGCAAAGGAACACTAACTTAGTATTCCAGACACTTTTAGGATGGCAGAAAAAGTGTCAGCTCTTTGGGCAAGTAAAATAGCGTGGCAAAAATAGGCAAGTGGGTAGAGTGCCCGGGTGCTGTGGGTACCAGGACAGGAAAGGAACACTAACTTAGTATTCCAGACACTTTTAGGATGGCAGAAAAAGTGTCAGCTCTTTGGGCAAATAAAATAGCGTGGCAAAAATAGGCAGGTGGGTACAGTGCCCGGGTTCTGTGGGTACCAGGACAGGAAAGGAACACTAACTTAGTATTCCAGACACTTTTAGAATGGCAGAAAAAGTGTCAGCTCTTTGGGCAAATAAAATAGCGTGGCAAAACTGGGCAGGTGGGTAGAATGCACGGGTGCTGTGGGTCAGTGGACAGCAAAGGAACACTAACTTAGTATTCCAGACATATTAGGAGGGCAGAAACAGTGTCAGCTCTTTGGGCAAATAAAATAGCGTGGCAAAACTGGGCAGGTGGGTAGAGTGCCCGGGTTCTGTGGGTCAGTGGACAGCAAAGGAACACTAACTTAGTATTCCAGACATATTAGGAGGGCAGAAACAGTGTCAGCTCTTTGGGCAAATAAAATAGCGTGGCAAAACTGGGCAGGTGGGTAGAATGCACGGGTGCTGTGGGTCAGTGGACAGCAAAGGAACACTAACTTAGTATTCCAGACACTTTTAGGATGGCAGAAAAAGTGTCAGCTCTTTGGGCAAATAAAATAGCGTGGCAAAACTGGGCAGGTGGGTACAGTGCCCGGGTTCTGTGGGTCAGTGGACAGGAAAGGAACACTAAATTAGTATTCCAGACACTTTTAGGATGGCAGAAAAAGTGTCAGCTCTTTGGGCAAATAAAATAGTGTGGCAAAAATAGACAGGTGGGTAGAGTGCCCGGGTTCTGTGGGTCAGTGGACAGGAAAAAAACACTAAAGGGGGCTTTACACGCTACGATATCGTTAATGTTTGATCGTCGGGGTCACATTGTTAGTGACGCACATCCCGCGTCATTAACAATATCGCAGCGTGTGATACTTACCAGCGACCTTAGGCGACCTCAAAAATGGTGAAAATCGTTCACCATGGAGAGGTCGTCCCAAACTCAAAAATCGGCAAGGGTGGTTTAGCGTTGTGATTCATCGCTCATGCGGCAGGACACATCTCTATGTGTGACACCGCATGAGCGAGGAACGTCTCCTTACCTGCCGCCGGCCCCAATGCGGAAGGAAGAGGTGGGCGGGATGTTTACATCACGCTCAGCTCCGCCCCTCCGCTTTGATTGTCCGGCCGATGTGTGACGTTGCGGTGACGTCGCTGTGATGCCGAACGTCCCTCCCCCTTGAAGGAGGGATTGTTCGGCAGTCACAGCGATGCCGCCGACCAGGTAAGAACGTGTGACGCTACCGTAGCGATAATGTTCGCTACGGCAGCGATCACAAACAATCTCATGCGCGACGGGGGCAGGTACTTACACGCTCGCTATCGCTACAAATTGCTAGCGATATCGCTACCGTGTAAAGCCCCCTTAACTTAGTATTCCAAACACTTTTAGGATGGCAGAAAAAGTGTCAGCTCTTTGGGCAAATAAAATAGCGTGGCAAAAATGGGCAGGTGGGTACAGTGCCCGGGTTCTGTGGGTACCAGGACAGAAAAGGAAGCCTCACTTTCTATCCCTCCTAATGATGAAATGCAGCAAGGAATTCCCTGAGCTGAGGTACACAGATGCTCTTATCTAAAGCTGTACACAGCGTTTGCACGGACCTACCTAGCAGCTATGGCTATGAACGCCTGGAAATAAGCCCTGAAAAGGGCTGAAATAAACAGCAGACCCTAATCCCTACAGCGCTGTGTAGCTTGCACTATGTCTATAGCGCACACAGCAGGATCAGCAGCAGCAGCAGTGTGAGCGGTGACTGTCACCTACACGCAGAAGGCAGATAATGGCGGCGACAGGGAAAATGGCCGTATTTTATAAGGCAAGGACATTTGACATTCATAGCCTATGACACATGCCCTTGCCTATCTGGCAAAAATCCACTTAGCTGTGTGTGTGTCTGTGATTGGCTGACATCCTGGCCCGCCCAACTGCACGCGTGCTTAGAAGAAAAAAATAAAAATGGCGATCGGCATTCTCTCAGCACCACAGATCTAAACCGCGTCCCCCCGCACACTATACGCTGAATTTTGATAATAGCGTTTATCACAGTGACTCACACTATTACAGTGAGAAGCCAGCTAGTAACTCGCTAGGTTTTTTGCTGAACGAACCGTTCTCGAACGTAACTCAAGCTATCGAGCTTTTAGCAAAAATCTCGCGTTCAAGTTCGATCTCGAGCACCCCCCAAAATCACTCGAACATGAAATTGGCGAACCTCGAACATCCCTCAACTCTATTCTATTACTCTGTAACTCTAGATTCAATCATTATGGGTTCCCCTTCTTGTGTACGAGCTTTGGCGGCTGCTTCAGAACTTGTTCAAAGAAGCTGAGAACATAATGTTAGGGTATGTGCGCACTAGGCGTTTTTTTCACGCTGCGTTTTTATGTGCGTTTTTGTCTCAAAAAACGCACCCGCGGCTAAAAAAACGCGACAAAAACGCATGCGTTTTTTACCGCGATTTGGTGTGTTTTTTGCTGCATTTTTGCTAACTGCGTTTTTAATCAGTGCACAATGCCATTAAAGATTGTTGATGAAAAAAAAAAAAAAGGTCTGATGTCATACCCTTCTTCAAAATGTTCATTGTATGCAGGAGAGCAGACAGCTGCAGAACTAGTGTATGCAGGAGAGCAGACAGCAGCTGCAGAACTACAAGGCTCAGCATCCTCCATCCAGGACTGTATGCAGGAGTTTTTTGCCCAAAAAGAAAAAAAAAATGACATGGGCTTCGCTATATTTTTGTATGCTAGCCAGGTACAGCAGGCAGGTACAGGCTGCCCCCAATCCCCAGCTGCCTATTTGTGCCCGGCTGGGAATCAAAAATATAGGGAAGCCCTTTTTTTTTTTTTTATTTCATGAATTTCAAGAAATAATTAAAAAAAAAATGACACAGGCTTCGCCCAATTTTTGAGTCCAGCCAGGTACAACTAGGCAGCTGGGGATTGGAATCCGCAGTGCAGAGTGCCCAAGCTTTCTGGGCACCCCCGCTGCGAATTGCAGTCCGCAGCCGCCCCAGAAAATGGCGCTTTCATAGAAGCGCCATCTTCTGGCGCTGTATCCAACTCTTCCAGCTACCCTGGTGACTGTGGCTTGCTGGGTAATAATGGAGTTAGGGCTAGCTGTATATTATCAGCTGGCCCTAAGCCCGAAATTCATGGTGTCACGCCAATATTAGACATGGCCACCATGAATTTCTAGTTAAGATAAAAAAAAAAAAAACACAACACAAAAATATTTTTATTAGAAATAAAACACAGTACAATTAGTGACTCCATCTTTATTGAAATAAAGAATCCCCCTCCACAGTAATCCTGGGTCAAGGGTCCCGCGCCGTCCAATCCGGATCCAATATCATCTGATCGGTTTGCTGGAAGGCAAAGCGATCAGATGATGTGTCAGGTTAAAGGACGTGAATCACATCACACAGCAGCTGATTGTATAAAAGCCGATTATACAATCAGCTGATGCATCGGTGTAAAAAAAAAAAATAAAAATACTCACGTCTGTACTGATTACCGGCAGCTCCTGGAGCGATCGGATGAGAGTGTGATCCTGTCCCATTGCTGCAGGAGCTGCCGATAATCAGCTGATGAAGTCTCCTGACGGCAGGATCAGCTGATAGCCGGCCGGGCGCGAAAAAGCCGGCGACACCGCGAGAATTACGATCAGCTGATGCGTCAGGTGACTGCATCAGGTGATCCACCGCCAGGTCCTGCAAGCTTCGTACGTGCCCCAGGGAGACTGTGTGTCGCCCTGGGCAAGCCAGGGGACACAGGTCACACACCACCACACCCCACACTCCAGGTAGGCACATCACAGCTAACCAGAAATTCTTGTTGCCTTCCTCCAGGAGTCTGATGATGCACACCAGGGGGTGGGCCAGGCGGTTGGCTCCGCCCACCAAGGAGCTCACAGCTCTGGAGGCAGGAAGTAACCAGGCAGAGTAGCCCAGGCAGGGCTTGAGTGCAGATAGCTCAGGGAGGAGCAGGAGTGAGGAGCTAAGTGGAGGAGTTAAGAAAGTGAAAGTAGGAAAGTAGTAAAGGAGGAAAGCAAGAAAAGTGACAGCGAAGGAAGACAGCCTGAAGGGTCCAGCTTTGTGAGGGCCAGATCAGCAAGGTCAGCAACGGCGGTGACTGTCTGGAGGGGGACCGTTTGGAAGTTCCTGGAAGGACCCCGTTGGCTGTGTGCCCGGTGGTCTGGAGCAGTGTTCCGAAGGACAGTCAGCACCAAGGCAGGGGCCTCTCGGACCCCGGCAAGGCTAGGAGTCGCCAGATTTGCCAAATCCGTCAGTGACGGGGACGCAGCTCCCCCAACAACCAAGTCCCGAGTGAAGGCAACAGCCCAACCTGAACCGGGGAGACACCGCCACCGCCAGGGCACCAGTTTCCCCAGGGCCAGCGCCTGCGGGCAAAGTGTAGAGCTCCTCCGGCCCAGATTGCAGCCGGGGAGCGGGTAACCGGAGGGAATCCACCGCTACCACAAGTAGAACAAAGGTGCAAGGAAGAGGGACATCACCGTCACCTACCGGGAGTGCAGGTGCAGCCGTCTGTGGGACCGTCCTACCAGCCGTTTGGTTTACCGTACAAACTGTGTCCACGTCTCAGGCTGAGTGAGTACCACAGTGCCGCAAGGCACAGCGCTGCCCCCGCGTCCCTGCGCCCACCGGGCCCTACACTTTACATCTCATCACTGGGCCCCGGGATCACCAACCCCTACCCACGGAGGGGCAACACAACACCTGGCTGCTCCGCATCACCATCCCCGGGACCCCCATACTGAGCAGCGGTGGTGCAATCACCACAACCGTGGGTGGCGTCACGAACTATCACAATCCCCACACCCAACCACAAATCCCTTTTCACTCACGGGCGAGGAGTGTCGCTCGAGAAACCCCGGGATCCGGCCCACAGCTCGAGCCACCAGGAGCAGCTGCCGGACCCGAGCAGAAGGGGGTGAGTGCGGTGTGCTGACACCCTCCTCCCCGCCCGCGACAACTGCACATAGCCAGAGCGGCGGTACCAGGACAGGAGCTGGGAGCGGGCATGGCACCGGGACCCTGCAGACAGGTGAGTATGACATTTTTGTTTTCTACTGTTCACTTTTGTTTTCGCCGCTGCCTCCACCTCCCGCACAGACATGGCGCCGCACGGAGCTGACATGGCACCGGGCGGGTTATGGACGCAGCGGTGACGGTACCGGGAGGATTCATGCTTCTGTGTTTACCAACAGAAGGAATCCTCTTCCTTTACACGTCACTTTACTGCCCACCCCTTGCGTTTATAGCTGCGTTTTTAGTCATAGAAACGCAGCTATGTGCGTTTTTCATTGCGTTGTTGAACATCTCATTGAACTCAATGGGTGAAAAACGCAGTGAAAAACACTGTGACATGCTGCATTTTTGTGGTCACCACAAAAACGCAGCTACAAAACAACGCTGTGTGCGGACAGCACTTTTGAAAACCCATAGACATTGCTGGGGAAGCAATGTCACTGCGTTTTCAGCACAAAAACGCTGTAAAAAACGGCGCTAAAAACGCAGCAAAAACGCCTAGTGCGCACAAGGCTTTAGGCAATTCCCTCACACTCCAAGTTCCTCATGCTGTATCTGAAATACTCCAACAGGCTCAGACCTGCCATCTCTCAGCATCCAGACTGACCAAATATGAAGTATCCCTTCTCACACCCCCATATTGTTATCAAATGTTGTAATGTTCTAAATCCAGCCACACTATTACCATTGGATTTAGAAAAGGGAGGAGAAGATCAGGGTTGGGAAAAGGGAGAAACTGTGAGCCAAGACATGCCTCTATTTTGCAAATTAGCAGATGAGGAAGCTCAGGTAGACCTGACACATGAACATAACTGTCAGGCATTGATGGAAGCAGAATATCACTGATGTACCTCTCACTAACCCCTCAGCTGAGTACTTTATAGATGGTTCCAGAGCTTGGGACAATGATCAAGAATGCTTCATCATCAGGCATGTAGTAGTTCACAATGGTATGGCAGTAATAAAAGAACCATTCACCTACAGCTGTTCTGCACAAGAGGCTGAGCTGAAAGCACTCGCTGCAGCATGCAATCTGTGAAGAGGTAAGGAGATTAATGTCTTTTCTGACTCACAATATGCTTTTGTGGTAACACACGACCTTGGCGCCATTTGACAGAGCCGTAATTTCCTGACCTCTGCTGGCAAACCCATAAAGAATGCACAGGTGGTAGAGCAGCTACTCGCAGCACTCACCCTTCCCCGAAGGGAAGACTAAAGGCTACTTTACACACTGCGATATCGGTCCCGATATCGCTAGTGTGGGTATCCGCCCCCATCTGTTGCGCGACACAGGCATATCGCTGCCCGTGCCGCACAACATCGCCCAGAGCCGTCACACATACTCACCAATCAGTGAATTAGTTAGCCCCCAGTGGTTTCTGGACCTTAGCTTCAGGGTCTGAGTACCCCCCTCTTGTGCTCCAGTTTTCAGTCGGTTCCCCGGGTCGGTACCAGCGGGCCACTATCCTATCCCGGTCCACCACGGTTCCAGTGAGCCGTCTTCCCGGCTCCTGCAGGCAGAGGCCTCCATATGCCTCCTAGCCAAAGGTGCCCGGGCTCCTACCCTGGCACCTGTCAGTCTGCTACAGGCCTGTCAGACAGGCCTGACCTCCTCCACTGAACTCTCAAACTGAACTGACGTTTTTCCCACCTCAGGCTCTCTGAACTCTTCGGTGGGCGTGTCCAACCGCCTGACTCTTCCCCCTGGTGTGTCCATCAAGCACTGAGGAAGGTGGCGTAGGGTTCTAGTGGTTGGCTGCTGACACCTTGTTAGGGGACAGGTGTTGTGCGGGGCGCTACCTGTGACTACCTGGCTGGTCCAGGGCGTCACAGTAGTATTAGATTTCCAACAGCAATTGCAGGCTTCATATGGTTCTCTCACTGAATATGTCCTTGAGTTGCACAAACATCTGACTGTTATTCATAAACGTGTTTTCTCCTCTATCCCAGACCCCAACTGTTCAAGTGGCACACACACAATGGCACCAGGAAAATGGGTCGTGGTCAAGAGACACATAAGGAGACCACTGCAACCTACATACAGTGAGCCATTTCAAGTGATACTGGCCACTGCCACTTCCGTCAAGCTCCAAGGCAAAGACACTTGGATCCTGAACCCCGGCAAAAGCAGAAATGATGACCCTGCCTGTCTGAACCATGCTGATGTCAATTGTATTCCTTGCCTGGACTCTTAATGAGGAGCTAAAAGAGGACTGGGATAATAAACTGATAAAGCATCACCAAGTCTTGCTCCGAGACATGGACTCTGGAGACCGCCCTAAGAACTGCTGGATATGCACTCATAGCCCAATATCCTCTAATTCTATGCCATATCTCGCTGTGCCCCTGACTCCATATGAGGATTTCAACTATAGCTGTTTCCACGAAGAGACTTTTGATTCCGTCCGCTATAATGGAGGAAACCTCACCAGCAGCCATGTGGTTCCGATTCAAATTGCGGGGTGGGTGGAGAGCCCATGGTTACAGATAAATCTTATACGAAGTTTAAAACATTGGTATGAGCGAGACCTTGTGCAAGGTAAATTCATAACACACAGGACTAAGAAATTTCCAGTAGGTGAAAATCCACTAAAAGGACTTAAATTAAACCTGTGATATCCACACTCCAAGGACTGGGAAAGGTGTGAGCGCACTTCTAGTATTTCTGATGATAGTTGTTTCCAGAAAAGTAATCATGGACATGTGAATAATAGTGAACTGTGGTTTATAGATGCGGCACAGACTTGTGAATAACTTGACCCATTTAATTACCCATTTGAGTCTAAAGCGGGCTTTACACGCTACGATATCGTTAATGAATTATCGTCGGGGTCACGGTGTTTGTGACGCCCATCCGGCTTCATTAACGATATTGCAGCGTGTAACACTTAAGAGCGATCTTAAACGATCGCAAAAGAGGGCAAAATTGTTTGCCGTGGAGAGGTCGTCCTGAAACAAAAAATCGTTTTCAGGATATTAGCGATGTTGTTCCTCGTTCCTGCGGCAGCACACATCGCTATGTATGACACTGCAGGAGCGAGGAACATCTCCTTACCTGCCTCCACCGGCTATGCGGAAGGAAGGTGGTGGGCGTGATGTTTATGTCTTACTCATCCCCGCCCCTCTGCTTCTATTGGACGGCTGCCGTGTGACGTCGCTGGGACGCTGCACGACCCGTCCCCTTAGGAAGGAGGCGGTTCTCTGGCCAGAGCAACGTCGCAGAGCAGGTATGTGCGTGTGACGGCGGTGGTAAGCGAGGTTGTGCGACACGGGCAGCGATATGCCCGTGTCGCTCAACTGACGGGGGCGGGTACGATCGCTTGCGAGCTCGCTAGTGAGATTGCAGCGTGTAAAGCCTGCTTTAGACATGCCGAGGGAATGAGGTCGGTTTCCAAAACAACTGAACTTGGTGTGCCAAACCTTTGATGCAAGGATTTTTGACTTATATACGTTGTATTGGGAGACCCACCGACACCATACCCTACATACCTAAAGATTTATATCTAGTGTGTGGCCATCGGGCTTATAAATGGCTTCCTCCAGGTGCAGAAGGAACCTGCACATTAGCACGCCTTACACCTGCTACCTTCATACGACCTCATGGTCACTTAGATATAAATGCTGTCCCAAAACATTCATTATATAGACAAGCTTTAGATGATGAACCTAGACCAAATGATAGACTTCATATAGTGGAAATGGGGGTAGCAAATACATACCCCTCCCAACCGTCCCGGATTCTGCGGGACTGCCCCGATTTTAGAGGTGTGTCCCACAGCCCCATGGCTCACAGCTGATGTCCCGACTCCTCCCCTCAGTGCAGTGAATAAATTAAATTAAATTTTCAGTGGCTCTGGATTATGGGGGCGGCCGTGACTCAAACCCGTGAACCGTGAAGCTCATTGCTGAGCCACTGCCTGAATTAGAAAACATAGGAAGATTTGGTTATCTTAACCTCTGTATTGTAGTAGAGGAACCAGAAGCAGATTATTCAGCTGCAAAGATGGATGGATGGATAGATGGTAGAAGGATAGATGATAGAGGGATGGATGATAGAGGGATGGATGGATGATAGAGGGATGGATGGATGGATGGATGATAGAGGGAGGGATGGATGACAGAGGGATGGATGACAGAGGGATGGATGATAGAGGGATGGATGGATGATCGTGGGATGGATAACAGAGGGATAGATGATAGAGGGATGGATGACAGAGGGATGGATGATAGAGGGATGGATTGATGACAGAGGGATGGATGATAGAGGGATGGATGATAGAGGGATGGATGGATGATAGAGGGATGGATGACAGAGGGATGGATGATAGAGGGATGGATTGATGACAGAGGGATGGATGATAGAGGGATGGATGATAGAGGGATGGATGATAGAGGGATGGATGGATGATAGAAGGATGGATGAATGACAGAGGGATGGATGACAGAGAGATGGATGATAGAGGGATGGGTGATAGAGGGATGGATGATAGAGGGATGGATGGATGATAGAGGGATGGATGGATGATAGAGGGATGGATGACAGAGGGATGGATGACAGAGAGATGGATGATAGAGAGATGGATGATAGAGGGATGGATGATAGAGGGATGGATGGATGATAGAGGGATATATAGATACATGATAGATAATAGATAGATACATAGATAGATACTGTAGATAGATAATAGAATCATAGATAGATAATAGATAGATGGATAGATAATAGATATATACATAGATAGATAATGGATAGATAGAATCATAGATAGATAAATAATAGATAGATAGATAGAGGGATAGATAGATAAAATCCTAGATGGATAGATAGATAAATGCTGCATCTCTTTGTAGGTGAACGAAAGAGTCAGATTCATTTCTTCCCATAAAACTACTATAAAGAAATGAGGAAAATAAAATACAAATTTAATTTTTTTTTTTTATGTTCTCCACCTCAGATTCAAACCAGCAACTTTCAAACATGTCCAGCAGCCTCTTAGGCTATGTGCGCACGTTGCGTACTGTCACTGCAGACATTTCTGCAGCCATTTGAACAGCACACGTGCACTCCAAATCACTGCAGAAAGAGTCCGTAATGAAAAAAAAAGCCGATTCCATGCGCTCTGACTGCAGCCCCTCCCATAGACAGAGCGGGTGCTGCATGCAGAGCACAGGAAAGAAGTGACATGTCACTTCTTAGAACGCGCGCTTCAGGCAGCAGCCGAAGCGCTGTGCTCTAATACGCCACGTGCGCACGTCTCCTGCATAATCTTCAGAGATTATGCTGGGGACGCAGGACACATGCAGTTACGCTGCGGTGCAGATCGCAGCGTAACTGCATGCTAATACGCAACGTGCGCACATAGCCTTAGGCTTTCTACCTGATCTAAGCTGTTGAGCCACTGGGAATCAATGATGTCAGAGGGAGGATTTTACATAAATGAACCTACAATGAAGCCCTGATTACACAAGACACAGCTCCATTGTACACAGCAGCGTCTCTATGTCCTGTATTCTAGACGGAGAGGAAAAGAGATTTTTTTTTTCTTCTAATAAAATTACTAAAACTAATAAAACAAAATAATAGAATAATGTAATTTTATTACACTTTTTTTTATAAAATAATAAACATCACAAATCAGCAAATAACATGAACATATTTGGTGTCCCTGTAATCGTAACGACCCGAACAAGACAGCGATCAGATTATTGATGGGGATCGGTAAATGGCGGAAAAAAATGGCGCAATTTTATTATTTTTCTTTATTACAACCCATAAAAAATGTTATAAAAATGTATGCTGTTTGTGGTATTTTTTATGCATTGTCCCCTTATTTGATACATGTTTGGTGCAGATGTGAATCCTGAAGCTTATAAAGAAAAAAAACACCAAATCCGCACAGTTCAGCGGCGTCTTTAGACACTGAAGCTGGAGATTTTATGACATCTCATCCACTTTGCTTGGACAATTAGTCCGTGTTCATATGTAGTGGAAATGCTGCATTTTTTTCTGCTGTTTTTTGGCACATTTATTCTGCTGTTTTTAATTGTCCAAGCAAAGTGGATGAAATTATTCCATGAGAAGACGCCGCTGATCTCTGCGGTTTGGGGGGGGGGGGGGTTCTCTAGAGGTTTCAATGTGGAGCTAAAAAAATGCAGGAAAAAGCTTCTCTACAATACAAACACCTAATAACGCAGATTCACATCTCAACCAACAACACATTAACTAATGGAGAAAAGGCAGAAAAAATACAGCAAAAATGGAAAAATCAGAGGAGATTGTTATTGTGTAGTTTGGTGCAGTCAGCGGCAGAAACAAAAAGAAACAGAGTTTATGCAATGTGTGACCACGGCCTTATAGGCACAAATAATCAACATGTCATATAGTGACACATAGAAATATAATAAAATTCTGGCTGCTATTGTCGCGGGCGGCGGGGCGCCGCTCGGCTGCGCTGGCGCTCGGGTCCGGCTGCTGCTGCTCGGTGCCTCGAGCGGTGGGCCAGATCCGGGGACTCGAGCGGCGCTCCACGCCCGTGAGTGAAAAGGGGGATTGTTTTGGTTTGGGGATTGAGTCCGTGACGCCACCCACGGTTTGTGGTGAAGGTGGGCACCACCGCTGCTGGTGACGGGGATCCCGGAAGCGTTGTTAGGGAGCAGCTGGGATGTTTTCCCCCTCCGTGGGTAGGGGCTGGTAGTCCCGGGGCCCGGTGAGGTGACGGGGAGGCAGGGCTGGCGAGGTGCAGGGTCGCGGGGAAAGCGCGGCGCGGTGCCGGATGGCACTGGTGCACTTACTCAGCAACAGATACACGCCAAGTCTATGGTAAACCAAACGGCTGGATGGACGGGTCCCGCAGCCGGCTGCTCTGGCTTCTCCCGGACAGTTGATGGCGGCTGTCTTTCCCTGCACCTGTTCGTATGCTCGGCTCCGATGGCTTCCCACCGGTAACCCGCTCCCCAGCGTATATGTGCCGGAGGAGCCCTTTTGCCCGCAGGCTCTGGCCCTTGGAATTCTAGCTGTGGCGGTAGCCGTATTTCCTTCTACTGGTTGGACGGTTGCCTTTTTATCGGGTCTTGGCTGCTAGGAAACCCCTGGGGTTCCGGTCACTGACGGATTTGACCTTTGACGGCGGCTCCAAGCCTGGTCGGGGTTCGCAGGCCCTGCCTGTGTGTGCTGGCTTCACTTCGCTCCCTGGTTCGGTACCGGCGGGCTACCGCCCGACCCCGGTCCTACGGTTCCGTGTTGATTTGCCTCTCCTGCAGACGGCCACCACCGTCTGCCAACCTCACTGTCCGTTTCTGGGCTCCGACCCAGACACCAGTCTATTCCACTCTCTTTCACTGTCTAAACTGATCTCACTGTTTTCCTGCCTCCAGGACTGTGAACTCCTCGGTTGGTGGGGCCAACCGCCTGGCTCCACCCCACCTGGTGTGGACATCAGCCCCTGGAGGGAGGCAACAAGGGTTTTGTGTCTGACTTCGGTGTCACTGTCCGGGGGTGGGGGGGTGAATGTTATTCATGTGGCTACCTGGCTTGTCCAGGGCGCCACACTATGAATATGAATGAACAGTCCGGGACATCTGCTGTATAATCCTTACTGCCAAATGTGTGTGGCTTGGGTATGGTCAAAATGTGCCGTGGCGCGCTGCGCTCGACGCATACTTTGTCCCTCTTTCCTTTCTTTAAAAGTTGGGAGGTATGCAAATAGATTATTTAGTAGTATGTTCATTTACCCTTTCATAATAGAAATGTGGAATAAATTGGTGGAATCGACTGACTATCTATATGACCACACATGGGAAGTACTGGGGATAGTAAACCAGACCAATGCAGTACAGGCTCAGATTATTACAGTGGTTAATCAGCATACAATAGTATTGGACTAGTTGACTGCTAAGGAGGGTGGGATGTGTCAGATAAGCTGGGTTTACACACTGCAACATCGCAAAGGACATCGCTGTAACGTCACTGGTTTGGTGACGCAATAGCGACCTCCCTAAGTCTCTGCTAAGTCTCTGGTGAGCATTCAAACAGGCAAACCTGGCCAACAACTCAACAGCGATCCGGACCTGCAGAGCGACCTAGCTGGTTGTTGGGGACGTTGATAAGCAGCCTTTTGAAAGGGAAGTTGCTAACAAAGTCTCTGCAAAGTCTTCACACACTGAAACTTCATGCTGCACAGCGGGAAACAAAGGACCTAGGAATGGTCCTGAACGATTTGTAACGATTACAACTTCACAGCAGGGGCCGGGTCGCTGATAGGATTCACACACTGCAACATCGCAAACAACATCGCTATTGCGTCACAAAACCGGTGACGTTACAGCGATGTCGTTTGAGATGTTGCAGTGTGTAAACCCAGCTATAGGCCCTACTTGTTGCTACTACATAGACCCCAAAGGAAATTTTCACGTAAATGCCAAGATGGAAATAATTAAAGAAATGAGGGACAAATGGTTACAGGAACACCATGAAAACAAGGACTCTTGGTGGATCAATACTTTTTCATTTCTTAATCTCGCTAATTGGTATAAGGGTATAAGTGGGAGGCTGATGGGCATTCTGCAAGGCATCCTACAGAAGGGAATGTTGGCACCACTAGTGTATGTAGCTGCAAGAATTGGTATATTTGTTATGACGACATTATGTAAAGAGACTCGTAACATCAAACATCACAAACATCTTAAAACCTCTGCATAATGTGATGTCTAATGTGTGTTTGTCTGTTTTGTGAAGAGCAGAAGCTGCGAGCTTCCTTGGCTTTAGAGCAAAATGAGGAAGAAGATATACGCTGAATTCAGGTATGAAAAAGGCTATATACAGAACTGTTCTTACCTGTGTAATTGGCGAGTTCAGACACCTGCGTATTAGATCTTGTGTCTTTATTTTCTCTCAAATGCTATAAAAGCGCTGAGAGTCCTCAGTGGTGGATATTTTATGTCGATCAGCGCTGGCTCGGTTGTTTTTGACTGTCTGGAAGGGAGTCGCTTTGGAAAGAGGAAGTTACCCATGTCACTATGGCTAGCTGGCTTTTTTGTATAAAAAAGAGGAAGTTGTACTTTGTATAAGTTAACTGTTTATGGGGCAGCAAGGAGACCGCAATATAAATCTATCACGTGACGTGTCCAATCAATAATGAAATTGATATGGTCTGGGGTTCAGGTACAGATGTGTCGCCCAGAGAAGGGGGTACTCGGTCCCGGGCGGTAACAAATGGGAATGTCACTCTGGTGGCCGTTGCCCGGTCCTGTGCTCTGGGCCCCTTTTGTTAATGGGGGTATTTACAGGGGAGAAAAGAGTTTTTGTCATGTGACGCCACCTGTGGTTAGAGGTGGGGAACCGCCGCTGCTGTATGTGGGTACTCCCAGAGCTGATGGTAGTGGCAGCTGTGATGGTAGCCCCTCTGCAGGTAGGGCTGTGCCTGGGAGATGTATGGTGTATAATGATGTGGCCCACATCAGGTTAACTTTAACAGTCTCTACTCACATGGCCCCTCGGCCTGCTGGTTCCGGTCCCAGGAGTATCAGTGCCAATGTAGTGACCCAGATTGCTCTATCCCGGCACTCTGTTAGTTTAGTCCTCGTAGCTTGAAGCGTTTGGGGGCCTCGACTGTCCCTCTTGGGGTACAGTCTCTTTCTCCGTACGGCAGGCAGTGCGGACCCTGCGGGGAGGTAAGTGTCCGAACCCAGATCCTAGTTTACTGCTGATGCCCCCGTATTATTTGGTTCGGTGAAGTCCGTGAAGGTTTCCACACTATGCAGGTATTTATCAAACCGTTTGACACTTGACATTTGACCTAGGGCCCTGTGCCCCGTTCGTGCTCCAGTCCCAGCGGTATCTCCGGTACCCATCCTGGCGATCTCTCTCTCCCGTGCCCCCGGAGTCACCGTTACACGGACCAAGATCAGGCACGTCCGCACACCTCTCCATGCGCTCTCCGAGTTTCACTCTGACTGCAGACTCCCGACTCCTTCCACCAGGCTGGCTAAACCATACTGTTAACCCTTCTTTGCCCAGTGTGGAGTGTTCACTAGGATTTAATTGTGTTTTGGTGGTTAATTGCACTGTTACTCCAGGTACCAGGGAATAGGTCCTGCATCCCCAAGAGGATGCAGTTCCTTGTAGTGCCCTGAGATGCTCAGGGGCGCTTCATTCCCCCTTGGTTAAACACAGCCCGTCCTCGGGCTGTATAGAGCTTTATTTTAACCGCAAAGGAAGAGTTGTAAAAAGGTTAATGCATAACATTCTTCCCACGCAGTGGAGGCAAATTTCTTGAAATGTTGCAAACTTGGAGCATCCCTCCCATCAACTCACCACCCTAAAAGGTCCTGGTTCTCCAAAACCCTTTGAGAAGGCAAGTCACCGGTCCCTGTGGTGACCAGGTCTGGGCCATCTCTATCTCAGACCTTTCCTCCAATCTTCCTCTCCTTGGTGGCGAGATTAATGTCCTATGGCAAAACTGGGACTACTCTGGAAGGCACACTGGTTGCAACTATTTACAATCACACAAGTTCGTGTTGGCTGCTGCCAGTTCTGCAGCCATGGTCCATATTTAACTTAATTGTGGAAAATCAGGTGACTGTCCCAAATGATTTAAAACTTTTCACAATGTAGTAAACATATGATTAGCAGAAATATAATAACATTTAACATTATTTACATGAATGACTACCTAGTTCACTTAGGGTTTTACTCTCTGTACCTAAGTGGGGGTTGGCCAAAATTGCTACGAGTTGGCCTTCGTAACTATGGTCCTTCTCTAACCCCTGCTGTGTTCTGATGCGTAAGACAGGTGTCTCCCTACTGTCTGCAGGTGGACTCGGCAATTGTCTACGTGTTTTTTGTGAGCCTACTGGTGTATGGGTTGAGGACTCTTCTAAGGCGGGCTTTACACGTTGCGGCATTGCTAGCGATGTCGAGCACGATAGCGCCCGCCTCAATCGCACATGCGATTTCTGATGATTGCTGCCGTAGTGAAAATTATCGCTACGGCAGCTTCACACGCACATACCTGGTCGGCGTCATCGCTGTGACTGCCGAACAATCCCTCCTTCAAGAGGGAGGTGCGTTCGGCGTCACAGCGACGTCACTAATCGGCCGGCCAATAGAAGCAGAGGGGCGGAGATGAGTGGGACATAACATCCCGCCCACCTTCTTCCTTCAGCATTGCCGGCGGGATGCAGGTAAGGAGATGTTTGTCGTTCCTGCGGGTTTACACACAGCGATGTGTGGAGCTGCAGGAACGACAAACAACATCGTACCTGCGGCGAACCAACATTATGGAAATGAAAGACGTTACACAGATCAGCGATATTGTACGCTTCTGTACTCGTTCATCGTCGCACCTAGGATTTACATGTTGCGATGTCGCTACCGGCGCCGGATGTGCGTCACTAATGACATGACCCCGACGATAAAGCGGTAGCGATGTTGCAACGTGTAAAGCCCGCCTAAAACTGGTTCCTCTGCAACTTGTGGAAATGTGAGGAATGTCACAATAATAGCTCTGTTGTGCTGGGGCCAAGTCACTGGAAAGTCTCCCAAGATGGTATGAATCACTCTATCTCTTCTGTCTTCGACTTGTGGTGTAGCCATTGCTTCTCCTCTTGGTTTTAGTGGTTCTGGGCATTTTTTTAAGTGGTCACGTGAGACAGTGGATGTGATTTTCCCTTGATCCTTGCTGATTAGGCAGGTCTTCTGATTGTCAAAGTTGGAAGGGAGTACAACGTAAGGTTCCTTCTCCCATTGGTCATCAAGTTTGTGGAGTCTTCTCTTTCTGTTGAGGACTGTATCTCCAGGCGTGAGAGGGTTAGCTTGCGCCTTCTTGTTGAAGTCTTTTCCTTGTTTGGCTTGACTACAGTTTAAGTTCTGCTCAACATAGCCTTGGATTTTCCTGTATTGGGCTTGGCGGTTAGTGTCCCAGTCACCATCTGCTAAGCTGTTTTCGGGTATCCCGACCTCCATTTCCAGATCTATTGGTAGCCTTCCAGATCTTGCTCTCATGAGGTAAGCCGGGGTGCATTTGCTAGAACTTACTGGGATGTTGTACATGTCCACCAAATCGGGTAACTTTCTCTCCTCAAGTGGCAGGGTTTTCAGCAGATTGATGACAAGGTGGTTCATCTTCTCACACATCTCATTTGTTTGTGAATGGTAAGGTGTGGTACGTATCTTTTTACATCCGTACAGATTGCGAGACCATATAATCCCTCCACCGAGTATAGGCATACAACCCGTGGAGAGAAGAAGTGACCGGAAGAGACGAAAATATAAAATATAGAATTATTTTATTAGATTAATTTTTTAAAAAACATATAACAATAATACTCAAAGGTGATAAAAGGCAGGGAAATTCCCAGATGCTAGCAGCGGAACAAATCCAAAGTGACAGTGCATGTATACAGAAACATAAATATTGCCATACAACATACATGTATAGTAAAAGTGCAGAAAAGTGGTCTGCAAGTATCGCAATACGAGGATATACTGATGGCCAAGGTATAAAGAGTAGTGTTCTACGCCAAAATGTTATGCTTAGTAGAAAAACCGCAAGACAAGTATATGGCTACTGGAAAAATGGAATAGCCGCAAATCACAATGAGAAATGTCTGTTGGTAATGGCCGGCAAATCACTAGATGAATAGGAAAGGAATATACATCGGTAAAAAGGTCTGTATAGTCCAAGTGGTCGGTGTGTTCACTGCCGACCCCGACACGTGTTTCGTGACTTCCTCAGGGGGTGCTGGGTGAAGATATGAGAGTGCGTGCTGTCTTATAAAGGTGGAAGCCGGTTTTGAAAATTAGTGTGCCGCAAAATCCGGAAATGTTGGCGCATGAGTCACATGACCCCAATCGCATCATGTGACCTCCGGCTGCCGGACTGTGGAGCTCAAGCGCAAAACGCCGTCATAGTGATTGATGGCGGAGTGCTCCAGCGCATCCTATTGCCAGAATTACACGGAGGTCAGCGGTGGAACATGGTTCTCATGCGCACATCCAGATAATGAAGGGGTATTACAATCATTGTGGATAGTGCAAAATAGACACGAAGCATTAAATAATAAATAGAAAAGATGAAATATGTAGAGATGAAGACCAATATAAGGATCCAATGTGTGTGTAATAAAAAAAAAAAATAAATAAATTGTGAAAAAGTGTGAATGAGCCAGATGTATTGGTAATAAGATGGACAAAATAAGTGACACTGTAATAAGGAATAAATAACAATATAATGCCAAAAATGGCAAACTTTAGTGATGTAATGTATAAAAAATATAAAAGGTGTAAAATAGAATCGGGTGACCAATACAAAGCACGAAAAAAATATATAAATGTGTATGTAGTATCCATAATGCAGATAGCGAGACATTTCTTCCATTTCCATCAATCCAATTCCAATCTCCTCCGAGTGAGGGGAATTGAGCAGGTCAGTATGGGTATCAGAGGTAGCAACCTATCCAGGAACCTCGCACGGATAGAGAGCAAATGGATATATCGTTTGAATAGTATTGCGCCTTATGGCCTCAATGAGAATTTTGGTTTTAGTGCTTTTTTGTAAAATAATTCTAATGTTTTTCTTATTCTCTTCTCCCTCATTTTGGATGATTTTATCTATCTCTTGTGGGTCTATTCCATCCCCCCCTTTTAGCAATAATTATTATAGGGCAATGGTAATACTGTAGATACTGAAGTAACAGATAATTTAGGTGAAGATAATATTTAATTTGCTCATTTCTTATCTTTTTAAGTTCCTATTTTAACTTTTGTTATATTTATTCTGATTTTAGTACACACCTCTCTATGTGCCATGATTATCGGCCGGTTTTGGATCTTTCCGCTGACACTCCTGTGAGGATCTGAACGTGAATGCTTCAGCATGCCAGGAAATCATCCTCATATTATGTTAGGGATGCATCATCAGCACTATCATATTGCTGATCCATTTCATGGATCCCTTTATTATGGATATTTACTCACGTTTGTTGTATACTTAATTCTTTGGGTGATGATATACCATATTATAGCTATATGTTAGGACCAGGATGACGAGTAGGCCCAGGAGGTGGATCCACTGGACTGAGCACCCCACCGAGGGCAAGGTGCCTGGTAGCCGGAGCACTACGAGTAGCTGGACAGTCCGTTCAGAGGAGTGGGTGTAGAAGTCCTTGGGACCACGGGGTCTCTGAAGGTAGTCCGGGTGACGGAGCTCAGGTTCGGAGGCCGGGATGATGTCAGGCAGAGTCCGGAACCAGCGGAGCGGGGAGGTTGGTCACCACACGGATCCAGGGATCGGAGACTGTAGGGACTGACAAGATGGCGGGCAGTCACCGTTCGGAGTTCTGGAACCGTCAGGACCGGTTGGCGAGACAGGAGCGGCTCTACAAGAGAGATAGGTAAGTACGGGACAAGGCACAGGGAGACCTGACTCCTAGCTTAGCAAACACGAAGAACAGGCCCCGCCCACTTGGAAAGGAACCCCCTATATACCCTGTACCTGAATCTTCAATATCCTGTTGGAGGACGCTGGCCCTTTAAGAGAGGGTCAATGACCGCGCGCCCTAATGCGCATGCGCGAGGCCCGGGTACCAGAAGCCAGAGCAGGAAGCGGTGCACAGGAGTGCCGGGCTGGCTCAGCATCGCAGATGGGCGCCGGGAGCGGGGACCGGGTTGCCTGGGGGACGCAGGTGAGGGAGCATGGAGGCTGTGGAGCGGGGGACCGGGGAGCGTGGCACGGGAGCGGGGAAGCCTGGCAGAGGAGCCGGGGAGCGTGGCAGGGGAGCCGGGGAGCGTGGCAGGGGAGCCGGGGAGCGTGGCACAGGAGCTGGGGAGCGTGACACGGGAGCTGGGGAGCGTGACAGTACCCCCTCCCCCACACCCCCCTCCCAGCAACCGGGACAGGAAATCACATATCAGGGAGTACCCACATTCTCCCGGGGTTCCCAGGACCTATCCTCAGGACCATGCCCAGCCCAGTCCACCAGGAAGAACTGTCGGCCCCGCACGGTCTTCATGGCCACGATATCCCTTACCGCATAGATGTCATCGTTAGCAATAGGAGGAGGAGCAGAACTGGCAGCAGCGGAGAAGGGACCAAGGACAACCGGCTTGAGCAGGGAGACGTGGAAGGAGTTGGGTATCCTCATCGTGGCCGGGAGCTGCAGCTTGAAGGAGACCTTATTGATCTTGCCGATGACTTTAAACGGCCCGATGTATCGAGGACCCAGCTTGTACGATGGTAGCTTCAATCGGACATATTTGGAAGCAAGCCAGACCAGATCTCCTGGAGAGAAACACGGAGGATCCAGACGCCTCTTGTCCGCATGTCTCTTCATCCGCAGGGAAGCACGTCCAAGGGACGTCTTGACAGAGTCTCAAATTGTTGAAAAGTTACGGACTACGGTATCAGCAGCAGGGACATCCGAGGAAGAAGATACAGGTAATGGGACGGCTGAAGTCCGTAAACGACATGGAAGGGAGAGCTGGAGGAGGACTCACTGACGTGATGGTTATGGGAGAATTCAGCCCAAGGAAGGAGCGTGGACCAGTCGTCGTGATGGGTGTTAACGTAGTGACGTAAGAAGGAGGTCAGGATCTGATTGACTCGTTCCACTTGGCCATTCGACTGAGGATGGTAGGCTCAAGAAAAGTCCAGAGCCACTCCCAGATGTTTGCAGAGAGCCCTCCAGAAGCGGGAGGTAAACTGAGTTCCTCTGTCGGACACAATGTGTGAGGGAAAGCCATGGAACCAGAAGATGTGCTGTATGTAGGCGTCAGCGAGTTCCTGGGTAGAGGGCAGTCCAGCCTTAGGGACAAAATGAGCCATTTTGGAGAAACGGTCCACCACGACCCATATGACCGTGTGTCCGGAGGACAAGGGCAAGTCTGTAATAAAGTCCATTGCAATGTGTTGCCACGGAACGGAGGGAATTGGCAGCGGCAGAAGGCGACCATATGGCAGGTGTTTGGGCGTCTTGTTCCGGGCACAAGAGGAGCAGGCTGAGACAAAAGACGCGACGTCCGTGCGAAGGGATGGCCACCAATAGTGACGTACAATTGTACTCCATGTTCTCTTCTGACCAGCATGGCCGGCTATTTTCGAGGCATGGCCCCAGTGCAAGACATTTTGTCTGTCAGTTTCAGAGACATAGGTCTTCCCGGGCGGTATCTGGGCCAGAGTGACAGGAGCCACCGGAATGACTTTACTTGGGCAGATGATGGGCTGGGATGTCTCCTCCTCCTGTTCCATGGGCACGAATGACCTGGACAAGGCATCTGCTCGCACATTCTTATCCGCGGGCCGAAAATGGAGCTGAAAGTCGAACCTGGCAAAGAACAAGGACCACCTGACTTGTCGTGGGTTCAGTCGCTGAGCAGACCGCAGGTATTCCAGGTTCTTGTGGTCCATGTAAATGATCACGGGGTACACTGCTCCCTCCAGAAGGTAGCGTCATTCCTCCAGAGCCAGTTTGACTGCTAATAGCTCTCGGTCACCGATGGTGTAGTTGCATTCAGGCGCTGAGAAGCTCTTGGAAAAGAAACCGCAAGTCACCATCTTCCCGGTGGAGGACTTCTGCATGAGCACTGCCCCGGCCCCAGAGGAGGAGGCATCCACCTCCAAGGTGAACTGTCGGTTTAACTCAGGACAGTGGAGCACAGGAGAGGAAGCAAATGCCCGCTTCAGGGAGCCAAACGCTGCGTCGGCCGCAGGTGACCAGTCCTTCGGATTAGCCCCCTTCTTGGTCAAGGCAGAGAGAGGTGCAGTCAGGGCAGAGAAGTGAGGGATGAACTGACGGTAATAGTTTGCAAAGCCAAGAAAACGTTGAATTGCCTTCAGTCCGGAAGTAGGGGGCCATTTGAGAATGGAAGAGACCTTCTCCGGGTCCATCTGCAGGCCGGTATCGGAGATTACGTAACCCAGGAAGGGAAGAGAAGACTGCTCAAAGACACACTTTTCGTACTTGGCGTACAGGCGATTCTCTCTAAGCCTTTGTAGTTCCAGCTGCACGTTCTCTCTGTGGGTCTGGAGGTCCGGAGAGAAGACCAGGATGTCATCCAAATATACCACCACACAGACGTAGAGAACGTCCCGGAACACGTCGTTCACTAGTTCTTGAAAGACTGCCGAAGGGCATCACACAATACTCGTAGTGCCCATCGCGAGTGTTAAATGCGGTCTTCCATTCGTCCCCAGAGCGGATGCGGACCAGGTTGTAGGCACCACGAAGATCCAACTTGGTAAACAAACGAGCTCCTCTAAGCCGATCAAACAATTCGGGGATGAGCGGCAGGGGGTATTTATTCTTTACAGTGATTTGATTCAATCCCCGGTAGTCAATGCAGGGGCGCAGGTCCCCTCTTTCTTCTTAACGAAGAAGAAGCCTGCTCCAGCAGGAGAGGAGGATCTCCGGATGAATCCCCTTGCCAGGTTCTCAGTGATGTAGGCAGACATGGCCCTTGTTTCAGCAGGGGACAAAGGATATATCCGTCCTCGAGGTGGTGTGGTTCCCGGGAGTAGGTCGATGGCACAGTCGTAAGGACGATGTGGCGGCAGTACCTCTGACTCCTTTTTATCAAAGACGTCCGCGAAGGACCAATAGGCCGAAGGCAGTCCTGGTAGGGACTCCGGGACCGGAGGTCGTCGGATGGGCTGTATGGACCTCAAGCAGTTCTCGTGGCAAGAGGGGCCCCGTCGGGTAATTTCGCCAGCACGCCAACTGACCGACGGTTCGTGTGTCCGTAACCAGGGGAGTCCCAGCAGGATTTGATGAGACATATGCGGGAGGATGTAGAGAGTGATTTTCTCGGTGTGCAGGGCACCGATACGTAGTACTACAGGCTTGGTGATCCAAGAGATGGTGTCAGAGAGGGGTCTCCTGTCTACAGAGGCAATCACGAGGGGTTTGTCGAGTGGAGCAACAGGCACCCGGTACTTGTCCACCGTGGCCTGCTGGATGAAATTGCCTGCTGCCCCGGAATCGAGGTACGCCTCCGCCGTGAACCGTGTCTCTCCCGCTGTCACTTGAACAGTCCACGTAACCGGGTCTGAGAGAGTCCCAGTACCTAGGGTGGCCTCTCCCACCAACCCTAGGCTTTGGAGTTTCCCGGCCTTTCTGGACAGGAATGTAACAGGTGTGTGCCCTCTCCGCAGTAGAAGAAGAGGCCCTTGGCGAGCCGTTCTGCTCGGCGTTGTTCGGACTGCCGCAAACGGTCAATCTGCATGGGCTCGTGGACAGAGACACCAGACGCCGCTGACTGAAGTACGGCGGGCTTCTGCGGAGGAGAGGAATGCCGTATCGGACGTCTCTCGCGGGACACCTCTTTGGATCGTTCCTGAAATCTGAGGTCCACGCGGGTGGCTAGTGCGATCAGGGCATCCAGGGTGGAAGGAACATCGCGGCCGGCCAGTTCGTCCTTAATACGACCAGAGAGTCCTTCTCAGAAGGCGGCGGTTAGGGCCTCATTGTTCCACCCTAATTCAGAGGCCAAGGTGCAGAAGCGGATGGCATATTGACCCACCGTCAAGGTCCCCTGGCGTAGCTTGAGGAGTGATGAGGCGGATGCGGCGGCACGTCCGGGTTCATCAAAGGTGGTTCTAAACGCCTGCAGGAACTCCTGGATGTTAGTGGATCCAGGGTCCTCCTTCTCCCACAAGGGGTTCATCCAGGCCAGTGCCTCACCCTCTAGATGGGACATCACAAACGCCACCTTGGCTTGATCGGAGGCAAACAGATGCGGAAGCAGTTTAAAGTGGAGGGAGCACTGGTTCAAGAATCCTCTGCAGGTCTTAGGATCTCTGGCATACCGGGGTGGAGAGGCCAAGCGGAGTTTAGAGGCTTCCGAGGAGGCTGCCACGGGAGGTGTGGACGTGGACTGTGATGCCAGGGACGTAGCTGTGGCTTGCAGCATATTCAGACGGGTGTCTACTGAGGTCATGAAGGCTAGCATGTGGGATTGGGTCTCGCGTTGTCGTCCGAGTTCCTGCTGCAATCCGGCCAGCTGGGACACTAGTGCTTCGGCGGGATCCATGGCCTGTTCTTACTGTTAGGACCAGGATGACGGGTAGGCCCAGGAGGTGGATCCACTGGACTGAGCACCCCACCGAGGGCAAGGTGCCCGGTAGCTGGAGCACTACGAGTAGCAGGACAGTCCGTTCAGAGGAGTGGGTGTAGAAGTCCCTGGGACCACGGGGTCTCTGAAGGTAGTCCGGTGACGGAGCTCAGGTTCGGAGGCCGGGATGATGACAGGCAGAGTCCGGAACCAGCGGAGCGGGGAGGTTGGTCACCACACGGATCCAGGGATCGGAGACGGTAGGGACTGACAAGATGGTGGGCAGTCACCGTTCGGAGTTCTGGAACCGTCAGGACCGGTTGGCGAGACAGGAGCGGCTCTACAAGAGAGATAGGTAAGTACGGGACAAGGCACAGGGAGACCTGACTCCTAGCTTAGCAAACACGTAGAACAGGCCCCGCCCACTTGGAAAGGAACCCCCTATATACCCTGTACCTGAATCTTCAATATCCTGTTGGAGGACGCTGGCCCTTTAAGAGAGGGTCAATGACCGCGCGCGCCCTAATGCGCATGCGCGAGGCCCGGGTGCCAGAAGCCAGAGCAGGAAGCGGTGCACAGGAGGCAGGAGTGCCGGGCTGGCTCAGCATCGCAGATGGGCGCCGGGAGCGGGGACCGGGTTGCCTGGGGGACGCAGGTGAGGGAGCATGGAGGCTGTGGAGCGGGGGACCGGGGAGCGTGGCACGGAAGCGGGGAAGCCTGGCAGAGGAGCCGGGGAGCGTGGCAGGGGAGCCGGGGAGCGTGGCAGGGGAGCCGAGGAGCGTGGCACGGGAGCTGGGGAGCGTGACACGGGAGCTGGGGAGCGTGACACTATATAATACTGTACGTTACTCTGCTCAGGGGATTTTGATATTCATACCCTGTATATGTTATTTTTTATCCATTTTAATACCCATATATTTCTGACACCTCTTAAGGCTGCTTTACACACAGCGACATGGCTAGCAATGCCATCTCTAGCAATGTCACTGGTGAAAGCACCCGCCCCCGTCGGTTGTGCATCACGGGCAAATCACTGCCCGTGGCGAACAACATCGCTAGAACCAGTCATACATACTTACCTGCCTAGCGACGTCGCTGTGGCCGGCGAACAGCCTCCTTTCTAAGGGGGCGGTTGGTGCGGCGTCACAGCGACATCACACAGCAGCCGTCCAATAGAAGCATAGGGGCGGAGAGTAGCTGAAAGAAAGTGACCCCCACCTCGTTGCCGGAGGACGCAGGTACGGTGTTGTTCCTCGTTCCCGGGGTGTCCCACATAGCGATGTGTGCTGCCTCAGGAACGACAAACAACCTGTGTCCTGCAACAGCAACGATATTTGGGATTAGAATGACGTGTCAACGATCAACAATTAGGTGAGTAATTTTGATTGTTAGCGGTCGCTCGTACGTTTCACACGCAACGACATCACTAACGAGGCCGGATGTGAATCACGAATTCCGTGACCCCAACGACATCTCGTTAGCAATGTCGTTGTGTGTAAAGCCCCCTTTAGTCGCTATCTGCATTATGGATACTACATACACATTTATATATTTTTTCTTGCTTTGTATTGGTCACCCGATTCTATTTTACACCTTTTATATTTTTTATACATTACATCACTAAAGTTTGCCATTTTGGCATTATATTGTTATTTATTCCTTATTACAGTGTCACTTATTTTGTCCATCTTATTACCAATACATCTGGCTCATTCACACTTTTTCACAATTTATTTTTTTTATTACACACACATTTGATCCTTATATTGGTCTTCATCTCTACATATTTCATCTTTTCTATTTATTATTTAATGCTTCGTGTCTATTTTGCACTATCCACAATGATTGTAATACCCTTTCATTATCTGGATGTGCGCATGAGAACCATGTTCCACCGCTGACCTCCGTGTACTGCTGGCAATAGGATGCGCTGTTGCACTAAATCGTCAATCACTATGACGGCGTTTTGCGCTTGCGCTCCACAGTCCGGCAGCCGGAGGTCACATGATGCGATTGGGGTCATGTGACTCATGCCCCGACATTTCCGGATTTTGCGGCGCGCTAATTTTCAAAACCGGCTTTCACCTTTATAAGACAGCACGCACTCTCATATCTTCACCCAGCGCCCCCTGAGGAAGTCACAAAACACGTGTCGGGGTCGGCAGTGAACACACCTACCACTTGGACTATACAGACCTTGTTACCGAGGTATATTCCTTTCCTATTCATCTAGTCATTTGTCGGCCATTACCAACAGACATTTCTCATTGTGATTTGCGGCTAGTCCATTTTTCCAGTAGCCATATACTTGTCTTGCGGTTTTTCTACTAAGCATAATATTTTGGCGTAGAACACTACTCTTTATATCTTGGCCATCAGTATATCCTCGTATTGCGATATTTGCAGACCACTTTTCTGCACTTTTACTATATGTGTATGTTAATAAGACCAAAAAAGAAAAAAACAAATACGAGGGTCTATAATACATACAAAATATTTTATTAATTTATTAAAAACCATTTGATCTCAAGAGACACAGCCGGAGCTGGACAATAGGCGTCACAATCCAAACAATCATATCATCCCTGTCTCAGAGTTCAATATAAATAGGGAGAGTGTATATATATATATATATATATATATATATATATATATATATATATACATATATATATAAAAATAAAACTTAAAGAATGTATCACAGCATTATATATAATCAAGGATACTAATTACAACCATATAGAAGTTCATCCAATTATATCTCACACCAATAGATGTATAAATACAATACATTAGTTAATTATAAAGTGATAAGTATATAATTAAGCAATCTTATATGTGTCCAAGAATTATAGTTACTGAACAATCATAAAGTGCAAAGTGCAAAGTAAGTAGAAAAAAAGAGGAGAAAAGAGAGGTCAGTGTGCACACACACACACACATATATATATATATATATATATACATACATTGGTATTTAAATAGTTAAAAGAACAGCCAAAACTCCATAGATGGCTGGAAAGAGTTAATGGTATAACCAGTACTTAGAAAGGGGAGGGGGAGGGGTGGGTGATGAGTTCCTCAAAGGATAACCTCTCAAAGTGGAGGATATAAGTATATATATATATATATATATATATATATATATATATATATATATATATATATATATACACATATACACACACACTCACACAGAAATGTATTAATTCTCTGGGAGAAGGGGTGAATCAGAGAGCAAAAAGAGCCCTTATTGGCTGATACCAGGGACAGTAGCTGCAACAGGGCTAACGATATGCAAGTCTATGTAATAAGATTAGAGGTAAGTACACAGTGCAGCCCTGTCAGGTGCCACTATGATAATTACTGCTGTATAGACTGAATGCCCTAAGCAGAGGCACAGGCAAAAAACAAAGCCTGTGATCTGTGCACTGACGCGGAGCGCTGGTCAGAGCAGAGAAGTACAAGCAGGCACATTACCTGATAGCTGCAAATGCCACCAGATGCTGATACAGGCTTGTGACGCTCCCTGACGCTGGCGTTTCGGCGCTTCCTTCTTCAAAGGGGGGTCACAAGCCTGTATCAGCGTCTGGCGGCATTTGCAGCTATCAGGTAATGTGCCTGCTTGTACTTCTCTGCTCTCACCAGTGCTCCTGATATGGTGTCAGTATACAGATCACAGGCTTTGTTTGTTGCCTGTGCCTCTGCTTAGGGCATTCAGCCTATGCAGCAGTAAGACTGCTGAGACCAGATTAGCCTCAACCCAAAACCCTCCCATGTCCGATTAACCACTCCGAGACAAGTTAACCAAAAATACAAACTTTATTAGGAGAGCTTTATAAAAATAGAAAACATCTCTCATCTTTTGTTGTGGATGGAGGTCGGTCACAGCACAATTAACCATTATAAATAACCACTTTCAAACGAAACGTTGTGCCAGGCCGGACTTCCGGCGCACTTTAGCTTTCGTAATTGAACTGTGTTCCTTGAAACCGCCACGGAGGAGCAGAGGCCCTAGACTGTGCTCCGACCCCCACCCATAATGAACAAGGCCTGCTCAATACCGTCTTGCAGGCCTGATAAAAATATGTCTAGGCCAATGTCATTCAAATGAACGCCATCGTTCAACATCAGGGAGGAATTGTCCCCCTCCAATTGCCAGTGTCTAACGACGATCCCTGCCTTAAAGCGGACAAAATGCGAAATACGTGAATTGAGTGTCCGCCTCGAACACTCCAGAGCTGCAGCTCCTTGAGCCCCTCGCCAAACAGGCCGGGAAACGACCTCGGACCAAACAAGGACAAGTTCAGGGAAAAAGGCATGAAACTTGTCCACGTCTGACCTCATTGTGGTGATAAGTTCCGCCAAACGGCGGGCACTGACGTCATTTCCCCCGGCGTGAATGACGAGGACCACTGGAGTTAAGGCAGACCTCGCAATTTCCACAACCTCCGGTATAACTTGAGGCCATATGAGACCCCTGACGCCTCTCCAATTGACTTCGAAGCCACGAAAGCCAAGGGCACGTCCTCCAGGTCGATTCTCAGTCCGCTGTCCTGCCCAGAAAATATAGGAGTGTCCCAATAACTAAATGACAGGCTTGGCAGCTCCTAGAAGGAGAAAACTGTCAGTGACACATGTACAAGAAGGCAAACCTGTGCAAAAGAAAGTTGATTAAAGAAGCAGTAATTCTGGTCTAATATATCTCGCAAAACACGCGGAACACCACCGTCCTA
This sequence comes from Anomaloglossus baeobatrachus, assembly GCF_048569485.1. Lineage (NCBI taxonomy): Eukaryota > Metazoa > Chordata > Amphibia > Anura > Aromobatidae > Anomaloglossus > Anomaloglossus baeobatrachus. The sequence goes on from NW_027443153.1 coordinate 48,298, forward strand.
TGCGTTGAATGACTTCATTGGGCAATCCCGCCCGAGCGGCCTCAGTCGCCGCCCCAATCCGGAAGGAGTGAGTACCAAATTTGCCGGCGGGAAATCCCAGGAACCTTAAACATTTACGGAAAACAGCTAAAAATTGGAATCTCGTTAGAGGGGAACCATCTTCATGGACTAGGATGGAAGAGCTACCATGGCGCAAAGCGATATAGTTACGGGTCAATGTAACAGGGCATACTGGGCCATGAATAGCAAACAAAGATATCCAGCAGCCATTCCCGGTTTGATCGGTCTTAGATTTCCGAATTCTAATCCTTAAACCCCCATTGCACAATGCGATGTCGTCGTGCCGAAGGCCCCCGTGGGTGCCTCTGGCAGGAGAAACCAACTCGCTAATGCGCAATGCGCCAAAAAAGGCAATAGCAAAAGAGGCACAGAAAAGGGCAGACTCAAAAGGAGGAGGACAAACGGCAGAGATATGTCCGATGATACGAGAAAGAAGGCTAAAGGAAACCGGCCTTCTACACTCCCTTCTGGGCTGCCCCCTACCCCACCCTTTAACTGCTTGCTGGACTATAAAAAAACTTAGTAACGTCCGACCAGCCTCGAAGCTTGAAATGAAAAGCAAGTCCAGACAGTCGGTTCCGCGCTACCGCGCAGGAAGCACCTTTATTGTACAGATGATACAGATACTGGCAGGTAACGTCCAGTCTGGCAGAATCAGAGGTAGAAACCGGGTAATTAGCAGCGAAAAATAGCCATTCCTCCCATGCCTTACCGTAAGCTAGCCAAGTCCTCGGGGCCACTGAAGACGTCACCAATTGCATCAGCTGCATTCCAGCAGGTCCCATATGCTGGGTGGACACGATATTCCCTCTGGTTGTGCGCGAGGACAGAGCTGCCGGAATTTCTGAAATTGAAAACGGGAAAGTGAGTCAGCGATAGCGTTGCACCTGCCAGGCACATGGCGAGCCCTAAACCACATATTGAGCTCGAGGCAACGCAGCACAAAAAATCTAAGTAACTTTAGGACTGGCAAAGAGGATGAAGTCAGATGGTTTATCGCGTGCACCACGGACATATTATCAGTCCAGAATAAAATCCGTTTATTTCTGAAGGCCGAGCCCCAGATCACAACAGCTGTTACAATGGGGAACAACTCAAGGAGAGTCAGGTTGGCCACGAAACCTATGGCGTGCCAAGATTGAGGCCATTGCTCAGCACACCATTGATCGCCAAGAATGACGCCAAAACCCAACGATCCCGATGCATCGGAAAAAAGTGATAGTTCTTCATTGGAAAGAACGTTATCCTGGAAACAAGTTTGACCATTGTACCTGGATGAAAATCATTCCAGATAAACAAATCAGCTTTCAAGCAGGGGGTAATCCTGATGCGATGATGAGGAAGGCGAATACCTTTAGTGGAAAGTGATAGCCTCCGGGAAAAAACTCGGCCCATTGGCATGACACGACAGGCAAATACGAGAAGGCCCAGCAAAGATTGCATCTGACGGAGGGACACACTACGAACCGAACAAAAACCCATAATCAGCGAGCGCAGCTTTAATACCTTGTCATCCGGGAGGCGGAAGAGCATCGCATTGGAATCTATCTCAATACCGAGGAAGGAAAGAACCTGGGAGGGGCCGACTGTTTTGTCCTTCGACAAAGGAACACCAAATCTGGACATCAAACTGCAAAACTTATCCAATAGATGCTGGCAATGGGTGGAATCTTGAGGGCCAACAAAAAGGAAGTCATCAAGATAATGAATAATAGATTGGGAACCAGATTCAACCTTCACGACCCATTCTAAGAAAGAACTGAATAGCTCAAAATAGGAGCAAGAGATTGAGCAACCCATGGGAAGGCATGTATCGTAATAGTAAAAACCATCTACGAAACATCCCAACAGATGGTAGCAATCCGGGTGGACCGGAAGAAGGCGGAAAGCCGACTCAATATCTGACTTGGCCATCAAGCCCCAGGTCCCGCTTGCCTAACTAACGCAACAGCTTTGTCAAAAGAGACGTACGTGACTGACGAATCCGACTCGGGTATACCATCATTGATGGACAAACCTTTCGGGTGAGAAAGATGATGAATTAAACGAAATTTCCCAGGCTCCTTCTTCGGAACGACCACCAGCGGGGACACCCGTAAGTTGTAAAAAGGTATCAAATCAAAGGTCCCTTTAATCTGCCTTTATCTAACTCGCTGTTTATTTTATCAAGTAAAACCTCGTGAAGTTCCGTCACAGACTTTAGATTACGGGCAAAAAGGGGGTGTCTGTTAAGTTTAAAAGGTATAAAGAAACCAAAAGTGAAGCCGAAGCGCAGCTGCGCCGCCGCGTCCTTATTGGGGTACCAGGCGAGCCACGGCCCCATCTCGGCTACACTCACCGGCGTCTCGATTTTCAGGTGGGTTTGACTGCTTTGTTGGCAATTTCGCAGAAGGGCGGGAGCATTTGGCCGCTGCGTGGGAGCCTCCGCAAGTAGAACATTCATGCTTATACCTGCAGAGACCAAAGAATCGGCAGTGCCCTTCGTTGAATTGCCAACATGTGCCGGGTCTACGCACGGCCACTGAACTGGAACCGGCGGAGTTGCCAGGGGCCGCGGCATGAAAGGGGGCTTTAGGAGTCATCGTGAGGCGCAACCAGGAATCAGTAGCTTTAACCCCCCACCCTAAGTGGGGTTGTAGAGCTAAACGACGCCTGAAATCCTCATCATAACGCCACCACGCAGATCCGCCGTGCGCTTTGTATGCGTTATAGATGGAATCAACATATATAAAAAGTTCAGAACAGCGTTCGGGGTGTTTCTGACCCATAACACCTCCCAATACAAAAAAGGCTTGCAGCCAGTTATTGATAGTTTTTGCGACCCTGGGTTTTTTGTCAAAAGGGTGTTCAGCGGAACGCCTCTCTTTGTCAACCATAAATTGGTCAGTTGAAACCAGCGACCAAATGTCTATGTAATCATTAGCCCATATTTTGGTAACCATCTCTGGGTCAAGGTGAGAGCCCAAAGGGGACATACCACAAAAGAACGAGTCCTTATGTATATCAGCCCGAGGAGGAGGCTGAAATCTCTTCTCGGGCTGATTTCCAAGTAATAGGGGGTTAACCAGTATTTTATTACCCGGGGTATTTAAATGAGCTAGCAGAGCTTTTAAAGACATAGCTGTATTATCAGCACCTCCCCAAGCCCCAGAATAGTTGTACTCACCGACCGCTGGAGCATCTGTGGGATTCACCGATACGTGTGGAGCCGCTACCAAGTCGGCAGCATGTGGTTGAACCAAATAGGGTTCGGCATCTCTCTGGCGGCGTGATGTGCGACGAGAGTGCCTGCTGGACGTCATGGAGTCGCCGGATGACTCAGCCGTGGTTGATGGTGAACGCCATCTTGATGAGCGAGACCTACGGCTTCTCCGAGATGAACGTGACAGTCGCTCAGAATAAGCTGAGCGGCGACTGCGGTCCCTACTGTATCGCCTGCGCCTATATGGGCTGCAAGAACGTGAGGAGTCGGAGGCAGCGGAGCGGTTTCCGCGCCCGCGGCGTCGCCTACCGTGTGCCGTGCTTCCAGCACCCGCTGCATCCTGAACAGGGAGGACCCGTGGTAGGTTCTGCAGCCCAGGGGGCACAGCCATAGTCGGTTGCAATGCGGCTGACAATGCCATCGCCGGAGGCGCAGCCGTTTGGAACGGCAGCACCTGCGGAGCCACAGGAGGCAAAGCCATACCCACCTGAGCTGCAAGAGGCAAGGCCATCACTCCAGGAGCCGCAGGAGGCACAGCCGTCACTACAGCTGCCGCAGGAGGCAAAGCCATCACCGCAGCAGCCGCAGGAGGTAAGGCCATCACTGCAGCTGCGGCAGGTGGCAAAGCCATTCCCCCCCCCCCCGGGTTCATGGACTGTTGAGACATTTGGGGAGGTATGAAAATGTTGGAGGGAGAAGCAGCCCCCACCCTGCACACTTCTGAAGTAATGCAGTGTGACAGGGAAGGTAACATATTAGATGGTGGGGGCTGCAGACTATCAGCAGGCTCCTCAGCCGATGAGGAGCTGCAGCTCTGATTACCTCCCATCAGATAAGGTGCGGGCGCTATGAAGAGAGGAGGGGTAAGCTGCTGTAGCAGGGCTGGTGGTGCACGTGTGTTTTGGCGCGCAGGGATGGCGTTTATTGAATCAAGCGGCGCCGCTTTGCCTGAAGGGCATGAGAGGCTTGCGGCCGCTGCGTTCACTGTTGGGGGCGGGAGTGGGGGCGTTACAGGGCGGATCGCGCGCGCCCGGCGTGCACGAGGGTCGCGTGCACTCCGGGCGCGCGAGTGCCCTGCGCGCATGCGCAGTGGGGAGTTACATGCAGGACTGAGACGCTCCGGAGGGCGGATTGTACGAGCAGGCCGCCTGCCGACCGGAGCCTGCGGTTGAGCCTCAGGGGGAGGGGGACGCTGCTCACCCAATATAGCAGCAAGCCACGTGTCTCCCTCCCTCCTGATTCTGTCCCTGACAGCCTGGTCCAGCATTTCGGCCATCTCTCACCGAGAACGCTACTGACAGCACCGTCCGGATCTCACAAGGTGAGGAGAGACCGGATCCAGGAAAAGAGGGAATATTTATAGAGGGAAAGAAAGGGATCATGGGAACATTCCCATTGGATAAAACCCTTGGAAGGGGAGGAGGGAGAATCAGACATGAGAGGGGAACTTAACCCCTTACTACCCGGGCACAGCAGTCAGGGTGCACTCAGTAAAACACTGACATGCCCCTGAATTATCATAGTGGCACCTGACAGGGCTGCAGTGTTTACTTACCTCTAATCTTATTACATAACTAATAGACTTGCACATCGTTATCCCTGTCACAGCTACTGTCCCTGGTATCAGCCAATAAGGGCTCTTTTTGCTCTGTGTGTGTGTGTGTGTGTGTGTGTGTGTGTATATATATATATATATATATCCTCCATTTTGAGAGGTTATCCTTTGAGGAACTTATCACCCACCCCTCCCCCTCCCCTTTCTAAGTACTGGTTATACCGTTAACTCTTTCCAGCCATCTATGGAGTTTTGGCTGTTCTTTTAACTATTTAAATACCAATGCATGTGTATATATATGTGTGTGTGTGTGTGTGTGCACACATGTGTGCATATGTGACACATATAAGATTGCTTAATTATATACTTATCACTTCATGATTAACTAATGTATTGTATTTATACATCTATTGGTTTGAGATATAATTGGATGAACTTCTATATGGTTGTAATGACTATCCTTGATTATATATAATGCTGTGATACATTCTTTAAGTTTTATTTATATATATATATATATATATATATATATATATATATATATATATATATATATATATATACTCCCTATTTATATTGAACTTTGAGACAGGGATGATATGATTGTTTGGATTGTGACGCCTATTGTCCAGCTCCGGCTGTGTCTCTTGAGATCAAATGTTTTTTAATAAATTAATAAAATATTTTGTATCTATTATAGACCCTCGTATTCGTTTTTTTCTTTTTTGGTCTTATTAGTTATCCCCGAAGTGGTCTCATGGTCCTCTTGTACCCCTACACCCCTAAAAATAAAGTTTATAAAAATAATAAATAAAAAATACACATAGATGAATACATAGGATACGGTGTATGTGTATATATATATATATAGAGTGTATTCTGGGGTGTGGTACGGGCGTCATCACTTAAACTGTCCTTTGTGATATATGTGTATGTTGTATGGCAATATTTAAGTTTCTGTATACATGCACTGTCACTTTGGATTTGCTCCTCTGCTAGCATCTGGGAATTTCCCTGCCTTTTATCACCTTTGTGTATTGTTGTTATAGGTTTTTTAAAAAATGAATCTAATAAAATAATTCTATATTTTATATTTTCGTCTCTTCCGGTCACTTCTTCTCTCCATGGGTTGTATGCCAATACTCGGTGGAGGGATTATATGGTCCCATAATCTGTACAGATGTAAAAAGATATGTACCACACCTTACCATGCACAAACAAATGAGATGTATGAGAAGATGAACCACCTTGTCATCAATCTGCTAAAAAACCCTGCCACTCAAGCAGTGAAACCTGTGGCCTAAGAAGTTACCCAATTTGGTGGACATGTACAACAACATCCCAGTAAGTTCTACCAAATGCACCCCTGCTTACCTCATGAGAGCAAGACCTGGAAGGCTACCAATAGATCTGGAAATGGAGGTCAAGATACCCGAAAACAGCTTACCAGATGGAGACTGGGACACTAACCGCCCAATACAGGAAAATCCAAGGCTATGTTGAGCAGAACTTAAACTGTAGTCGAGCCAAACAAGAAAAGGACTTCAACAAGAAGGCGAAAGCTAACCCTCTAGCGCCTGGGGAGACAGTCCTCAAGAGAAAGAGAAGACTCCACAAACTTGATGACCAATGGGAGAAGGAACCTTAAGTTGTACTCCATTTCAACTTTGACAATCAGAAGAACTGCCTAATCAGCAAGGATCAAGGGAAAACCACATCCACTGTCTCACGTGACCACTTAAAAAAATGCCCAGAACCACTAAAACCAAGAGGAGAAGCACCGGCTACACCTCAAGTCGAAGAAAGAAGAGACAGAGTGATTCATACCATCTTGGGAGACTTCCCAGAGACTTGGCCCCAGCACAACGGAGCTATTATTGTGCCAGTCCTCACATTTCCACAAGTTGCAGAGGACCCAGTCTTAGAAGAGCCCTCAACCCATATACCAGTAGGCTCACAAAAAACACGTAGACAATTGCTGAGTCCACCTGCAGACAGTAGGGAGACACCTGTCCTACACATCAGAACACAGCAGGGGTTAGATGAAGGACCAGAGTTAAAGTTAAATATGGACCATGGCTACAGGACTGGCAGCAGCCAACATGAACTTTTGTGATTTTAAATAGTTGCACCCAGTGTGCCTTCCAGCATAGTCACAGTTTTGCCATCAGGACATTAATCCCGCCACCAAGGAGAGGAAGATTGGAGGAAAGGTCTGAGATAGAGATGGCCCAGACCTGGTCACCACAGGGACCGGTGACCTGCCTTTTCAAAGGGTTTTGGCGAACCAGGACCTTTTTGGGTGGTGGGTTGATGGGGGGATGCTCCAAGTTTGCAACGTTACAAGAAATTTGCCTCCCCTGCGTGGGAAGAATGTTATGCATTAACCTTTTTACAACTCTTTCTTTGTGGTTAAAATAAAACTCTACATTGCTACAGCCTGAGGATGTGCTGTGTTTAACCAAGGGGGAATGTAGCGCCCCTGAGCACCTCAGGACAATACAAGGAACTGCATCCTCTTGGGGATGCAGGACCTATCCCCTGGGACCTGGAGTAACAGAGCAATTGACCACCAAAACACAATTAAATCCTATTGCACACTCCACACTGGGCAAAGAAGGGTTAACAGAATGGTTTAGCCAGCCTGGTGGGAGGAGCTGGGAGTCTGCAGTCAGAGTGAGAGTCGGAGAGCGCATGGAGAGGTGTGCGGACGTGCCTGAGCTGGGTCCGTGTAACGGTGAACCCGGGGGCACGGGAGAGAGGTTGCCAGGACGGGTACCGGAGATACCGCTGGGACTGGAGCACGAACGGGGCACAGGGCCCTAGGTCAAATGTCAAGTGTCAAACGGTTTGATAAATACCTGCATGGTGTGAAAACCTTCCTGGATTTCACCGAATCAAATAATACGGGGGCATCAGCAGTAAAGTAGGATTGGGGTTCGGACACTTACCTTCCTGCAGGGTCCGCACTACCCGCCGTACGGAGAAGGAGACTGTACCCCAAAAGGGACAGTCGGGGCCCCCAAACGCTTCAATCTACAAGGACTAAACTAACAGAGTGTGCCGGGATAGAGCAATCTGGGTCACTACATTGGCACTGATACTCCTGGGACCGGAACCAGCAGGCCGAGGGGCCATGTGAGTAGAGACTGTTAAAGTTAACCTGATGTGGGCTACATCATTATACACCATACATCTCCCAGGCACAGCCCTACCTGCGGAGGGGCTACCATCACAGCTGCCACTACCATCAGCTCTGGGAGTACCCACATACAGCAGCGGCGGTTCCCCACCTCTAACCACAGGTGGCGTCACATGACAAAAACTCTTATCTCCCCTGTAAATACCCCCATTAACAAAAGGAGCTCAGAGCACGGGAACAGGCAACGGCCACCAGAGTGACATTCCCATTTGTTACTGCCCAGGACCGAGTACTCCCTTCTCTGGGCGACACATCTGTACCTGGACCCCAGACCATATCAATTTCATTATTGATTGGACACGTCAAGTGATTGCAATATAAATCGGTCTCCTTGCTGCCCCATAAACAGTTAACTTATACAAAGTACAACTTCCTCTTTTTTACACAAAAAAGCCAGCTAGCCATAGTGACATGGGTAACTTCCTCTTTCCAAAGCGACTCCCTTCCAGACAGTCAAAAACAACCGAGCCAGCGCTGATCGACATAAAATATCCACCACTGAGGACTCTCAGCTCTTTTATAGCATTTGAGAGACAATAAAGACACAAAATCTAATACGCAGGTGTCTGAACTCGCCAATTACACAGGTAAGAACAGTTCTTTATATAGCCTTTTTCATACCTGAATTCAGCGTATATCTTCTTCCTCATTTTGCTCTAAAGCCAAGGAAGCTCGCAGCTTCTGCTCTTCACAAAACAGACAAACACACATTAGACATCACATTATGCAGAGGTTTTAAGATGTTTGTGATGTTTGATGTTACGAGTGTCTTTACATAATGTCGTCATAACACATATACCAATTCTTGCAGCTACATACACTAGTGGTGCCAACATTCCCTTCTGTAGGATGCCTTGTAGAATGCCCATCAGCCTCCCACTTATACCCTTATACCAATTAGCGGGATTAAGAAATGAAAAAGTATTGTTCCACCAAGAGTCCTTGTTTTCATGGTGTTCCTGTAACCATTTGTCCCTCATTTCTTTAATTATTTCCATCTTGGCATTTACGTGAAAATTTCCTTTGGGGTCTATGTAGTAGCAACAAGTAGGGCCTATTCTGACACATCCCACCCTCCTTAGCAGTCAAGTAGTCCAATACTATTGTATGCTGGTTAACCACTGCAATAATCTGAGCCTGTACTGCATTGGTCTGGTTTACTATCCCCAGTACTTCCCATATGTGGTCATATAGATAGTCAGTCGATTCCACCAATTTATTCCACATTTCTATTATGAAAGGGTAAATGAACATACTACTAAATAATCTATTTGCATACCTCCCAACTTTTAAAGAAAGGAAAGAGGGACAAAGTATGCGTCGAGCGCAGCGCGCCACGGCAAATTTTGACCATACCCAAGCCACACACATTTGGCAGTAAGGATTATACAGCAGATGTCCCGGACTGTTCATTCATATTCATAGTGTGGCGCCCTGGACAAGCCAGGTAGCCACATGAATAACATTCACCCCCCCACCCCCGGACAGTGACACCGAAGTCAGACACAAAACCCTTGTTGCCTCCCTCCAGGGGCTGATGTCCACACCAGGTGGGGTGGAGCCAGGCGGTTGGCCCCACCAACCGAGGAGTTCACAGTCCTGGAGGCAGGAAAACAGTGAGATCAGTTTAGACAGTGAAAGAGAGAGGAATAGACTGGTGTCTGGGTCGGAGCCCGGACACGGACAGTGAGGTTGGCAGACGGTGGTGGCCGTCTGCAGGAGAGGCAAATCAACACGGAACCGTAGGACCGGGGTCGGGCGGTAGCCCGCCGGTACCGAACTGGGGAGCGAAGTGAAGTCAGCACACACAGGCAGGGCCTGCGAACCCCGACCAGGCTTGGAGCCGCCGTCAAAGATCAAATCCGTCAGTGACCGGAACCCCAGGGGTTTCCTAGCAGCCAAGACCCGATAAAAAGGCAACCGTCCAACCAGTAGAAGGAAATACAGCTACCGCCACAGCTAGAATTCCAAGGGCCAGAGCCTGCGGGCAAAAGGGCTCCTCCGGCACATATACGCTGGGGAGCGGGTTACCGGTGGGAAGCCATCGGAGCCGAGCATACGAACAGGTGCAGGGAAAGACAGCCGCCATCAACTGTCCGGGAGAAGCCACAGCAGCCGGCTGCGGGACCCGTCCATTCAGCCGTTTGGTTTACCAGAGACTTGGCGTGTATCTGTTGCTGAGTGAGTACACCAGTGCCATCCGGCACCGCACCGCGCTGTCCCCGCGACCCTGCACCTCGCCAGCCCTGCCTCCCCGTCACCTCACCGGGCCCCGGGACTACCAGCCCCTACCCACGGAGGGGGAAAACATCCCAGCTGCTCCCTAACAACGCTTCCGGGATCCCCGTCACCAGCAGCGGTGGTGCCCACCTTCACCACAAACCGTGGGTGGCGTCACGGACTCAATCCCCAAACCAAAACAATCCCCCTTTTCACTCACGGGCGTGGAGCGCCGCTCGAGTCCCCGGATCTGGCCCACCGCTCGAGGCACCGAGCAGCAGCAGCCGGACCCGAGCGCCAGCGCAGCCGAGCAGCGCCCCGCCGCCCGCGACAATAGCAGCCAGAATTTTATTATATTTCTATGTGTCACTATATGACATGTTGATTATTTGTTCCTATAAGGCCGTGGTCACACATTGCATAAACTCTGTTTCTTTTTGTTTCTGCCGCTGACTGCACCAAACTACACAATAACAATCTCCTCTGATTTTTCCATTTTTGCTGTATTTTTTCTGCCTTTTCTCCATTAGTTAATGTGTTGTTGGTTGAGATGTGAATCTGCGTTATTAGGTGTTTTTATTGTAGAGAAGCTTTTTCCTGCATTTTTTTAGCTCCACATTGAAACCTCTAGAGAACCCCCCCCCCCCCCCCCAAACCGCAGAGATCAGCGGCGTCTTCTCCTGGAATCATTTCATCCACTTTGCTTGGACAATTAAAAACAGCAGAATAAATGTGCCAAAAAACAGCAGAAAAAAATGCAGCATTTCCACTACATATGAACACGGACTAATTGTCCAAGCAAAGTGGATGAGACGTCATAAAATCTCCAGCTTCGGTGTCTAAAGACGCCGCTGAACTGTGCGGATTTGGTGTTTTTTTTCTTTATAAGCTTCAGCATTCACATCTGCACCAAACATGTATCAAATAAGGGGACAATGCATAAAAAATACCGCAAACAGCATACATTTTTATAACATTTTTTATGGGTTGTAATAAAGAAAAATAATAAAATTGCGCCATTTTTTTTCCGCCATTTACCGATCCCCATCAATAATCTGATCGCTGTCTTGTTCGGGTCGTTACGATTACAGGGACACCAAATATGTTCATGTTATTTGCTGATTTGTGATGTTTATTATTTTATAAAAAAAAGTGTAATAAAATTACATTATTCTATTATTTTGTTTTATTAGTTTTAGTAATTTTATTAGAAGAAAAAAAAAATCTCTTTTCCTCTCCGTCTAGAATACAGGACATAGAGACGCTGCTGTGTACAATGGAGCTGTGTCCTGTGTAATCAGGGCTTCATTGTAGGTTCATTTATGTAAAATCCTCCCTCTGACATCATTGATTCCCAGTGGCTCAACAGCTTAGATCAGGTAGAAAGCCTAAGGCTATGTGCGCACGTTGCGTAATAGCATGCAGTTACGCTGCGATCTGCACCGCAGCGTAACTGCATGTGTCCTGCGTCCCCAGCATAATCTCTGAAGATTATGCAGGAGACGTGCGCACGTGGCGTATTAGAGCACAGCGCTTCGGCTGCTGCCTGAAGCGCGCGTTCTAAGAAGTGACATGTCACTTCTTTCCCGTGCTCTACATGCAGCACCCGCTCTGTCTATGGGAGGGGCTGCAGTCAGAGCGCATGGAATCGGCTTTTTTTTTTTTTTCATTACGGACTCTTTCTGCAGTGATTTGGAGTGCACGTGTGCTGTTCAAATCGCTGCAGAAATGTCTGCAGTGACAGTACACAACGTGCGCACATAGCCTAAGAGGCTGCTGGACATGTTTGAAAGTTGCTGGTTTGAATCTGAGGTGGAGAACATAAAAAAAAAAAAATAAATTTGTATTTTATTTTCCTCATTTCTTTATAGTAGTTTTATGGGAAGAAATGAATCTGACTCTTTCGTTCACCTACAAAGAGATGCAGCATTTATCTATCTATCCATCTATGATTTTATCTATCTATCCCTCTATCTATCTATCTATTATTTATCTATCTATGATTCTATCTATCCATTATCTATGTATATATCTATTATCTATCCATCTATCTATTATCTATCCATGATTCTATTATCTATCTAAAGTATCTATCTACAGTATCTATCTATTATCTATCATGTATCTATATATCCCTCTATCATCCATCCATCCCTCTATCATCCATCCTTACTATCATCCATCCCTCTATCATCCATCTCTCTATCATCCATCCCTCTGTCATCCATCCCTCTGTCATCCATCCCTCTGTCATCCATCCCTCTATCATCCATCCATCCCTCTATCATCCATCCCTCTATCATCCATCCCTCTGTCATCAATCCATCCCTCTATCATCCATCCCTCTGTCATCCATCCCTCTGTCATCCATCCCTCTATCATCTATCCCTCTGTTATCCATCCCACGATCATCCATCCATCCCTCTATCATCCATCCCTCTGTCATCCATCCCTCTGTCATCCATCCCTCCCTCTATCATCCATCCATCCATCCATCCATCCCTCTATCATCCATCCATCCCTCTATCATCCATCCCTCTATCATCTATCCTTCTACCATCTATCCATCCATCCATCTTTGCAGCTGAATAATCTGCTTCTGGTTCCTCTACTGCAATACAGAGGTTAAGATAACCAAATCTTCCTATGTTTTCCAATTCAGGCAGTGGCTCAGCAATGAGCTTCACGGTTCACGGGTTTGAGTCACGGCCGCCCCCATAATCCAGAGCCGATGAAAATTTAATTTAATTTATTCACTGCACTGAGGGGAGGAGTCGGGACATCAGCTGTGAGCCGCGGGGCTGTGGGACACACCTCTAAAATCGGGGCAGTCCCGCAGAATCCGGGACGGTTGGGAGGGGTATGTATTTGCTACCCCCATTTCCACTATATGAAGTCTATCATTTGGTCTAGGTTCATCATCTAAAGCTTGTCTATATAATGAATGTTTTGGGACAGCATTTATATCTAAGTGACCATGAGGTCGTATGAAGGTAGCAGGTGTAAGGCGTGCTAATGTGCAGGTTCCTTCTGCACCTGGAGGAAGCCATTTATAAGCCCGATGGCCACACACTAGATATAAATCTTTAGGCATGTAGGGTATGATGTCGGTGGGTCTCCCAATACAACGTATATAAGTCAAAAATCCTTGCATCAAAGGTTTGGCACATCAAGTTCAGTTGTTTTGGAAACCGACCTCATTCCCTCGGCATGTCTAAAGTGGGCTTTACACGCTGCGATCTCACTAGCGAGCTCGCAAGCGATCGTACCCGCCCCCGTCGGTTGAGCGACACGGGCATATCGCTGCCCGTGTTGCACAACCTCGCTTACCACCGCCGTCACACGCACATACCTGCTCTGCGATGTTGCTCTGGCCGGCGAACCGCCTCCTTCCTAAGGGGACGGGTCGTGCAGCGTCCCAGCGACGTCACACGGCAGCCGTCCAATAGAAGCAGAGGGGCGGGGATGAGCGAGACATAAACATCACGCCCACCACCTTCCTTCCGCATAGCCGGTGGAGGCAGGTAAGGAGATGTTCCTCGCTCCTGCAGTGTCATACATAGCGATGTGTGCTGCCGCAGGAACGAGGAACAACATCGCTAACATCCTGGAAATGATTTTTTGTTTCAGGACGGCCTCTCCACGGCAAACGATTTTGCCCTCTTTTGCGATCGTTTAAGATCGCTATTAAGTGTTACACACTGCGATATCGTTAATGAAGCCGGATGGGCGTCACAAACACCGTGACCCCGGCGATAATTCATTAACGATATCATAGCGTGTAAAGCCCGCTTTAGACTCAAATGGGTAATTAAATGGGTCAAGTTATTCACAAGTCTGTGCCGCATCTATAAACCACAGTTCACTACTATTCACATGTCCATGATTACTTTTCTGGAAACAACTATCATCAGAAATACTAGAAGTGCTCTCACACCTTTCCCAGTCCTCAGAGTGTGGATATCACAGGTTTAATTTAAGTCCTTTTAGTGGATTTTCACCTACTGGAAATTTCTTAGTCCTGTGTGTTATGAATTTACCTTGCACAAGGTCTCGCTCATACCAATGTTTTAAACTTCGTATAAGATTTATCTGTAACCATGGGCTCTCCACGCACCCCGCAATTTGAATCGGAACCACATGGCTGCTGGTGAGGTTTCCTCCATTATAGCGGATGGAATCAAAAGTCTCTTCGTGGAAACAGCTATAGTTGAAATCCTCATATGGAGTCAGGGGCACAGCGAGATATGGCATAGAATTAGAGGATATTGGGCTATGAGTGCATATCCAGCAGTTCTTAGGGCGGTCTCCAGAGTCCATGTCTCGGAGCAAGACTTGGTGATGCTTTATCAGTTTATTATCCCAGTCCTCTTTTAGCTCCTCATTAAGAGTCCAGGCAAGGAATACAATTGACATCAGCATGGTTCAGACAGGCAGGGTCATCATTTCTGCTTTTGCCGGGGTTCAGGATCCAAGTGTCTTTGCCTTGGAGCTTGACGGAAGTGGCAGTGGCCAGTATCACTTGAAATGGCTCACTGTATGTAGGTTCCAGTGGTCTCCTTATGTGTCTCTTGACCACGACCCATTTTCCTGGTGCCATTGTGTGTGTGCCACTTGAACAGTTGGGGTCTGGGATAGAGGAGAAAACACGTTTATGAATAACAGTCAGATGTTTGTGCAACTCAAGGACATATTCAGTGAGAGAACCATATGAAGCCTGCAATTGCTGTTGGAAATCTAATACTACTGTGACGCCCTGGACCAGCCAGGTAGTCACAGGTAGCGCCCCGCACAACACCTGTCCCCTAACAAGGTGTCAGCAGCCAACCACTAGAACCCTACGCCACCTTCCTCAGTGCTTGATGGACACACCAGGGGGCAGAGTCAGTCGGTTGGACACGCCCACCGAAGAGTTCAGAGAGCCTGAGGTGGGAAAAACGTCAGTTCAGTTTGAGAGTTCAGTGGAGGAGGACAGGCCTGTCATACAGGCCTGTAGCAGACTGACAGGTGCCAGGGTAGGAGCCCGGGCACCTTTGGCTAGGAGGCATACGGAGGCCTCTGCCTGCAGGAGCCGGGAAGATGGCTCACTGGAACCGTGGTGGACCGGGATAGGTTAGTGGCCCGCTGGTACCGACCCGGGGAACCGACTGAAAACTGGAGCACAAGAGGGGGGTACTCAGACCCTGAAGCTAAGGTCCAGAAACCACTGGGGGCTAACTAATTCACTGATTGCAGCCAGGACTATAGGTCCTGTCCCACCCAAAGTCCCGACTGAAGACAACAGCCCAACGAGGGGAATAGAAAGCCACCGCCCAGGCAGAAGATCCCACGGGCCAGCGTCTGCGGGAAAAGGGCTCTCCCGACATCCACAAAGCTGGGGAGCTGAAGCGCAGGCAGCCCACCATCACAACACGGTGCAGGAGAAAGGCAGAGACCACCAACCGGGTGGGGGACCAGACCGCAGCCGGCTGCGGGCACCGATAACCATCAACTTTGTTTACCAGAGACTTGTGTGCGTTACTAAGTGTGAGTATGTGATGCCCTGGACTAGTCAGGTTGTCCCAGGTAGTCCCATGCACACACACCCCCTCCCCCTTAGTAAGGTGACAGCAGCCAAACTAAAAACCTTTGTCACCTCCCTCCGGGTTCGATGTTCACACCAGGGGGCAGAGCCAGGCAGTTGGCTCCGCCCACCGAGGAGTTCACAGGCCCGGAGGCGGGAAAAACAGAGAGTTATAGTCTAGTCTTGACAGTGGAGTGAAGTGGAGTCAAGTTCAAGGGCAGACCTGTGCTCAGGCCTGCCAAAGTCTACACCAGGTGTCTAGGTTGGAGCCCAGTCACCTCTGGCAAGGAGGCAGATGGTGGTGGCCGCCTGTAGGAGCTAGGATTACAGCCGGTGGAACCGTAGGGACCGGGGACGGGCGGTGGCCCGCCAGTACCGAATCGGGGAACCGATTGGAAACTGGAGCACCAGGAGGGGTACTCAGACCCAGTACGAAGCCCAGAAACAACCGGGCTGAGTCAAATCAACTGATTGAGGACTGGACTTTAGGACCTTTCCCACATAAGACCCGACTGAAGACAACAGCCCAACCATTGGGGTAAAGCCACCGCCCAGGCATAGAGAACCGAGGGACAAGCGGGCAAAGAGGGCTCTCCCGACACATAGCAAGCCGGGGAGCGGACTACCGTTGCTTAGGCATAAGAGTCTTAACTTTTAAACAAGAAAGGTGCAGGAGAAAGGCGGAAACCACCAACCTGTTAAGGGGAAACTGCAGCTGGCTGCGGGCACCGTTCACCATCTTGTTTGGTTTACCAGAGACTCCAGCATGTTTATCATAGTGAATACACCAGTGCCTTCGGGCCGCGCACCGCACCGGCAACCCAGCACGCATCCATCCCCGCGCCTCAGCACCTCCCTCGGGCCCCCGGGACCATCATCCCCCCTACTCACGGAGGGGGTCAACACCAAGCTGCGCAACACCGTCCCCGGGAGCCTAGTCAACGGCAGCGGTGGTGTCCATCCATTCACCACAACCCGTGGTGGCATCACAAACTTAATCCACTGCAAACCACAGCGGCTCTGGCCGTGGACCACCCCACCGAAGTCCCTATGTATTAAATCAGAAAGGAGCTGGGAATCATAGTCTACACATAAAATGCGTCAAAGGTAAAATCTTGCATTAAAAAAGTTTTTTTTATTTTTCCAAAAAAGATTAATTTAGCAAGATTAGAATTACATCATGTTAAATAGCATATAAATCACATACAAGTCTGAACAAGAGGGAATCCTGACAAAAAACACTAAGGTCCAATATTCACATGGGAAGATTACCATATCCCATGACATTCAGACAAGGAAAGCCTCACATGGATCAACATCATTTGAGACATAAAGTCCACATATCCAAAAACATAATTACCATGTGGGCGTTCAGAATGTCAATGGGAATTACAAGTGCATGCTGCAATGAAGGCAGGGGAATTACAATAATTTTTGCAATAGCAGAATGCAGAGTAGAAGCCAAGTTATCCCCTAACACAGGATGCAGCAATGCAACATATCACATATATTACCCATGTTGAAGTGGATGCCAGCGTGGAGAACGTGCCCCGACGCGCACGTTTCGTTTGCTTCCTCGGGGGGCCGTGGTGTAATGTGTGTATACCAGGGCGGCCGGTTTAAATGTAAGAGAGGGGAACACGTGGCGGCGCTTGATTGGACGCACAGGAAGTGTGTCCTCCCAGCAGAGGCGAGCGTCATTGGGCTTTCCCGGAAGTGACGAGGGTGTTTACTGTGTCGTCACACAGACACCCCCGTCACGCCATACGGAAGCCGGCAGACGCCAGCATGCAAAGGAGGAACACCGCGCATGCGTCACATCGCCACGCGCCCCCCAATACAGGGTAAAACTGACAGCAGCATATTATAGAAATAGATAGGCTGTATCGTAATAGACATAACCAGAAAAAGGTTCTCGATGAATCAGGTGAACAGACAAAGCAGACAATCCACTCCATTATAACCCAGTAAGAACTGGGTAACACAAGTCTCATCAATGCATGTTATATGTAGTATACAATATAATGGTTTCCCATACCTAGATAAAATTATAGTCTAGTCTAATACAGGGATATCCACTGACTATACATGTAATTAGGTCATCATGCAATTATACCACATACTAAATATAGATAAAAAAATTTGACCCATCCTAAACATGTGATTAACAAATACATGTATCCAAGGACAAAAATTGCATTAAACCAGATACACATCAGGGAATCCAATGACCAAGTCACAGTGGGATGGAAAGAGCCCATCCAATGTGAAGAGATATTCATATAGTCTTGATCCATTATTCATGGAAGTTGGCAGATGAGACGAGACGCAGCCTGACTGCTTCACTGCTCGCCAAGAATTATTAAAAAGGATTTTTTCCAAAACAATGGCAGTCCTAATCCATCAAGGAGAAACCTACGCCCAGAAAGAAGGAGTTTTTATGGAAAAATACAAAAACCTACAAAAAACACACAAAACACAAAATTAAAATAAAACCATGGCAACAAGAGCAATCCTTAAGTCCCACAACCAGAGCACAACGAGTCTGATGGATCAAAGAAAAGGGGCAAACGACAGTTGTTCATTTAGCCCGCCAGGGGACATAGTCCCCAGCGTGACTATCCACCTACACTCCAGGCGTGCCAAGGCTTGTTTAAAATTACCGCCTCTTGCGCCCAGGTGGAGCTTGTCGATACCCCGAACTTTAAGAGAAGATGGGTCACAACCATGATACACCTTAAAGTGTCGGGGAATGGTCTTGAGGGAATCCAGATTGACCACATCTCTTGCAGCTATAATATCACGCACGTGCTCCCGCGTGCGTATGCGGAGCTGCCTAGATGTTAAACCTACATAGGCTAAATTGCATCCGCATCTTGCTAAATAGATGACATAATCCGTGCTGCAAGAGATGTAATGCCTTATCTTATATTCCCTCAGACCATCAGCCGACACAAACATAAAGGCCCTTTCTATGTTAGTGCAAGATAGACAAGAACCACAGGGAAAACAGCCCCACCGTGGCTTCCCTATGTCAAAGGGAAGAGTATCGCGGTGGACATAATGGCTGTGAACTAATATATCCCTGAGGTTCTTGCTTCTTCTGGCAGTCATAAGTGGTCGATCCGGAAGGACCTTTCCCAAGGTTGGCTCAGTGCGTAAAATCGACCAATGTTTATCGAGAATACGCCTAATCTCCCCCCACTGATTGTTATACGTGGAAATAAACCTAATCACTGTAGATGAAGACTTAGGTTTAAAAGATGGTGTAAGTAGTTGGCTCCTTGAAGTAGATCTAGCTCGAGAATAGCCCTGTTTGATGGTACGTGAGCTATATCCCCTGTTCTTGAACCGCTGGGAAAGATCTTTTGCTTGGGCATCAAAAGTACAGTCAGAGGAACATATCCTTTTGAGTCTTAGAAATTGGCCCGTAGGTATGGCCCTGATAGTGGAGGGCAAGTGAGAAGATGTTGCATGTAGAAGACTGTTAACTGAGGTTTCTTTCCTGAAAACGTCAGTTTGGATAGCTCCATCCGACTGTACAAAAATACTGATGTCCAAAAAGTCCATAATCTTGCTATCACTCCTGAAGGTCATCCTGACATTCCGATTATTGGAATTTAATACAGTAAAAAAAGAAAAAAGTTCAGGATCGGTCCCCCCCAAATAATAAATACGTCATCAATATAACGCAACCAGCACTGCACATGGGAGGCGGCCCAGGCGCCGTCACCGAAAATCTCCCTCTCCCAATAGCCGAGAAAGAGATTTGCGTATGACGGCGCGCAGGCCGCGCCCATTGCAGTGCCGCGTTTCTGGAGGAAGAACCGATCCTTGAACCAAAAGAAATTACGTGTCAGGATGAACTCCAGGAGCTCAAGCACAAGATCTTGTAAATGGACATCCCAGCGGCTCGATCGCAGGTAGAACCTAGCTGCTTCAAGGCCATCTTTATGTTGGATACAAGAGTATAGGGCCTCCACATCCGCTGCTACCAAGATAGAACCAGAGTCAAGAAAAATCCCGTCTATCCTCCTCAGGACGTCGGAGGTGTCTCTGACATAAGAGGGCAGTGTCTCAACTAAAGGATGCAAATAATATTCAATAAACTTACAAATAGGATCACACAGCCCTCCCATGCCAGAGACAATGGGACGCCCCGGGGGACAACGAGGGTTCTTATGTATCTTTGGTAGCAGATAGAATGTTGGTGTTACAGGATGCTTTATATGGAGGCCCTCAAACACTTTTTTCGTGATGATTCCTTGAGTCAAGGCTATCTCAAGGATGCCAACTAACTCTGATGAAAATTTTGCCAGTGGGTTTTCAGTGAGGGGAGTGTAGGCGTCCCGATCTCTCAGCTGTCTGAACGCTTCACGTTCATACATCTGGGTCGGCCATATCACCACGTTCCCGCCTTTGTCCGCAGGCTTAATCACTATTTTCTCCATGGTCTTAAGTTGTTTCAGGGCTTCCCTATGTTTCAGGGAAAGGTTATGATGCTGCCCAGACCTATGGAGTTTCTTGAGATCGTCCATTACTAATTTGTTGAAAATCTCCACCTGCGGACACAAAGTCATGGGGGGGAACGTGGTAGATTTTGGCAGGATGGTAGATGGTAGATGGATGTGACCCATCTTCTCTTAAAGTTCGGGGTATCGACAAGCTCCACCTGGGCGCAAGAGGCGGTAATTTTAAACAAGCCTTGGCACGCCTGGAGTGTAGGTGGATAGTCACGCTGGGGACTATGTCCCCTGGCGGGCTAAATGAACAACTGTCGTTTGCCCCTTTTCTTTGATCCATCAGACTCGTTGTGCTCTGGTTGTGGGACTTAAGGATTGCTCTTGTTGCCATGGTTTTATTTTAATTTTGTGTTTTGTGTGTTTTTTGTAGGTTTTTGTATTTTTCCATAAAAACTCCTTCTTTCTGGGCGTAGGTTTCTCCTTGATGGATTAGGACTGCCATTGTTTTGGAAAAAATCCTTTTTAATAATTCTTGGCGAGCAGTGAAGCAGTCAGGCTGCGTCTCGTCTCATCTGCCAATTTCCATGAATAATGGATCAAGACTATATGAATATCTCTTCACATTGGATGGGCTCTTTCCATCCCACTGTGACTTGGTCATTGGATTCCCTGATGTGTATCTGGTTTAATGCAATTTTTGTCCTTGGATACATGTATTTGTTAATCACATGTTTAGGATGGGTCAAATTTTTTTATCTATATTTAGTATGTGGTATAATTGCATGATGACCTAATTACATGTATAGTCAGTGGATATCCCTGTATTAGACTAGACTATAATTTTATCTAGGTATGGGAAACCATTATATTGTATACTACATATAACATGCATTGATGAGACTTGTGTTACCCAGTTCTTACTGGGTTATAATGGAGTGGATTGTCTGCTTTGTCTGTTCACCTGATTCATCGAGAACCTTTTTCTGGTTATGTCTATTACGATACAGCCTATCTATTTCTATAATATGCTGCTGTCAGTTTTACCCTGTATTGGGGGGCGCGTGGCGATGTGACGCATGCGCGGTGTTCCTCCTTTGCATGCTGGCGTCTGCCGGCTTCCGTATGGCGTGACGGGGGTGTCTGTGTGACGACACAGTAAACACCCTCGTCACTTCCGGGAAAGCCCAATGACGCTCGCCTCTGCTGGGAGGACACACTTCCTGTGCGTCCAATCAAGCGCCGCCACGTGTTCCCCTCTCTTACATTTAAACCGGCCGCCCTGGTATACACACATTACACCACGGCCCCCCGAGGAAGCAAACGAAACGTGCGCGTCGGGGCACGTTCTCCACGCTGGCATCCACTTCAACATGGGTAATATATGTGATATGTTGCATTGCTGCATCCTGTGTTAGGGGATAACTTGGCTTCTACTCTGCATTCTGCTATTGCAAAAATTATTGTAATTCCCCTGCCTTCATTGCAGCATGCACTTGTAATTCCCATTGACATTCTGAACGCCCACATGGTAATTATGTTTTTGGATATGTGGACTTTATGTCTCAAATGATGTTGATCCATGTGAGGCTTTCCTTGTCTGAATGTCATGGGATATGGTAATCTTCCCATGTGAATATTGGACCTTAGTGTTTTTTGTCAGGATTCCCTCTTGTTCAGACTTGTATGTGATTTATATGCTATTTAACATGATGTAATTCTAATCTTGCTAAATTAATCTTTTTTGGAAAAATAAAAAAAACTTTTTTAATGCAAGATTTTACCTTTGACGCATTTTATGTGTAGACTATGATTCCCAGCTCCTTTCTGATTTAATACTGTTGTTATTTGGGTTTAGTCGTTTGGATTGTGCAATGATTCCATATTTTGTCCTTTTTTGTAATATTGAAGTCCCTATGTGTAGCGCCAAACCCCTTTCAGAGCGACGTGACCCCTGGGTCCGTGGAGAGCTCGAGCCACCCACCGACAAGCACGGATCCAAGCGGCTCGGCAGCCGGCCGAGCCCCGGGGCGGTACAAGTACATCAGTGCCCTCCGGCCGCACGTCGCCCTGCACCGCTCAGCTCTCCCCAAAGGATCCCTGGGCCACCATCCCTACCCACGGAGGGGTTAACAACTTGCTGCACAACATCTCCCCCGGGTGCCCCGTAAACAGCAGCAGTGGTGTCTACCTTCACCAGAACCCGTGGGTGGCGTCACAAACTCAAAATATGGCTCCGGACGTACACCTGCGTCCCCTAAAGCGCCAGCCCTCCCTTTCAGATCGAAGTGCCCACAGGGCCCCCGGGTCCGGAGACGCTCGAGCCACCACCCGACGAGTCCGGATCCGAGCGACTCGGCTGTCGCCGAGCACGGGGCGGTGCACTGCCAAACAGTATTTCATATAGGGACAGCTTCTGTATACCCCTTGGGACAGTTCTCACTGAAAACAATATGATGGGCAAACAGTCTACTCAGGACAAGTGCTTCCTCCATATACTTCTTTATTTTTAATTTAAGGGTACCGTTAAGCGTTCCACCTTCCCACTACTTTGTGGGTCATAGGGAACATGGAAAGCCTGTTCAATCCCCAAAGTAGCCATGATCTGTTTCATTAATTCCCCAATGAAGTGAGTACTTCTGTCATGTTCTATGGTTTCGGGAACCCCATATCTGCAAACCACCTCACTGATCAACTGCTTTGCAGTAGAGTTTGTGTTTGCTTTGGATACGGCCCAAGCTTCCGGCCACCCAGAGAAAAGATTAATGCATACCAGGGCATATTCATAAGTATCCACCTTAGGTAACTATATGTAGTCCACCTGCAGTCTCTGAAACGGGTAATCTGGTTTTGGTGTGCATTTTTTGTGGAACTCGAAGAGGCCTACCGTTGTTATGTTTTGCACAAACAAGACATCCCTGAACATGCTTTACAGCCGCATTTGGGAATCTTGGGGCACACGAGTTTCGTAGCACTACTGCACACATCACACCTTTTGAATTATGCAACAGGGAATGTGCCAGGGCAGCCATCATGGGGAACAGGAAGCGTGAGATGCAAATCCGGGTGTTTACCTGCCATACCCTTGACTCTGACTGTACAGCGCCCGTTTTGACCTATGCATTCTGTTCGTTTGAGGGGGCCTGGGTCTGGAACACCTGCAACTGTTTATGATCAATGGCCACTGGGGCCGGTACGGTGCCAGCCTCCTTTGCTGAAAGGGGGCACCCCGCATTCTCGGTCACTAAGCTCCCTGAGAGGGCGATGTCTGTTATGGCCAGTATTCCTCTCAGAGGTAGTCTTGCTGCTTCTTTAGCCGCCTTGTCAGCCAGTGCATTCCCTACTGCGAGGGGAGTTTGTTCCCGTGCGTGTGCCAATACTTTGACTAAGTCTTCCCTTCGGGGAAGGGTGAGTGCTGCGAGTAGCTGCTCTACCACCTGTGCATTCTTTATGGGTTTGCCAGCAGAGGTCAGGAAATTACGGCTCTGTCAAATGGCGCCAAGGTCGTGTGTTACCACAAAAGCATATTGTGAGTCAGAAAAGACATTAATCTCCTTACCTCTTCACAGATTGCATGCTGCAGCGAGTGCTTTCAGCTCAGCCTCTTGTGCAGAACAGCTGTAGGTGAATGGTTCTTTTATTACTGCCATACCATTGTGAACTACTACATGCCTGATGATGAACCATTCTTGATCATTGTCCCAAGCTCTGGAACCATCTATAAAGTACTCAGCTGAGGGGTTAGTGAGAGGTACATCAGTGATATTCTGCTTCCATCAATGCCTGACAGTTATGTTCATGTGTCAGGTCTACCTGAGCTTCCTCATCTGCTAATTTGCAAAATAGAGGCATGTCTTGGCTCACAGTTTCTCCCTTTTCCCAACCCTGATCTTCTCCTCCCTTTTCTAAATCCAATGGTAATAGTGTGGCTGGATTTAGAACATTACAACATTTGATAACAATATCGGGGTGTGAGAAGGGATACTTCATATTTGGTCAGTCTGGATGCTGAGAGATGGCAGCTCTGAGCCTGTTGGAGTATTTCAGATACAGCATGAGGAACTTGGAGTGTGAGGGGATTGCCTAAAGCCTTGTGCGCACTAGGCGTTTTTGCTGCGTTTTTAGCGCCGTTTTTTACCGCGTTTTTGTGCTGAAAACGCAGTGACATTGCTTCCCCAGCAATGTCTATCGGTTTTCAAAAGTGCTGTCCGCACACAGCGTTTTTTTGTAGCTGCGTTTTTGTGGTGACTAGAGTTGAGCGCGGTTCGCGGTTCGAGGTTCTCCAGTTCTAGGCTCAAGTGATTTTGGGGCCTGTTCTAGATCGAACTAGAACTCGAGCTTTTTGCAAAAGCTCGATAGTTCTAGAAACGTTCGAGAACGGTTCTAGCAGCCAAAAAACAGCTAATTCCTAGCTGGCTTTCCGCTGTAATAGTGTAAGTCACTCTGTGACTCACACTATTATGACATTTCAGTGTATAGTGTGCGTGAACAGCGCCTTCA
Source organism: Anomaloglossus baeobatrachus (assembly GCF_048569485.1). NCBI lineage: Eukaryota > Metazoa > Chordata > Amphibia > Anura > Aromobatidae > Anomaloglossus > Anomaloglossus baeobatrachus. The sequence continues at coordinate 73,060 of NW_027443153.1, forward strand.
GATCACTCCTGTTTGTATAATGGCGATCGCCATTTTTTTTTTTTTCCCTTGTCTTCCTTCCCTAAGCGCGCGCATGTAGTGGGGAGGGCCAGCATGTCAGCCAATCCCAGACACACACACAGCTAAGTGGACTTTTAGCCAGAGAAGCAACGGCATGTGTGATAGGATGTCCATGTCACATGTCCCTGCATTATAAAACCGGACATTTTCCTCCAGCACGCCATTATCTCTTCTGCGTCCTTGGTGTCAGACATCACTGGCGCAGCTCCGTCCTCCTGAGTCCTATCGCCGATACAGCTGTATACACAGCGCTGGACAGCTTAGGGAGAGCACTTTCTATAAGTCCTTTTAAGGGCTCGTACCGGCAGGGTCAGAGCCATAGGTGACAGGTCCTGAAAACAGAGTAGGTCAGGGATTTCGTCGCTGCATTTCCTCATTAGGAGGGAATAGAAAGGCAGGCTTCCATTCCTCTACCCAGAGCCCCACAATCCTGGCACTGTACCCTCCTGTCCTCTGCACACTCCAACTCATTATAACTAAGCCATTATACTAGCAAACACTCAGTGTACCTAGTGGCATCCTAAACGTGGCTATTGGACTTTGCTATAGTCCCACTAGTGCAAAGACATTTGCAGCACCTCTACCTGCATTGCACACTCCAACTCATTATAACTAAGCCATTATACTAGCAAACACTCAGTGTACCTAGTGGCATCCTAAACGTGGCTATTGGACTTTGCTATAGTCCCACTAGTGCAAAGCCATTTGCAGCACCTCTACCTGCATTGCACACTCCAACTCATTATAACTAAGCCATTATACTAGCAAACACTCAGTGTACCTAGTGGCATCCTAAACGTGGCTATTGTACTTTTGTCTAGTCACACTAGTGCAAAGATATTTGCAGCACCTCTACCTGCATTGCACACTCCAACTCATTATAACTAAGCCATTATACTAGCAAACAGTCAGTGTACCTAGTGGCATCCTAAACGTGGCTATTGTACTTTTGCCTAGTCACACTAGTGCAAAGATATTTGCAGCACGTCTGCCTGCATTGCACACTCAAACTCTTTTTAACTAAGCCATTATACTAGCAAACACTCAGTGTACCTAGTGGCATCCTAAACGTGGCTATTGGACTTTTGTCTAGTCACACTAGTGCAAAGATATTTGCAGCACGTCTGCCTGCATTGCACACTCAAACTCTTTTTAACTAAGCCATTATACTAGCAAACAGTCAGTGTACCTAGTGGCATCCTAAACGTGGCTATTGGACTTTTGTGTAGTCACACTAGTGGAAAGATATTTGCAGCACGTCTGCCTGCATTGCACACTCAAACTCTTTTTAACTAAGCCATTATACTAGCAAACAGTCAGTGTACCTAGTGGCATCCTAAACGTGGCTATTGTACTTTTGTCTAGTCACACTAGTGCAAAGATATTTGCAGCACGTCTGCCTGCATTGCACACTCAAACTCTTTTTAACTAAGCCATTATACTAGCAAACAGTCAGTGTACCTAGTGGCATCCTAAACGTGGCTATTGGACTTTTGTCTAGTCACACTAGTGCAAAGATATTTGCAGCACCTCTGCCTGCATTGCACACTCAAACTCTTTTTAACTAAGCCATTATACTAGCAAACAGTCAGTGTACCTAGTGGCATCCTAAACGTGTCTATTGGTCTTTTGTGTAGTCACACTAGTGGAAAGATATTTGCAGCACGTCTGCCTGCATTGCACACTCAAACTCATTGTAACTAATACATTATAATACCAAAAATTGAGTAAACTTAGTGGCATACAAGAAGTGGCTGTTGTACTCCATTAATGCCCCACTGGTGCAAATCTATGTGCAGCACCTCTGCATGACACCCTCCTGCTCTGTTTTTAATAAGCTATAATGATAGCACAAAATACTGCCATTTAGTGGCATCATAGAACTGGATGTTGTATTTCATTATTGTCCCACTGGTGCCAAGCTATTTCTAGCACCTGTGCAGGACACCCTCATGCACATTTTGCTACGCTAATGTTATAGCAAACTCAGGGAATTCATTGCTGCATTTGATAATTCGGAGGGATATAAAGTGAGGCTTTCTTTAGCTTTTCCTTCTGTTCATAGACAGCATCTCCAAGTCCACACCCGAAGAGCAATTTCTCCTCCACGTTTAAGTGTGGAGAGGCAGCTAGTGCGCATGCGTGTGCCGATTTACCCCAGCTGCAGCCTAACTACAGTGTTTCGCCTAGTGAGTATGCTCAGCCTGACTGTGCCATTCCTGACGCTAAGTCTTCATTTCGGGATACAGCGCATGCTCCCACACTTAGTGTGAAAAGCCTCTTTGCACAGGTACTTGCATTCCGTGCCGGGTCTAAGTCCTGTTTTGTGCCTAGACACCATGCTAAAGCTGATAGTCTTTTTTCAGAGACTCTATTTCATGCAACTGACCATGCTCAGGCACTTACTGCATCAGAGACTAGGTCCGGTAATGAACTCTTTGGCCCTGCCCCTGATGTGGGGGGGCCCATATAGACCACAGGGCATCAGGTGTCCTGACGATGTGGCCAGGCCACTCCCAAATGGCTTGCAGAGGCCCGCCCCTATGACTTGTCACCTCATTATTGATGGTCAGACGCTGACTGGTGAGGTGTTTGGGTCATGACAGCCATGAGGTCATCATTGAAGTTGCGGTTCCAAATAGGACGCTAGTTATGCCACTCATGACGTGTCACTCTGCTTTTGTCTCCAGGAGGTGCATTGTGGTCCACCCTGGTTTGGGGCGGACCCAGGTTATAGAAGGTGCTGGAGACAACAAGGAGGTGCGCAGTCTTCTATTATGCTCCGAAAGAGCACACCTCCATGTGTTGAACCCATTGTGGCTTTAGGCCAGAGGTAGGCAGGGATAGGGCGTTGATGCAGGCCGCCACCACAGTTGGTAACGCAGAACGGTTAAGACCAGCTCCTGTCCTACAAGTCCTGCTTGTGCAGCCCAGTGGCATTAACAGGCCTGCTGCTGCTGATGCGCCTGCTGTTCACAGGTGTGGCCCCAATGCACACGGTCAGCGTACTGAATGGCCCCTGTGATGTTAACAGGGAGTTCCTGGGCTGGGTGGGCGTGTGGACCCTGTGACGCTAACAGGGCTCCCAGTCTCAAGATCCGAGTGGCGTCTAACTTGGTTCAGGCTACTATTAGTTTCATAGCCACACAGCTCTGTATCCTCCACCGAACCTTCCAGTTGCCAACCTCTCCTTTTCCATCTGGGAGCACGGTGGACACTGACTGCTGATGGGGATATATACCTTTATCTTTCTTTTCTTATTAATTTTCGTTATATAGCGGTAACATAGTATATACCACCTTATCCAAATCTGCCAGTCCCACCGTAACAGATGGTGTTTCTTCAGCAAATGTTACTGTTGCTTAACCACCAAACCCACGGACCAAAACTTTTTTCCCCTTTCCAACACACCTGTTCCCCTTTTCACCCGCATCTGTCCTTTTTCAACTCATTTTGTATATGACCAAAAGTGCAACTCTGCAGGGACACCGTACTCAATGGCATCTCAGCACAACAGCCACCCCTCGGTCCCTCAGATGTGGACAAGTAAAAGACCATTTCCTCCTATCCATGACAAACCGTTGAGATTCACTCTGTGCAGCACTGGTGTTTAGTGGAAAAGCAGATCGAAGATTGCGTAACACCTTCTGAAGATACTCCTGTACACGTGCGTCCCTTTATATGGCAGGAATTATTTCGCCAAATTTTGTCTTGTACCGGGGATCTAACAGTGTGGCAACCCAGTAGTTAGCATTACTTCGAATTCGTACAATCCGAGGGTCATGTTGTAGGTAGTGCAGCAAGAGGACGCTCATGTGTCTTGTGCATCCAGGAGGACCAAGTCCTTGGTGTGTTGGTGGCAGAGAGGTGAGAATCGTGCCTCCTTCCTCTGCCCTCTCCCCCCAACCTCGCACAACCGAAATGTGAGCAAGCTCTCACTCATCTGCTGAGTCTTCCATGCCCATCGCAAGTTCGTCCTCCATTTCTTCATGGCTCCTGCACCTTCCTCAACAATTTTTGCTGATACTATGCGCCCTTGTTAATCCCTATCCCCCACCATAACTGCTGCATAGGTGCCGTTTACCGTATGGACCTTGTAGATCTTATTATCCCTTCTGCATATGACTCCTCCTGTACTTCCTCACCTTCCTCTTGGACCAATAGCTGACTCCGAATAATGCTTACAGTGTGCTCCATCATGTAGGTGACCAGAATTGTCACGCTGAGAATGGCATTGCCAGTGCTAAACATCTTCGTCGACATTTGTAAACTGTGTAGAAGGGTGCATAGGTCCTTGATCTGACACCACTCCAGCAGCGTGATCTGCACCACCTCTGGATCAAGTTAGCCCAGGGTATACGTCATCCGTATTTCAGCAGGGCTCTGCGGTGCTGCCACACACGCTGCAACATGTGCAGATTCCAATTCCTGCGTGTCGGAACATCGCATTTCCGGCGTTTAACTGCCAGACCCTAAGACTTCCGGAGCGATGAAAGTTGTTGAGCTGCTGGGTGCGAAGGATGAAAGTGACCACATAGCAGCGTGCCCGCTGCACAAGGCCATGTAGGCCGGGATGGTATTTTAAAAATTGCTGGAGAATCTGATTCAACATGTGTCCCAAGCCCTGACGAAGGGCCGCAGACAGGTTTGCATCATTGCCGCACACGGCTTTTAAGTCACCAACGTAGTCCACTCAATCAATTTGTACTCTGGTCCCAATGGGAAGACACCACACCCTTTTTTAGGCCCCTCCTGTCTGCAGACCACTGCCAGACAAAGCTATGAACCTCTTGTTACTGTTACCCCCAGTTCAGTTTTATGAGTTTGTGTGCTTGTTACCTGACTACGTTTCCTGCTTGCTGTTTATGTACCTCGTTGGCCGATCCGCATTTCACCTCTGCTTGTTTTCTGATTAAGTCCTGGCCATCCCATTCTGTTCCTCTTCCTCAATTAATGTTTTTGAACCTGCATGACTACTATTCTCTGGAACTGCAGCCTTCCACAGGTATTGATCAACGTGGGCCCTGTGTAATTCCAAATCACTGTATAGGGGTTAAAGGGTTTCAGGGTTCTGGGTGTCCAGCTTGGTGAGTGGCTTGCCTCTAGCCTATCCTTTACAGCCCATCTGAGTGTGTCGATCCAGGCAGGCGTTACACCGTGCCCTCTGCAGAAGGCCATGTAGGCAGGGATAGTGTTTTAAAAATTGCTGGACAACCAGGTTCAACACGTGAGCCATACAAGGCACGTGTGTCACATTGCCCTGAAGAAGGGTCGCAGACTGGTTTGCATCATTGTCGCACCAGACCTTCCCTGACTGCTGGTTGACTGTAGACAACCATTGATGAAACTCAGTCTCACTCTCCAGAGCTAACCGTCCACAATTCCTCAGCGGTGTTTCACATTTCCCCTACATTTCAAAGTAAACCTTTGACCGCATGATGGCCTTGAGCTCTGCTGCCAGCATAGTAAGGAGGTGTGTGGGATTCCTTGGGCGCAGTTACAAGGAAGGGTGGCCTGACCACACAGGGTTTGGGCCGAGGTGGAGGACCCACACGAGGTTGAGGAGGCAGAAGCAGTGGAGGAACTTGTACATACAGAGGAAGGATTGACACACAAGTCGTGGGGACGGCAAGACTTGTACAGCAAACCCTTCTCCATCTCTCACCATAGTTACCCAGTGCCCAGTCAGCAACATGTAACTCCCCTGTCCATGCTTACTGGTCCAAGTATCTGTGTTGAAATGCACCCTGTCACACACAGAGTTTCTCAAGGAATCGGTGAGGTTGTGTGGGACCTACTGTGGTAGCGCGGGCACGCCTTTCTTGGAGAAGGAGTGACGACTGGCCATCGGCTCTTGGGGCACTGCAATGGGCATAAGGTCTCGAAAATCCTCGGTCTCAAAAGGGTGTAAAGGCAGCCTTTCTGTTGCCAACAAGTTGCAGATGATGAAACTCAACCTCTTAGGCATGTCATGCCCTTCGAAAATCATGTAAAACATAGCGAGGGGACTCCAACCACAGTCTCCCTCGTTGCCACTAATTGGGCCACACACACCCCACTTGACTGGCATCAGTTGACCCAATTTTCAAGATGAAAAAGATGCTTTGCATGAAGCACTCTCAAAAATACGCGTGCCTTTCCCGTCCCCTGGCTGACCCAGGGGAAGAAAAGTCCTCTGAGAGCCATGATTTGTTCATTTTGGTTCTTTTAGAAACACAGCGACGGGACTCCAACCACAGTCTCCCTCGTTGCCACTAATTGGGCCACACACACCCCACTTGACTGGCATCGGTTGAGCCCCCTTTTGAAAAAGAAAAAGATGCTTTGCATGAAGCACTCTCAAAAATACGCGTGCCTTTCCCGTCCCCTGGCTGACCCAGGGGAAGAAAAGTCCTCTGAGAGCCATGACTTGTTCATCTTGGTTCTTTTAGAAACACAGCGAGGGGACTCCAACCACAGTCTCCCTCGTTGCCACTAATTGGGCCACACACACCCCACTTGACTGGCATCGGTTGAGCCCCCTTTTGAAAAAGAAAAAGATGCTTTGCATGAAGCACTCTCAAAAATACGCGTGCCTTTCCCGTCCCCTGGCTGACCCAGGGGAAGAAAAGTCCTCTGAGAGCCATGACTTGTTCATCTTGGTTCTTTTAGAAACACAGCGAGGGGACTCCAACCACAGTCTCCCTCGTTGCCACTAACTGGGCCACACACACCCCACTTGACTGGCATCGGTTGAGCCCCCTTTTGAAAAAGAAAAAAATGCTTTGCATGAAGCACTCTCAAAAATACGCGTGCCTTTCCCGTCCCCTGGCTGACCCAGGGGAAGAAAAGTCCTCTGAGAGCCATGACTTGTTCATCTTGGTTCTTTTAGAAACACAGCGAGGGGACTCCAACCACAGTCTCCTCGTTGCCACTAACTGGGCCACACACACCCCACTTGACTGGCATCGGTTGAGCCCCCTTTTGAAAAAGAAAAAGATGCTTTGCATGAAGCACTCTCAAAAATACGCGTGCCTTTCCCGTCCCCTGGCTGACCCAGGGGAAGAAAAGTCCTCTGAGAGCCATGACTTGTTCATCTTGGTTCTTTTAGAAACACAGCGAGGGGACTCCAACCACAGTCTCCCTCGTTGCCACTAATTGGGCCACACACACCCCACTTGACTGGCATCGGTTGAGCCCCCTTTTGAAAAAGAAAAAGATGCTTTGCATGAAGCACTCTCAAAAATACGCGTGCCTTTCCCGTCCCCTGGCTGACCCAGGGGAAGAAAAGTCCTCTGAGAGCCATGACTTGTTCATCTTGGTTCTTTTAGAAACACAGCGAGGGGACTCCAACCACAGTCTCCCTCGTTGCCACTAATTGGGCCACACACACCCCACTTGACTGGCATCGGTTGAGCCCCCTTTTGAAAAGGAAAAAGATGCTTTGCATGAAGCACTCTCAAAAATACGCGTGCCTTTCCCGTCCCCTGGCTGACCCAGAAGAAGAAAAGTCCTCTGAGAGCCATGATTTGTTCATTTTGGTTCTTTTAGAAACACAGCGAGGGGACTCCAACCACAGTCTCCCTCGTTGCCACTAATTGGGCCACACACACCCCACTTGACTGGCATCGGTTGAGCCCCCTTTTGAAAAAGAAAAAGATGCTTTGCATGAAGCACTCTCAAAAATACGCGTGCCTTTCCCGTCCCCTGGCTGACCCAGGGGAAGAAAAGTCCTCTGAGAGCCATGATTTGTTCATTTTGGTTCTTTTAGAAACACAGCGAGGGGACTCCAACCACAGTCTCCCTCGTTGCCACTAATTGGGCCACACACACCCCACTTGACTGGCATCGGTTGAGCCCCCTTTTGAAAAAGAAAAAGATGCTTTGCATGAAGCACTCTCAAAAATACGCGTGCCTTTCCCGTCCCCTGGCTGACCCAGGGGAAGAAAAGTCCTCTGAGAGCCATGACTTGTTCATCTTGGTTCTTTTAGAAACACAGCGAGGGGACTCCAACCACAGTCTCCCTCGTTGCCACTAATTGGGCCACACACACCCCACTTGACTGGCATCGGTTGAGCCCCCTTTTGAAAAAGAAAAAGATGCTTTGCATGAAGCACTCTCAAAAATACGCGTGCCTTTCCCGTCCCCTGGCTGACCCAGGGGAAGAAAAGTCCTCTGAGAGCCATGACTTGTTCATCTTGGTTCTTTTAGAAACACAGCGAGGGGACTCCAACCACAGTCTCCCTCGTTGCCACTAATTGGGCCACACACACCCCACTTGACTGGCATCGGTTGAGCCCCCTTTTGAAAAAGAAAAAGATGCTTTGCATGAAGCACTCTCAAAAATACGCGTGCCTTTCCCGTCCCCTGGCTGACCCAGGGGAAGAAAAGTCCTCTGAGAGCCATGATTTGTTAATTTTGGTTCTTTTAGAAACACAGCGAGGGGACTCCAACCACAGTCTCCCTCGTTGCCACTAATTGGGCCACACACACCCCACTTGACTAGCATCGGTTGAGCCCCCTTTTGAAAAAGAAAAAGATGCTTTGCATGAAGCACTCTCAAAAATACGCGTGCCTTTCCCGTCCCCTGGCTGACCCAGGGGAAGAAAAGTCCTCTGAGAGCCATGATTTGTTCATTTTGGTTCTTTTAGAAACACAGCGAGGGGACTCCAACCACAGTCTCCCTCGTTGCCATTAATTGGGCCACACACACCCCACTTGACTGGCATCGGTTGAGCCCCCTTTTGAAAAAGATGCTTTGCATGAAGCACTCTCAAAAATACGCGTGCCTTTCCCGTCCCCTGGCTGACCCAGGGGAAGAAAAGTCCTCTGAGAGCCATGATTTGTTCATTTTGGTTCTTTTAGAAACACAGCGAGGGGACTCCAACCACAGTCTCTCTCGTTGCCACTAATTGGGCCACACACACCCCACTTGACTGGCATCAGTTGACCCAATTTTCAAGATGAAAAAGATGCTTTGCATGAAGCACTCTCAAAAATACGCGTGCCTTTCCCGTCCCCTGGCTGACCCAGGGGAAGAAAAGTCCTCTGAGAGCCATGACTTGTTCATCTTGGTTCTTTTAGAAACACAGCGAGGGGACTCCAACCACAGTCTCCCTCGTTGCCACTAATTGGGCCACACACACCCCACTTGACTGGCATCGGTTGAGCCCCCTTTTGAAAAAGAAAAAGATGCTTTGCATGAAGCACTCTCAAAAATACGCGTGCCTTTCCCGTCCCCTGGCTGACCCAGGGGAAGAAAAGTCCTCTGAGAGCCATGACTTGTTCATCTTGGTTCTTTTAGAAACACAGCGAGGGGACTCCAACCACAGTCTCCCTCGTTGCCACTAATTGGGCCACACACACCCCACTTGACTGGCATCGGTTGAGCCCCCTTTTGAAAAAGAAAAAGATGCTTTGCATGAAGCACTCTCAAAAATACGCGTGCCTTTCCCGTCCCCTGGCTGACCCAGGGGAAGAAAAGTCCTCTGAGAGCCATGACTTGTTCATCTTGGTTCTTTTAGAAACACAGCGAGGGGACTCCAACCACAGTCTCCCTCGTTGCCACTAACTGGGCCACACACACCCCACTTGACTGGCATCGGTTTAGCCCCCTTTTAAAAAAGAAAAAGATGCTTTGCATGAAGCACTCTCAAAAATACGCGTGCCTTTCCCGTCCCCTGGCTGACCCAGGGGAAGAAAAGTCCTCTGAGAGCCATGACTTGTTCATCTTGGTTCTTTTAGAAACACAGCGAGGGGACTCCAACCACAGTCTCCCTCGTTGCCACTAATTGGGCCACACACACCCCACTTGACTGGCATCGGTTGAGCCCCCTTTTGAAAAAGAAAAAGATGCTTTGCATGAAGCACTCTCAAAAATACGCGTGCCTTTCCCGTCCCCTGGCTGACCCAGGGGAAGAAAAGTCCTCTGAGAGCCATGATTTGTTCATTTTGGTTCTTTTAGAAACACAGCGAGGGGACTCCAACCACAGTCTCCCTCGTTGCCATTAATTGGGCCACACACACCCCACTTGACTGGCATCGGTTGAGCCCCCTTTTGAAAAAGAAAAAGATGCTTTGCATGAAGCACTCTCAAAAATACGCGTGCCTTTCCCGTCCCCTGGCTGACCCAGGGGAAGAAAAGTCCTCTGAGAGCCATGACTTGTTCATCTTGGTTCTTTTAGAAACACAGCGAGGGGACTCCAACCACAGTCTCCCTCGTTGCCACTGATTGGGCCACACACACCCCACTTGACTGGCATCGGTTGAGCCCCCTTTTGAAAAAGAAAAAGATGCTTTGCATGAAGCACTCTCAAAAATACGCGTGCCTTTCCCGTCCCCTGGCTGACCCAGGGGAAGAAAAGTCCTCTGAGAGCCATGACTTGTTCATCTTGGTTCTTTTAGAAACACAGCGAGGGGACTCCAACCACAGTCTCCCTCGTTGCCACTAATTGGGCCACACACACCCCACTTGACTGGCATCGGTTGAGCCCCCTTTTGAAAAAGAGAAAGATGCTTTGCATGAAGCACTCTCAAAAATACGCGTGCCTTTCCCGTCCCCTGGCTGACCCAGGGGAAGAAAAGTCCTCTGAGAGCCATGATTTGTTAATTTTGGTTCTTTTAGAAACACAGCGAGGGGACTCCAACCACAGTCTCCCTCGTTGCCACTAATTGGGCCACACACACCCCACTTGACTAGCATCGGTTGAGCCCCCTTTTGAAAAAGAAAAAGATGCTTTGCATGAAGCACTCTCAAAAATACGCGTGCCTTTCCCGTCCCCTGGCTGACCCAGGGGAAGAAAAGTCCTCTGAGAGCCATGATTTGTTCATTTTGGTTCTTTTAGAAACACAGCGAGGGGACTCCAACCACAGTCTCCCTCGTTGCCATTAATTGGGCCACACACACCCCACTTGACTGGCATCGGTTGAGCCCCCTTTTGAAAAAGATGCTTTGCATGAAGCACTCTCAAAAATACGCGTGCCTTTCCCGTCCCCTGGCTGACCCAGGGGAAGAAAAGTCCTCTGAGAGCCATGATTTGTTCATTTTGGTTCTTTTAGAAACACAGCGAGGGGACTCCAACCACAGTCTCTCTCGTTGCCACTAATTGGGCCACACACACCCCACTTGACTGGCATCAGTTGACCCAATTTTCAAGATGAAAAAGATGCTTTGTATGAAGCACTCTCAAAAATACGCGTGCCTTTCCCGTCCCCTGGCTGACCCAGGGGAAGAAAAGTCCTCTGAGAGCCATGACTTGTTCATCTTGGTTCTTTTAGAAACACAGCGAGGGGACTCCAACCACAGTCTCCCTCGTTGCCACTAATTGGGCCACACACACCCCACTTGACTGGCATCAGTTGACCCCCCTTTTCAAAATGAAACAGATGCTTTGCATGAAGCACTCTCAAAAATACGCGTGCCTTTCGCCTCCCCTGGCTGACCCAGGGGAAGAAAAGTCCTCTGAGAGCCATGTCCACATTGTCAGTGGACAGACACGTGTGCTTATCTGCCAGCAGACCCCCAGCAGCACTGAAGACATGTTCCGAGAGAACGCTGGCTGCAGGACACGACAAGATCCCCAAGGCGTACGTGGCGAGCTCAGGCAATTTATCCAGATTGGAAGCCTAAAATGAGCAGGGCTCAAGTTGCACAATAATGGAATCGATGTTTCCTTGCATATACTCATATATCTGTGTGTCCTCCTCTTTTTCCTTGTCCAGCTGTTTTGTTTTCGCATGAGTATATGTCCTTGTCACTTTCCCATGTGTTTGTGTTGTGTTGTGAGTTGTTTGTCACCTTTTGGACACCTTTGAGGGTGTTTTCTAGGTGTTTTTATGTGTTTGTGATTGCCTGCCATTGTTTCCTATGCAGTTCGAGTTCGGTTTGTCGAACGTTCGACGAGCCGAACTCGAACGGGACCTCCGTTCGGCGAGCCGACCTCGAGCCGAACCGGGACCGGTTCGCTCATCTCTAGTGGTGACCACAAAAATGCAGCATGTCACAGTGTTTTTCACTGCGTTTTTCACCCATTGAGTTCAATGAGATGTTCAACAACGCAATGAAAAACGCACATAGCTGCGTTTCTATGACTAAAAACGCAGCTATAAACGCAAGGGGTGGGCAGTAAAGTGACGTGTACAGGAAGAGGATTCCTTCTGTTGGTAAACACAGAAGCATGAATCCTCCCGGTACCGTCACCGCTGCGTCCAAAACCCGCCCGGTGCCATGTCAGCTCCGTGCGGCGCCATGTCTGGGCGGGAGGTGGAGGCAGCGGCGAAAACAAAAGTGAACTGTAGAAAAAAAAAATGTCATACTCACCTGTCTGCAGGGTCCCGGTGCCATGCCCGCTCCCAGCTCCTGTCCCGGTACCGCCGCTCTGGCTGTGTGCAGTCTCCCTGGGGCACGTACGAAGCTTGCAGAACCTGGCGGTGGATCACCTGATGCAGTCACCTGACGCATCAGCTGATCGTAATTCTCGCGGTGTCGCCGGCTTTTTCGCGCCCGGCCGGCTATCAGCTGATCCTGCCGTCAGGAGACTTCATCAGCTGATTATCGGCAGCTCCTGCAGCAATGGGACAGGATCACACTCTCATCCGATCGCTCCAGGAGCTGCCGGTAATCAGCACAGACGTGAGTATTTTTTTTTTTTTTTTTTTTACACCGATGCATCAGCTGATTGTATAATCGGCTTTTATACAATCAGCTGCTGTGTGATGTGATTCACGTCCTTTAACCTGACACATCATCTGATCGCTTTGCCTTCCAGCAAACCGATCAGATGATATTGGATCCGGATTGGACGGCGCGGGACCCTTGACCCAGGATTACTGCGGAGGGGGGTTCTTTATTTCAATAAAGATGGAGTCACTAATTGTGCTGTGTTTTATTTCTAATAAAAATATTTTTGTGTTGTGGTTTTTTTTTTTTATCTTTACTAGAAATTCATGGTGGCCATGTCTAATATTGGCGTGACACCATGAATTTCGGGCTTAGGGCCAGCTGATAATATACAGCTAGCCCTAACTCCATTATTACCCAGCGAGCCACAGTCACCAGGGTAGCTGGAAGAGTTGGATACAGCGCCAGAAGATGGCGCTTCTATGAAAGCGCCATTTTCTGGGGCGGCTTCGGACTGCAATTCGCAGCGGGGGTGCCCAGAAAGCTTGGGCACTCTGCACTGCGGATTCCAATCCCCAGCTGCCCAGTTGTACCTGGCTGGACTCAAAAATTGGGCGAAGCCTGTGTCATTTTTTTTTTTAATTATTTCTTGAAATTCATGAAATAAAAAAAAAAAAAAGGGCTTCCCTATATTTTTGATTCCCAGCCGGGTACAAATAGGCAGCTGGGGATTGGGGGCAGCCTGTACCTGCCTGCTGTACCTGGCTAGCATACAAAAATATAGCGAAGCCCATGTCATTTTTTTTTTCTTTTTGGGCAAAAAACTCCTGCATACAGTCCTGGATGGAGGATGCTGAGCCTTGTAGTTCTGCAGCTGCTGTCTGCTCTCCTGCATACACTAGTTCTGCAGCTGTCTGCTCTCCTGCATACAATGAACATTTTGAAGAAAAATATGACATCAGACCTTTTTTTTTTTTTGTCATCAACAATCTTTAATGGCATTATGCACTGATTAAAAACGCAGTTAGCAAAAACGCAGCAAAAAACACACCAAATCGCGGTAAAAAACGCATGCGTTTTTGTCGCGTTTTTTTAGCCGCGGGTGCGTTTTTTGAGACAAAAACGCACATAAAAACACAGCGTGAAAAAAACGCCTAGTGCGCACATACCCTAACACTATGTCCTCAGCTTCTTTGAACAAGTTCTGAAGCAGCCGCCAAAGCTCGTACACAAGAAGGGGAACCCATAATGATTGAATCTAGAGTTACAGAGTAATAGAATAGAGTTGAGGGATGTTCGAGGTTCGCCAATTTCATGTTCGAGTGATTTTGGGGGGTGCTCGAGATCGAACTTGAACGCGAGATTTTTGCTAAACGCTCGATAGCTTGAGTTACGTTCGAGAACGGTTCGTTCAGCAAAAAACCTAGCGAGTTACTAGCTGGCTTCTCACTGTAATAGTGTGAGTCACTGTGATTCACGCTATTATCAAAATTCAGCGTATAGTGTGCGGGGGGACGCGGTTTAGATCTGTGGTGCTGAGAGAATGCCGATCGCCATTTTTATTTTTTTCTTCTAAGCACGCGTGCAGTTGGGCGGGCCAGGATGTCAGCCAATCACAGACACACACACAGCTAAGTGGATTTTTGCCAGATAGGCAAGGGCATGTGTCATAGGCTGTGAATGTCAAATGTCCTTGCCTTATAAAATACGGCCATTTTCCCTGTCGCCGCCATTATCTGCCTTCTGCGTGTGGGTGACAGTCACCGCTCACACTGCTGCTGCCGCTGATCCTGCTGTGTGCGCTATAGACATCTTGCAAGCTACACAGCGCTGTAGGGATTAGGGTCTGCTGTTTATTTCAGCCCTTTTCAGGGCTTATTTCCAGGCGTTCATAGCCATAGCTGCTAGGTAGGTCCGTGCAAACGCTGTGTACAGCTTTAGATAAGAGGATCTGTGTACCTCAGCTCAGGGAATTCCTTGCTGCATTTCATCATTAGGAGGGATAGAAAGTGAGGCTTCCTTTTCTGTCCTGGTACCCACAGAACTCGGGCACTGTACCCACCTGCCCATTTTTGCCACGCTATTTTATTTGCCCAAAGAGCTGACACTTTTTCTGCCATCCTAAAAGTGTTTGGAATACTAAGTTAAGGGGGCTTTACACGGTAGTGATATCGCTAGCATTTTGTAGCGATAGTGAGCGTGTAAGTACCTGCCCTCGTCGCGCATGAGATTGTTTGTGATCGCTGCCGTAGCGAACATTATCGCTACGGTAGCGTCACACGTTCTTACCTGGTCGGCGGCATCGCTGTGACTGCCGAACAATCCCTCCTTCAAGGGGGAGGGACGTTCGGCATCACAGCGACGTCACCGCAACGTCACACATCGGCCGGACAATCAAAGCGGAGGGGCGGAGCTGAGGGTGATGTAAACATCCCGCCCACCTCTTCCTTCCGCATTGGGGCCGGCGGCAGGTAAGGAGACGTTCCTCGCTCATGCGGTGTCACACATAACGATGTGTCCTGCCGCATGAGCGATGAATCACAACGCTAAACAACCCTTGCCGATTTTTGAGTTTGGGACGACCTCTCCATGGTGAACGATTTTCACCATTTTTGAGGTCGCCTAAGGTCGCTGGTAAGTATCACACGCTGCGATATTGTTAATGACGCCGGATGTGCGTCACTAACAATGTGACCCCGACGATCAAACATTAACGATATCGTAGCGTGTAAAGCCCCCTTTAGTGTTTTTTTCCTGTCCACTGACCCACAGAACCCGGGCACTCTACCCACCTGTCTATTTTTGCCACACTATTTTATTTGCCCAAAGAGCTGACACTTTTTCTGCCATCCTAAAAGTGTCTGGAATACTAATTTAGTGTTCCTTTCCTGTCCACTGACCCACAGAACCCGGGCACTGTACCCACCTGCCCAGTTTTGCCACGCTATTTTATTTGCCCAAAGAGCTGACACTTTTTCTGCCATCCTAAAAGTGTCTGGAATACTAAGTTAGTGTTCCTTTGCTGTCCACTGACCCACAGCACCCGTGCATTGTACCCACCTGCCCAGTTTTGCCACGTTATTTTATTTGCCCAAAGAGCTGACACTTTTTCTGCCCTCCTAAAAGTGTCTGGAATACTAAGTTAGTGTTCCTTTCCTGTCCTGGTACCCACAGCACCCGGGCACTGCACCCACCTGCCCAGTTTTGCCACGCTATTTTATTTGCCCAAAGAGATGACACTTTTTCTGCCCTCCTAAAAGTGTCTGGAATACTAAGTTAGTGTTCCTTTGCTGTCCACTGACCCACAGCACCCGTGCATTCTACCCACCTGCCCAGTTTTTCCACGCTATTTTATTTGCCCAAAGAGCTGACACTGTTTCTGCCCTCCTAATATGTCTGGAATACTAAGTTAGTGTTCCTTTGCTGTCCACTGACCCACAGAACCCGGGCACTCTACCCACCTGCCCAGTTTTGCGACGCTATTTTATTTGCCCAAAGAGCTGACACTTTTTCTGCCATTCTAAAAGTGTCTGGAATACTAAGTTAGTGTTCCTTTCCTGTCCTGGTACCCACAGAACCCGGGCACTGTACCCACCTGCCTATTTTTGCCACGCTATTTTATTTGCCCAAAGAGCTGACACTTTTTCTGCCATCCTAAAAGTGTCTGGAATACTAAGTTAGTGTTCCTTTCCTGTCCTGGTACCCACAGCACCCGGGCACTGTACCCACCTGTCCAGTTTTGCCACGCTATTTTATTTGCCCAAAGAGCTGACACTTTTTCTGCCATCCTAAAAGTGTCTGGAATACTAAGTTAGTGTTCCATTCCTGTCCACTGACCCACAGAACCCGGGCACTCTACCCACTTGCCTATTTTTGCCACGCTATTTTACTTGCCCAAAGAGCTGACACTTTTTCTGCCATCCTAAAAGTGTCTGGAATACTAAGTTAGTGTTCCTTTGCTGCCAAGCAAGGTACACCACATGTGCATTCTACACTCCTCTCCATTTCTGCTACGCAATTTTAATTTACAAAAGTGCTGACACTTTTAGGGGCATACTACAATTGTCTGGAATACCAAATTAGTGTTCCTTTGCTGCCAAGCAAGGTACACCACATGTGCATTCTACACTCCTCTCCATTTCTGCAACGCAATTATTAACTGTTGGTAGTCCAGTCAATCTGTGACGAAGGTGCAGTTGTGGATATAATGTTGCCTTCATCCAATGGTGGTTCTTTCGATGTTTGACAGAGCTCAACCATACCATCTGTTTCCACTTCTAAAACAACTGACGACCTGCCAATCACACTCCCTGTTGGGGGTAAAGGGGTGGAAGGTCAGCGTGAAAAAGCATGTGTGACTGCGGTCCCCACAGTCACAGGGGATGAAGAGCATGCAGATGCACTTGATCGGGCAGGCGGTGGTTGCACAGCCCCGCTAGGCCGCATTGTAGCACAGTGAAATTCCCATTGCGACTTATGCTTCATTTAAAGTCGTGTACAGGGTGGGCTCTCCAGTATGCAGCAAAACCACGCAACAGGAAAAGGACTCTAGGCAGTTGGGTTGATAAATGATTGTTTAACTTTCCCAAAACAAACAATAAGAACCATGCATAAAACTGAAAGAATAGAACAATCTATTCAGTTGCCTACTATCTGGTAATCCCTCTGCGTAGCAGGAGTAAGTGTGTGTGTGTGTGTGTGTGTGTGTGTGTGTGTGTGTGTGTGTGTACACGACTTACCAGTGGCGCATCACAAGAGCTTACAACTTATCTACCTACACATAGACAAAACCCATTACCCCCCCTGAATACCCTTGTTAGCTGAAGCCTGACAGATAAGGCAAATGATAACAGAGTGAATGCAAACCACACAGCTCAGCAACACAGTCATGGAAATCTTGTAAAGCAATAGTCAATGCAAACATGTGTCGCTGTCCCTCTATGATTTAAACTGTAAGTGACAATTTGACAGTGCAGAGGCAGCAAGTCTTATTGTCTATATAGTCGGCCTAACCAGGACAGATATGTGTTTTACTAATAAAACAAAGTGTTGCGTGCACGCATTACTGTCTGGGCCCAGCCTACCGTACCCGGGTACTGTGGTGTCCAGTTGCCATAAATACAGATTTTACGCTCCTCTCACGGTAAACAGTATAGACAGCACCGGAACAATGTCGGTCTTTGGCACAGGATGCTGCTCACAGACGTTACGGTCCTCCTCACCAAACTCCAACACGACTCCCCTCACAATTGACCGAAGTGTTTCCGCGGTGGCTCCTTGCTGTAACACACACCTTTAGCTTTTCCTTCTGTTCATAAACAGCATCTCCAAGTCCACAGCCGAAGACCGTTTTGCTATTGCTATAGTGACCAAACAGACAAAGGCAGATGCAAAAAAAACAGCAGCCCCTTGTGTGTAGTCTGCAACAATGCATGCAATGAACGGCAAATAGGCATGTTGCATTGACAGTGGATAAAGCTGAGCAATACACCCTCATGCTATCAATTCATATCCATGTGACACTTCATGGACGAAGTACTCAAAGTTGTGAGTTTTTGGCTTCTACTTAGAGATTGGTGACAAATCTTACAGATGACATGACTTGGGTGATCCTTTGCGATGTCAAAAAAGCCCCAGGCTAGGCAAGGCTTAGAGCCCATGCGACCTGCAGAACCACCACGACTTCTGCTCAGAGTCAGAGTTGTGGCTGAGGATTCAGTTGTTGACGTGCTTCCAATACTTTGTCTCTGTCCAGGAAGACGCAACGTAACCTCGTCGTCAGTAGCATCCTCCTCCACCTCCTCTGCTGACCTCATCGACTGGGTGACTTTGGTCTGACAGTAAGTGGGGTATCCAACCTCATCATCACCCTGTGTGTTTTCATTCCCCTCGTCCTGAGTCCTCCGAGACAACCTCTTACTGCCCTGACCGAATAGTAAAGTTGTCATTCCAATCAGGTATCTGAGTCTCCTCATTATCTTCCCCATTGTCTCCACTAGGAGGATTTACTGTTTGGGAATGAGGGTGTACATTATGCTCAGCACCTTCTTCATCGGGGCCTGGATCCGACTCACAAATCTTCTGGGCATCTGTGCAGATAATTTCCCCCGTCTCCTGGAACTCGCTGCCTCAACACGTCTGATTATCTGCTACATCCGTAAGGTTCAAACATGACCTGAAAACTCATCTGTTCAGAAATGACTATAACCTTCAATGACCCCACCACTGTGTGGAGCTGCCGCCCAACCTACACCCACCTACTGTCTCCTCCCCAAAATCCTTTAGAATGTAATCCCGCAAGGGCAGGGCCCTCTTCCATCTGTACCAGTCTGTCTATTGTTACTTGTATATGTATTCTGTATGTAACCCCCTTCTCATGTACAGCACCATGGAATCAATGGTGCTCTATATATAAATAAATAATAATAATAATAACTTCCTTGTCTGTACTCACTGCAGCCCAATACTCAGCAGGGTTGGTGAAACTTGAGAGCTGTTAGGAAGCAAGTGCGATTGGGTTGACACCACAGAGGAATGGAGTATTTGGGATATTGAACTTGCGGTGTAGGATAGGCCACTTTATGGAGCACTTGAGATCCAATTAAGCAGCTTATGTTTTGGTGCCTCATCTACATTTGGTAGCGATGGTCGTGTCCGTGAAAAAAGTGATCATATCAGATTATCCACGGGAAGAAGTACACCTGTTATTTTTGCTGGTATATGTTGTTACGAATCGGTGCCCCGTAAATGCAAGCAGTCTGCTGCGGTTCCACTTGCGCCCAGGCGTCAGCTGCCATTTTGGGCTGTGCCTCGGGTTGCCCAGCTGGCTGCTTTCTCCTCCACGTCTAAGTGTGGAGAGACGGCTAGTGCGCATGCGTGTGCCGATTTACCCCAGCAGCAGCCTAAGTCCAGTGTTTCGCCTAGTGAGTATGCTCAGCCTGACTGGGCCATTCCTGAGGCTAACTCCTAAGTTCGGGCTACAGCGCATGCTCCCACACTTAGTGCGAAAAGCCTCTTTGCACAGGTACTTGGACTTCGTGCCGTGTCTAAGTCTTGTGTTGTGCCTAGACAGCATGCTGAAGCTGATAGTCTTTTTTTCTGAGACTGTTGTTCATGCTACTGAGCATGCTCAGGCACTTAGTGCATCAGAGGCTGGGTCCGGTAAGGAACTCACTGGCCATGTCCGTGAGATGGTAGTCCATGATAGGCCAGAGGGCATCAAGTGTCCTGATGATGCGGCCACTCCGGACTGGCTCGCAGAGGCCCACCCCTATGACTTGGCACCTCATCATTGTTTGTCAGACGATGACTGATGAGGTGTTTGGGGCGTGACTGCCATGAGGTCATCAGTGAAGTGGCGGTTCCGGATACGCCGCTGGTTATGTCACCGATGACGTGGCACTCTGCTATTGGTGGCGGACCCAGGTTATAAAATGGGCTGGAGCCAACAAGGAGGTGCGCAGTCTTCTATTATGCTGAGAAAGAGCACACCTCCATGTGTTGAACCCATTACGGCTTTAGGCCAGAGGTAGGCAGGGATAGGGCGTCGGTGCAGGCCGCCACCACAGTTGGTAACGCAGAACAGTTAAGACCAGCTCCTGTCCTACCAGTCCTGCTAGTGCAGCCCAGTGGCATTAACTGGGCTGCTGCTGCTGATGCGCCTGGTGTCCACAGGTGTGGCCCCTACGCACACGACAGCGTACCCAATGTCCCCTGTGTTGTTAACAGTGAGTTCCTGGGCTGGGTGGGTGTGTGGACCCTTTGACGCTAACAGGGATCCCAGTCTCCAGATCAGAGTGTCGTCTAACTCGGTTCAGGCTACTATTAGTTTCAGAGCCACCCAGCTCTGTATCCGCCGCCTAACCTTCGAGTTGCCAACATCTCCTTTTCCATCTGGGAGCACGGTGGACACCGACTGGCGATTGGGATATATACCTTTCTCTTTATTTTCTTCTTTATTTTTTTATATAGCGCTAACATAGTATATACCACCTTATCCAAATCTGCCAGTCCCCACGTAACAGATGGTGTTTCTTCAGCAAATGTTACTGTTGCTTAACCACCAAACCCACGGACACAAACTTTTTTCCCCTTTCCAACACACCTGTTCCCCTTTCTACCAGCATCTGTCCTTTTTCTACTCATTTTGTATATGACCAAATTTGCAACCCTGCAGGGACACCCTACTCAACGCCGTGTCAGCACAGCAGCCAGCTATCAGTCCCTCAGATGTGGACAAGTAAAAGACCATTTCCTCCTAGCCATGACAAAGCGTTGAGAATCACTCTGTGCAGCACTGGTGTTTAGTGGAAAAGCAGATCTAAGATTGCATACCAGCTTCTGCTGATACTCCTGCATACGTGTGTCCCTTTCTATGGCGGGACTTATTTCGTCAAATTTTGTCTTGTACCGGGGATCTAACAGTGTGGCAACCCACTAGTCAGCATTACTTCAAATTTGGACAATCCGAGGGTCATGTTGTAGGTAGTGCAGCAAGAAGGCGCTCATGTGTCTTGCACATCCAGGAGGACCAAGTCCTTGCTGTGTTGTTGGCGGAGAGGTGAGAATCATGCCTCCTTCCTCTGCCCTCTTCTCCCAACCTCGCACAACCGAAATGTGATCAACCTCTCCCTCATCTGCTGAGTCTTCCATGCCCATCACCAGTTCGTTCTCCATTTCTTCATGGGCTCCTGCACCTTCCTCAACAGTTTTGCTGATACTATGCGCCCTTGTTAATCCCTCTCCCCCACCGTCCCATGACTGCCGCCTTGGTGCTGCTGACCGTCTGGACCTTGTAGATCTTGTTATCCCTTCCGCATATGATACCTCCTGTACTTCCTCCCCTTCCTCTTGTCCCACTACCAGACTCCGAATAATGTTTAGCATGTGCTCCAGCATGTAGATGACCGGAATTGTCAAGCTGATAATGGCATCGCCAATGCTAAACATCTTCGTCGACATTTGTAAACTGTGAAGAAGAGTGCATAGGTCATTGATCGGATACCACTCCAGCAGCGTGATCTGTACCACCTCTGGATCTAGTTAGCCCAGGCTATACGTCATAACGTATTGTAGCAGGGCTCAGCGGTGCTGCCACAGACGGTGCAACATGAGCAGATTCAAATTCCTGCATGTCGGCACATCGCATTTCAAGTGGTGAAATACCAGACCGAAAGACTTCTGGAGCGATGCAAGTTGTTGAGCTGCTGGGTGTGAACGGTGGAAGTGAGCACATAGCGAGCGTGCCTGCTGCAGAAGGCCATGTAGGTCAGGATGGCTTATGATTAAGGACTGGTTTTAAATTTCCCCCTCTTCTGTCCGAAACGCGTCAAGCCGCAAGGCAAGCCGCATGGCGTTTTTTCTGGATGACCTGTGAACTTTTTAAATATTGAAATAAAGCTTCCAAGTTTTACCATACAGTATTGGTGCTGAGTCCCATCCCTTCATCCCTTTTGCTGCTGTCTTGGACTACGGACCTGCCTGTCCGGGGGATTGTGGGCATCCATTCCAGCCTGGAGGTTATCACACGGGTGAGCTGAAACCTACATTTTCTCTCTACATTGATCACCTTGGGCCATGTGTAATGCCAAATACCTGTATAGGGGTTAAACGGTTTCAGGGTTCTGGGGGTCCTGCTTGGCGAGTGGCTTCCCTCTAGCCTATCCTTTCCAGCCCGTCTGAGTGTGTGGATCCAGGCAGGCGTTACACCGTGCCCTCTACAGAAGGCTATGTAGGCCGGGATAGTGGTTTAAAAATTGCTGGACAACCAGGTTCAACACATGAGCCATACAAGGCACGTGTGTCACATTGCCCTGAAGAAGGGCCGCAGCCAGGTTTGCATCATTGTCGCACCCGGCCTTCCCTGGCTGCTGGTTGAGTGGAGACAACCATTGATGAAACTCGGTCTCACTCTCCAGAGCTTAACGTCCACAACTCCTCAGCGGTGAGACTCACATTTCACAGACATTTCAAAGTAAAGAGTTGACCGCCTGATGCCGTTGAGCTCTGCTGCCAGCATAGTAAGGAGGTGTGTGGGATTCCTTGTGCGCAGTTACAACGCGGGTGGCCTGACCACACAGGGTTTGGGCGGAGGTGGAGGTCCCAGACGAGGTTGAGGAGGCAGAAGCAGTGGAGAAACTTCTACATACAGAGTAAGGATTGACACACAACTCGTGGGGACGGCAAGACTTGTACAGCAGACCCTTCTCCAGCTCTCAGCATAGTTACCCAGTGCCCAGTCAGCGACATGTAACGCCCCTGTCCATGCTTACTGGTCCAAGTATCTGTGGTGAAATGCACCCTGTGACACACAGAGTTTCTCAAGGAAGCAGTGATATGTGCGACCTGCTGGGGTAGCGTGAGCATGCCTTTCTTGGAGGAGTGGCGACTGGGCATCGGCTCTTGGGGCACTGCGATGGGCATAAGGTCTCGAAAATCCTCTGGTCAAAAGGTTGGAAAGGCAGCATTTCTGTAGCCAACAGTTTGCAGATGCTGAAAGTCAACCTCTAAGCCATGTCATGCCCTTCGAAAATCATGTAAAACACAGCAAGGGGACTCCAACCACAGTCTCCCTTGTTTCCAAAAATTGGGCCCCACACACAGCACTTGACAATCAGTTGACCCCCATTTTCAATTTTACAAAGATGCTTTACATAAAGCACTCTCAAAAATACACCTGCTTTTCGCCTCCCCTGGATGACACATGGGTAGAAAAGTCCTAGGTGATCCATGACTTCCTCATCTTGAGGAACGTTAGTCTGTCCACATTGTCAGTGGACAGATGCGTGCGCTTTTCTGTCAGCACACGCCCAGCGGCACTGAAGACAAGTTCCGAGAGAACGCTGGCTGCGGGACACGACAAGATCCCCAAGGCGTACGTGGTGAGCTCAGGCAATTTATCCAGATTGGAAGCCTAAAATGAGCAAGGCTCAAGTTGCACAGTAATGGCAACTCCTCTTTTTCCTCGTCCAGCTGTTTTGTTTTCGCATGAGTATTTGTCCTTGTCACTTTCCCATGTGTTTGTGTTGTCTTGGGAGTTGTTTGTCACCTTTTAAGGTGTTTTCTAGGTGTTTTTATGTGTTTGTGATTGCTTCCCATTGTTTTCAATGGGTTCGAGAGGTTTGTCGAATGGCTCGCCGAACCGAACTCGAACGCGGCCTTCATTCGATGAACCGAACCAAACTCGAGCTTCTAGAGGCTCGCTCATCTCTACTCAATTCCCTCAATATTCGTGGACGAATGCCATCTGGTTCGAGGGATTTGTCAATCTTTAATTTACTCAGACGTAGGTGTACTTCTTCTTGTGTTGAATTACTTATATCAGGTGGTGAACTTTGATTTTTATCTTGTTGAATGATCCCTGAAACAGTCTGTTCCTTGGTGAACACGGATGAGAAGTGACTACTTAATATCTCAGTCTTTTCTTTGTCCACTATAACTAACTTGTTATTATATTTTAAAGTACAAATACTATCTTTTGTTTTCCAGGCATTAATGTATTTATAAAAATTTTTGGGATTTATTTTAATGTCCTTGGCGATTTTTGTTTTAGTAGCTAACTTTGCTTGCTTGATTTCCTTTTTCCATTCCCTATTAAGATTCTTATACTCCTGAAATGCTATTTCTGTATTCTCAGCCTTCAAGATTTTGAACGCCATTTGTTTTTGTTTTATTATACTTTGTACTGTCTTATTTATCCATAGTGGTTTAATTTTATTCCTGCACATTTTATTACCAGAGGGTATAAGTTTTTTACAGGACTCTGGTAGTATATTCTTAAACCTACCCCATTTATGTTCGGTATCCCCAGTTACCATGACATTGTCCCAATCTACACAATTAAGCTTTTCCTTAATTTGTTGAAATCAGCTTTCCAAAAATTCTAGGTTTTAGCATTTCCCCTTTCAAATGTTCTATTGAATATTACGCTGAAGCTTACCATATTACGATCGCTGGTGCCCAAGTGCTCCTGGACCTGTAGATCTGAAATTATATCTGGTCTATTTGACAGGACCAGATCTAGCAAATTATCTCTCCTGGTCGGTTCATCTACCATCTGAGAGAGGAAATTATCTTGAATTGTAGATAAGAACTTACAACTTTTAGCAGAACCAGAAGATTCTATGTCCCACTGAATGTCTGGATAGTTGAAATCCCCCATAATAAGGACCTGATTATTATTATTATTATTATTATTTGTCGCCTTTTCAATTTGTTGCATTTCACTCTCTACCTGTTCAGGTATGCTAGGGGTCTTATAGCCAACTCCAATTAGTAGCTTTCCGTTATTCCCCTCCCCATGTACATTTACCCATATTGACTCTACATTGTTGCAGTTCCCCCCAATGTCGTTACTGAGCACAAGTCTTAGGGGTACTTTGCAAGCTGCGACATCGCAAGCCGATGCTTTCGATGCCGAGCGCGATAGTACCCGCCCCCGTCGCAGGTGCGATATCGTGTGATTGCTGGCGTAGCGAACATTATCGCTACGCCAGCTTCACATGCACTCACCTGTCCTGCGACATCGCTCTGGCCGTCGAACTGCCTCCTTACTAAGGGGGCGGGTCGTGCGGCGTCACAGCGATGTCACATGGCAGGCGGCCAATAGCAGCGGAGGGGCGGAGATGAGCAGGATGTAAACATCCCGCCCACCTCCTTCCTTTTCATTGCACCTGGGAAGCAGGTAGGAGATGTTCCTCGTTCCTGCGGCTTCATACACAGCAATGTGTACTGCCGCAGGAACGAGGGACAACATTGTACCTGTCGCTGCACTGGCATTATGGAAATGTCGGACCCTACACCGATGATACGATAACGACACTTTTGCGCTCGTTAATTGTATCAAAAAGGTTTTACACACTACGACATCGCCAGTGACGCCGGATGTGCGTTACTTTCGATTTGACCCCACCGACATCGCACCTGCGATGTCATAGTGTGCAAAGTCCCCCTTAGGTTAGATTTGATAAATATACACACTCCTCCACCTTTTTTGTCTTTCCTGTCTTTCATGAATGTAGTATAACCCTCTATGTGTGTCACCCAGTCATGGCTCTCATCCGTTTTTCGTAATGCCCACCACATCATAATCCATGCTTGACATCAGTATCCAATTCATTCATTTTCTTTGCAAGACTTCTTGCATTTGCCAGTAGACATTTAATAGTATTAACATATTACTTACTCCTTGCCTCCCTACTTTCCTTGCATGTCCTAGGCCCCCCAACCTTCATTAACCCCTACTGTCTCACTGTCTCTATCTGCTCTATCCCCTTATTTGCTCCACTACCCTCCCTCCCCCCAGATCATAGTTTAAAAGCTCCTGCATTCTTCTGACCATTTTCTCCCCCAGCACAGGGTCCCCCTCTCCATTAAGGTGCAGCCCGTCCCTACCATAAAGCCTGTAGATGACTAAGAAGTCGGCCCAGTTCTCCATGAACCCAAACGCTTCCTTCCTGCACCAATTTTTAAGCCACATATTTATCTCCCTAAGCTCCCGCTCGTGGCACCGGTAGTATTTCTGAAAACACCACCTGGGAGGTCCTGAACTTCAGCTTCTCTCCTAGTTCCCTGTAATCATTTTTAAGGACCTTCCACCTGCCTCTAACTTTGTCATTAGTACCAATGTGCACCATGACCGCTGGGTTTTCCCCAGCCCCACCCAGAAATCTGTCTATCCGATCCGCAATATGCCGAACCCGAGCAACTGGCAGACAACACACTGTTCGGCATTCACAGTCTCGACGATAAATGACCTTGTCTGTCCGCCTAATTATTAAGTCCCCTACCACCAACATCTGTCTGGCCTTTGCTGCACTCCTATTTCCCTCCTTCCTATAGCAGTTGTTTTCCTGGTTGCTAGGAGCAACGTCCTGCTGTAGTGATCCTAGTCCTGGGCCTGCATTCCTAATAGCCAAACAGGCATATTTTACTAGATTGTGCCAGATCAGGACTAGGCTCCCTGACACTTTTCCCTCTACCTCTTCTTCTGTTACCCAGCTACCTACCTCTGGGTCCTGACCTTCCCCTCCTCCACCCTCCTCCATAGCACTGGCCCCAGCCAGAGCCGCTCAGTGACCTCTAAACTCCTCTCCAGGTTTGCAATGCCCCTGAGTGTTGTGAGCTGCATATTTAGATCAGTTACCTGGGCTTCCAAATATGTAACACGCTGACATCGAGTGCAGACATATTCACCCTCCAACGGCTGCTCAAGGCAGGCATACATCTGACAAGACACACACCTGGTAGCATTGTCCATGGAGCCGCTATTAATGGGGATGAACCGTACAGATAAAAGCAAAAAACAAAGGGAAACTTGTAAGGAAAACTCCAAACTATGATATTGTGCTTAAACTATGCACTTACTGCCCCCTCAGACTTTACTGCCCCTCACAAGCTCAGGGACCCTCGCTTACTGTGGCCGGGGTAAATAGTTCTGGTCGTACACCTCGTACGCACACGGCTCCGCTCCGTACACCTCATAAACACACGGCTCCGCTCCGTACACACACGGCTCCGCTCCGTACACACACGGCTCCGCTCACCTTGTACACACACAGCTCCGCTCCGTACACACACGGCTCCGCTCCGTACACACACGGCTCCGCTCACCTCGTACACACACGGCTCCGCTCACCTCGTACACACACGGCTCCGCTCCGTACACCTCGTACACACACGGCTCCGCTCCGTACACCTCGTACACACGCGGCTCTGCTCCGTACACCTCGTACACACGCGGCTCTGCTCCGTACACCTCGTACACACGCGGCTCCGCTCCGCACGCCTTGTACACACACGGCTCCGCTCCGTACACCTCGTACACACACGACTCCGCTACATCCACACTGTAAACCCCTCCTGACCCCACACATAAACTTCCCCTCATCCAGCACCATGACAACCAGCACAGCAGAGTCCTGCATACACTGAGGAGCTGACCATGTGACCCTGACTCCTCCCCTCCATGTGACATCATCACAGGTCCTGTAAGCACAGAGCAGCCATATATCTAGTGTGTGGCTCTGCAGGTGGAGGTAGGTGCAGGGTATTATATATCTAGTGTGCGGCTCTGCAGGAGGAGGTAGGTGCAGGGTATTATATATCTAGTGTGCGGCTCTGCAGGTGGAGGTAGGTGCAGGGTATTATATATCTAGTGTGCGGCTCTGCAGGTGGAGGTAGGTGCAGGGTATTATATATCTAGTGTGCGGCTCTGCAGGTGGAGGTAGGTGCAGGGTATTATATATCTAGTGTGCGGCTCTGCAGGTGGAGGTAGGTGCAGGGTATTATATATCTAGTGTGCGGCTCTGCAGGAGGAGGTAGGTGCAGGGTATTATATATCTAGTGTGCGGCTCTGCAGGTGGAGGTAGGTGCAGGGTATTATATATCTAGTGTGCGGCTCTGCAGGTGGAGGTAGGTGCAGGGTATTATATATCTAGTGTGCGGCTCTGCAGGTGGAGGTAGGTGCAGGGTATTATATATCTAGTGTGCGGCTCTGCAGGTGGAGGTAGGTGCAGGGTATTATATATCTAGTGTGCGGCTCTGCAGGTGGAGGTAGGTGCAGGGTATTATATATCTAGTGTGCGGCTCTGCAGGTGGAGGTAGGTGCAGGGTATTATATATCTAGTGTGCGGCTCTGACGAAGCTGAAGTTGGTTTCTTATTCGTCAGTTTCTTATTCGGCAATTTAGTTTTTTCAGTTTTTTATGCATTTAGCAACAAAAAAAATCACAATAAAAAAAATACAATGCACTGAGGTGCCCTAATACACTCAAAATCAGCTGTGAAAATTATAAAACTGGCAAAAAAATGGACATCAAAGTGGGCACCGAAGTATGTTAGTGAAAGGGTTAAATGGCTTTGTGCCACTGATCTTACACCACATTTACATACCTAGTGATGCCTCACATCAAACTCAGATCCCTCCAGCCTGGCCCAAACAGGTTCTGGGCATCAGAACTGGCATCAAAGTGGGCAAAACCCCAGACTGCACAGACAAAAACAAAGAACCATTGCATCCAAATAAAGGCCCGTCCTAATGAAATAAAGACAGACACCATTTTGTTGGCAGATATCGGTCACAGCTTTACTGATATATTATTATTTTACAAACTTTTCCAAACTCATTAAAACTTGTAAAACATAACTTGACTCCAGGTGAGAAGGGACACTCTACCACAGGACCAAGGACTTCCGCTCTCTCACCAGAATGCTGTTGACACATGCTGCTGTGACTTCACTGTACAAACATTTAGAAACTGTTACCAAAAAGAAAAACAAGTAAAAAACAAGCATTAACAATAGGGAGGGAGGGAGGGAGAGCTGCTCCGGATCCTGGGATACCAGGGGGAAGAGGCCGGACACCGGCCCAGACCCCAATATATAGGTAGAAATTACACCCTATAGGTGGGATTGGGAATTCGGGAGGGGCCAGGACGGAGTCCCCTCCCAAACACAGCAAGAGCAGGGCCTGGACGGGAGAGGGGGCTGGACAAAAACAGCATTGGGGTTAACCCCTTGCTGCCCAGTCTGGGGCAGTTTCATTATGCACTACATTGCCCACCAGACTGCACAGACAAAAACAAAGAACCATTGCATCCAAATAAAAGCCCGTCCTACTGAAATAAAGACAGACACCATTTTGTTGTCAGATATCGGTCACAGCTTTACTGATATATTATTATTTTACAAACTTTTCCAAACTCATTAAAACTTGTAAAACATATTTTATAAACTTTTTCCAAACTCTTTAGAACTTGTAAAACATAACTTGACTCCAGGTGAGAAGGGACACTCTACCACAGGACCAAGGACTTCCGCTCTCTCACCAGAATGCTGTTGACACATGCCAAGGAGGAGACCAGTCTCAAACTGAACTCCGACCCCCACCATTTGGAAAAAAGGCTTGCTCCAGGCCGCCCTGGATCATAGATAAAATTGTATCCAGACCGATATCTGCCAAGAGCACACCATCTTGAAGCATTAACCTTCGGTTGTCACCTTCCAACTAAAATCATCGGAGCAGACAACTGCCTGCTGATGGCAACCACCTCAACAAGACCTGAGCCATCTCAGGCCTCGAACCCAACCACTAAGCAGTTCGACAGAGTAGAATCCAAGATTGCGACTGTTACCAGCTCTCTGAACAGCCCAAAACACGTAGAAATTGCCAACAATCCAAAAACCTTTTTTTTTTTTTTTTTTTTTTTATAGCAATGCCGAACCTTTAAATAAATTAAAGTAAATGTGCTATAAAATTGGTTACTTCCTGCAATAAATCGTGCGATGCATATCTGACAAAAAAAGCAGAGCGCAATTTACCAATATGCACTGTATATCAGAGTCTGATAAAGCCCGCCCTGGCAGCCTTAGTGGCTGCCACAATGAAAAGGAATGAGTCCCAAAGTGATCAGGGGGTGAAAAAACGGCAAGCGGTGAGGCAGCACCGAAAAAAAGGGGGCGGTAAACTGGTACCTAGTAAGGGGGGAACCATCCTAATAAACTAACAGTGAGGTACCAGTAGACCGACAAACGAAAATTCCATCAAACGCAAAGGGCAGGTAGGGCCAGGGGAAGGAACAGTCTAATCCCAGAATCTCTGGCCACTGCTCAGTTTGGGCTCCTGAATGCGGATACGCATGAAGGGTCAAAAACTGGTATGGCACACAATTGAAGGCAACAAAACTATTCTTGGACAGTGTGGCGAGTTCGCTGACTCTGAGGGCCCAGAAAAGGCCAAGTTAAAGGTTGTGGACAACAGGGATATCTCCCGTGGGATTGAACAAACAGCCTGCATAGTCGATTAACTGAAGAAGCATCAGGTAAAAAAAAAAATTGGGATGCCTCTTATCTATGGATTGGTGGGACTTAAACCAGCCATTAAAGGGATTTGCAAATAACAAGATTTAGTAACGTAGAACATCCCATCAAAAATGAAACAAAATACAAATAAATGCTTCAGGGCTACAGAGGCGAAAGAACCAAAGTTATAAAGGTGCATCAAATATTAGAGGGTAACCTCCGAACAGGTAAAGTTATCAGAACCGAGGGACCAGCTACCAGCATACCTATACCTAACCACTGTTTCACGCCTATCCATAAAGTTGCCACTTTGAAGGGGGATCTGAAGTCCTAATCTCTGTCAGGAGTTGGTCCCGACAAGATCTCGCAGCGGTGTGGCAATGGCAACCCACCGGGCTGGCATTGGGTACCAGCTGAAAATCCTGCAAACAGAAACGAGACAATCAATATGGAGCATTACTCTGAGAACCCGTAGCCCATGCTCGAATCCAAATGTGTATTGTATGCAGCGTAACATCAAACAAAATATTACAGTTGGCTAGTGACTTGTGGCAAAACTCCACAGCAATGACAATAGGGAACGATTCTGAAAGGGAAAAATTAGCAGTCAAACAAAAAGTTAACAAGGTGAGGGCCAGGTGCCCCGGCACCACTGATTGCCAAAAAAGCGCTAAAACCATCAGAAAAAAACGCATTGGTGAGCAAAAATAAAACCTCGTTAGACACCACAGAACACATGTTGAACATACACTCATTAAAGGTGAAAAGGAATTGAGACCAAATCAGTAAGTCAGAAGTAATACGTAATCCTGTGGTCAGGGTGAAGCGCCCCTCTGGTGGACTTATGAATCCTGTGGTCAGGGTGAAGCGCCCTTCTGGTGGACTTATGAATCCTGTGGTCAGGGTGGAGCGCCCCTAGTGGACAATGAGAGGCGGTGAACTGCATTTGGCGCAATGTAACTTTCCTGTAAAGACACAAATACTTATAACTATACTATGCCTGTAATTCTAATTAGCTCGGACTGTAATTCTGACCTCTCCAATGCTGCGGTTCAGTAATATAACATCACATAAGCAACAAAATTGTCCAACAGAATTACCAATTAGACAAAGTGATTGTATTTTCATGGTATGTAGAAAATCCCTTTAAGCTGCACCGTACAAAAACAAAACCCACACTCAATTGAAACAGGGTCTGAATCTTTCGTGCCTTACGTTTGTTTGGGGGCAAAGGGAACAAACTCAATATCAACTGAAAAAATGTCAAAAATTGTTTGCATTCATCGAAGTCACTAGAGCAATTAAAGAAAATCATCAAGTAGTGAGTGACAAATTGAGCCGTCTCACACCACCGCACCCATTGAAGAAATGAACTGAAGAGTTCAAAATAACGGAATGACATAAAGCATCCCATGGGAAGTCAAGAATCGCAACAAAAATTGCCCTACATGCAACAACCCAAACTATGGAACAGTACGGATGAACAGGTAACGGACAAAACACAGATTCGATATCAGATTAAGCAAAAGTGCACTGCGTCCGAACTCCCGTATAAGAGAAATTACACTGTAAAAAGACACAGAAATCAAAGCTTACTCAGGAGGGATACCATGATTAACAGACCCACCGTGTGGGTGAAATACAGTAGGTGGTGTATCAATTGAAATCTACCCGGTTCCGTTCCTTTTAGCGACAATAAGGGAGCAATTAGGAAAATTAAATGGAATAAATAAAGTGAAAGAAAAATACAAAACTGATATGACCAGCCACATCCTTATTGGGATATTTGTCAAGCCACAAGGGGCATCTCTGATACCTTTACCGGGGTCGTCTGAGACATTTGTACCATTTTACCGAGGACCTTGGAAGGAGAGTGAGGGAATCTAACAGCCAAATGGCTCCGCAGCAAGCAGAACACTCGTGCTAGGATTGCATAACCCAAAGAACCGGAAGTGTCAATCATTAAACAACCAACACGCTCCTGGGCGGCGCACGGCCACCATGGCTGGACCTTGTGAAGCTCCCGGCACAGTGGCCGTGGATTGAAAAGTGGTATACTGGCTTCTGTACGGTCATTAACCTACGCCAGAAATCCATGGCTTGGACAAACCAATGCCAGGGTGTAGGGGCAAGCCGACGCTGAAAATCCTCATAATACCAACTACACCCATAACCACCGTGAGTTTATAGGAACTATAAATTAGGTATTGATAAATGAACATTTCAGGACCACGGTCGGGATGTTTCTGACCCAGGACTGAAAAACCTGTAGCCAATTACTAATCGTTCTCGTGCCCTGGGTTTCTTATCATAAGTACTGGGGCAAATATAAACGTGACTTAGTCGACATGATGCTATCACAGGGGGAGTATCCATCAAAACACCACCGCTGACGTGACAGCACAAGACCGCCAGGCATCCTCGAAGCGCCCGATCTCTCAAACAATGAAGATGGAGAATGCCACCTTAAGGAGCTGTAATGC
Organism: Anomaloglossus baeobatrachus; assembly: GCF_048569485.1. Lineage (NCBI taxonomy): Eukaryota > Metazoa > Chordata > Amphibia > Anura > Aromobatidae > Anomaloglossus > Anomaloglossus baeobatrachus. Next base: position 105,999 of record NW_027443153.1, read on the forward strand.
CTTAATCCCCCAAGCCTCCGTGAACACACCGGATGTTGATGTGGATGCCATCTCTGGGGAATTCGCCGTAGATACACCACCGCTGACGTGGGAAGGGGCATACCTCACATCCCCGGGCTGTTCAGTAGCAGACCAATTCCTCTGTGTCCTCGTAGGCTGCACCATAGATGTTCGTGCACACTCATCAGTCACCCTCGAGACGCTTGAGGCCTCAAAAGGAATTCAAAAGGCGACTTCTACCAGATGAGTGTGAACGCCGGCTTCTGTGTGTACGGGAGAAGTTCCGTGAAGAATGCCTCAAGCGCCTCCTGCACCAATCCGGCGAGCGACGCTGATCGTGCAGATCCGACCGATGCAAGGCTATGTGCCCACGCTGCGTTCTATCCCTACAAAAATCTCTGCAGTGATCTGAACAGCACGCGTGCGCCCCAAACCGCCGCAGAAACAGTCCGTACTGAAAAGCCGATTTCATGCGCTCCGCACGCAGCCCCCCCCATAGACAGAGCAGGGGTCGCATGCAGAGCGCACCAAAGAAGCGACATATCACTTCTTAGAACGCAGCGCCCCAGCAGTAGCCGAAGCGCTGCGCTCCAATACACCATGTGGGCATGAATTATGCACAATCTTCATAGCTTGTGCTGGGGCGCAGGACGCATGCAGCCACGCTGCGGTGCAGAACGCAGCGTAAGGGTATGTGCGCACGTTGCGTACTGCCCAGCACCGTAAAAGGTGCGTGTGAAGATGTAATTTACCCTCTCACTGTATATGCTGTGATACTATGTCATGATATGTATATTTTCCTGGTTGTATTAGTTGTAATTCATGTATTTCCTTGGGGGAGGTGTATCTTGCTGTACAGATTCCTATTTCAAGCTGGGTTCATTGTCTTATTTGAACTACTTCTGTGTACATTTCTATTGTTGTAGGTAATCACCCCCCTAAAATGCAAGGTTATATCCTCTTGAGGCACTTCCATCCCTGGGAGTAGGGGGAGGTGGGCCTAGAGTCCAACTAGTGTAAACTCTGCTTACCTGGGAGATTCAGGCAGAGTGAGCTGAAACTTGAAGGGAGCAGGAGCTCCAGCCTGTGTGGCTGTGGACACGGACGGAGCTAGGCCTGTGTGGCGGCCCGTGGGATTGTGTGGAACTCTTTGGACTACTGTAAGGACGATTGCTTTGTAATCCGGTCCGAGGATTGTCGGGAAGGGCCCCCGAATCTGTTTTACGTGGACTTATCGTGTGCTGTTCCTGTATTCTTGTGAATAAACCTGTTGGATCGTTCCTCGGCCTGTTGTCTCTCCTTGCTCTGCTGTACACCCCGTCACAAACTGGTTGGCAGCGCTGGGATCAGAGCAGAAGGAATGGAGGACAATGGCTCAACATCAGGAACCAGCACTGCAGAGTACAAGACCTGGACTTTGGGGAGCCTGCAATCAAAGGCCCGTGAAGTAGGAGTTCGTTTCAACGGACTCTCCAAGGAGCAGCTGATTGAGGCGCTAGAAGGAGTCTGTTCGCAAAATGACGTGGAGGAAGGATCCTCACAGCAAACGGAAGAAAGACGGCAGCCGGAAGTGAATACCCAAAAAAGTCAATGGGTTGTGTGGTACAAGGAAAAGATGGCACTGCTTGGAGATGAGGCCACCATAGAAGATAAGAGGGAGGCCATGCGTGGAGCTGAAGAGAAGGAGCGCAGGATGGAGGAGATGGCATTGCTGGATAAGCAGCTCGCTGTGGAAGCCGCGAGAGGTTCCAGACAGACTGTAACCCCAGCACCCATCATGAGGGAACTTCCCAGAGTGTCCCGCAAAGACTTCAAGCAGTTTAATGAGGCTGCTGGTGACATTGAGGGCTTCTTCCAGGACTTTGAGCATCAGTGTCGATTAATGGAAGTCCCAGAAAGGGAGCGCGTCCGGCATCTGGTTGGGCTCCTAGAGGGGGGAGCTGCTGAAGCCTATAGAGCCATGGACCCTCGGTGGAACTGTGAGTATGCGGATATTAAACAGACTATTCTAGAACATTATGCTGTGACCCCAGACACTTACAGGACTCAGTTCCGTGCTTTAGCCTGTGATGGGGAAGTGTCTTTTAAGATATATGCTCATAGACTCAAACAAATATGTAATCGCTGGCTGGAGGCAGAGGAGGCCTTATCTTGGGAGACCTTCCTGCAGGTCATCCTAAAAGAACAATTCTTTGCCCAGTGCCCCGCTGAGATCCGGGAATGGGTGCGTGAGAGAAAACCAGCGACAGTGGAGGAAGCTGCTGCTCTCGCTGATGAGGCTCTCACCATCAAGCCTCAGTGGAGGGTTCTGTTGGAGGATGGAGAGACGCCTAACAGCTCCACAACACCGGATGCCCCCAGTTATTCTGTCCCCATTGTTCCCCGTTCCTCTAAGCCACCACATGTTGATACCCATGTTAATGTGCCTCCAGTTGCTTCTACTGCACTTTCTGGAATACGCCGGGGAGAGGAAGTAACAGAGCGCAGGTGTTATGTTTGTAGGCATCCCGGGCATTTGCAGGCCTCATGCCCAGCCAGGCCATGGAGGAATCATCCTCAAACCCCTACAACACCTTCAGGTGGGAGCCGGCCTCCAAGTTCCCCTACCCCTTACCCAAGAGGACGCCTTGGATGGAGGGAGACCCAGCTCAGATGCTATCAATGTGGACAGCCAGGGCATCGGCAAGTCTCCTGCCCAGCTGTTCAAATGAGGACTGATCCTGCACCCAATCGGATTGTTAATTATTTACAGCCCAGTGCCATGGAGGAAGATGTGGCACCGTTATGTGAGGACTGGCCTAGTGACTCAGCCCCCCATGTTGCACCACCAGGAGTTTACGGGGTGCGACCCGCAGTTATGACGACTTCTGCTCATCGAGGTAAGCACTTGCAGGAGGTTGTGCTGGATGGACAGAGACTTGTTGGATTTTGTGACTCGGGTGCTTTCCTCACACTGGCTGATCCCCGAGTGGTTCGGCCTGAGGCAATCCATAGAGGACCTGGGATTGTTATTGAACTGGCTGGTGGACAATGGAGGACTATTCCCACAGCCACTGTGGAGCTGAACTTTGGTTTTGGGGTCAGGCGATGTGTAGTTGGGGTGATGGGTGGTCTGCCTGCAGCTGTTCTCCTGGGCAATGATGTGGGAGAGCTACGATGCCAATTCGTGGCTGCATGAAGCCACATGTAAGTAACGCTCTGCCTGTGTGTACTTAACCAGTGACCTGTAGAGGTCCCTAGTACGTACACAAGTTGGGAGGGGGAGGGATTGTGAAGATGTAATTTACCCTCTCACTGTATATGCTGTGATACTATGTCATGATATGTATATTTTCCTGGTTGTATTAGTTGTAATTCATGTATTTCCTTGGGGGAGGTGTATCTTGCTGTACAGATTCCTATTTCAAGCTGGGTTCATTGTCTTATTTGAACTACTTCTGTGTACACTTCTATTGTTGTAGGTAATCACCCCCCTAAAATGCAAGGTTATATCCTCTTGAGGCACTTCCATCCCTGGGAGTAGGGGGAGGTGGGCCTAGAGTCCAACTAGTGTAAACTCTGCTTACCTGGGAGATTCAGGCAGAGTGAGCTGAAACTTGAAGGGAGCAGGAGCTCCAGCCTGTGTGGCTGTGGACACGGACGGAGCTAGGCCTGTGTGGCGGCCCGTGGGATTGTGTGGAACTCTTTGGACTACTGTAAGGACGATTGCTTTGTAATCCGGTCCGAGGATTGTCGGGAAGGGCCCCCGAATCTGTTTTACGTGGACTTATCGTGTGCTGTTCCTGTATTCTTGTGAATAAACCTGTTGGATCGTTCCTCGGCCTGTTGTCTCTCCTTGCTCTGCTGTACACCCCGTCACAGTGCGCCTCAGAGCGCAGCTGAAAAGCCCCGCTCTGAAGCGCATGGTGCCGGCGAGAACGTGCGCTCTGCCTGCAGCTCCTGCCATAGACAGAGCAGGAGCTGCCGGCAAAGCGCACGGAAGAAGTGACATGTCACTTCTTTTTGCGCAGCGCTTCGGCAGTAGCCGAAGCGCTGCGCACTAAAACGCCACGTGCGCACGGCCCCTGCACAATCTCCATAGACCGTGCAGGGGACGCAGGACGCATGCAGCCACGCTGCGCTGCAAAGCGCAGCGCAACTGCATGAATTTACGCAACGTGCACACATAGCCTCACTGCATGAAAACACGCCACGTGGGCACATAGCCCAACGCAGGGGGGAAGTGGGACCGATAACTGGTAGGACATAAGCAGGACCCCTGTGGTCTGCAAGGATTTAGACATTGTGAAAGTAGCTGTGGATGTGAAGAAGGGGACAGCTTGGGCATCAAGGGTTAATTGAGAATGTGGCAGACCATCACAGGTATGCAGCACAGGAGGGGAGTTAGGGGTGGGGGAGCCAGGGATGCAGGCTGGTGAGCAGACACACTTCCCAAAACCTGCAGAAGAGGAAGTGGTGTCATTGTCCATGGCAGTATATAAGGGGTTAAAGTAATACTGCTGTGATGCTAATGCACTAGACGTGCTGGGAGCTGCAGGGGAGATGAAGGGGGCGTGCAGCAAACTGTGCTGTGTGAAAACAACAGGGAGGGGGGCTGAGGGAGCAACAGTTGTGAGGTGTTTATTAAAGCCTGCCTGCCGTGCTAAAAGCAGGGGCAGGAAAAAACAGGGATACATGTGGGGCAGGGGCCCGAGGGAAGCACCTAGGAGAAGAAACACTTCCCCGGCAGGTGCTGCAGCTGTCTGCAACATAGCCCCTATCTGTGACTGAGGAGAGCTGAGCTCCACAAATAAATGAGCCAGTCATCCCTAACCTTCATGCCACGCATGGGCCTGCAGCGTCTCAAGGATGTGAAGGTCCATCGGGTTTCTCCTGCTTCCACCAGGCAGAGCTGCTCCGGATCCTGGGATACCAGGGGGAAGAGGCCGGACACCGGCCCAGACCCCAATATATAGGTAGAAATTACACCCTATAGGTGGGATTGGGAATTCGGGAGGGGCCAGGACGGAGTCCCCTCCCAAACACAGCAAGAGCAGGGCCTGGACGGGAGAGGGGGCTGGACAAAAACAGCATTGGGGTTAACCCCTTGCTGCCCAGTCTGGGGCAGTTTCATTATGCACTACACTGCCCACCAGTTTTCACAGATTTGAATAAGTAACTGGTGTTTTTGAGGGGTTAAATGGCTTTGGGCCACTGATTCACACCACATTTACATACCTAGTGATGCCACACATCAAATTCAGATCACTCCAGCCCGGCCCAAACAGGTTCTGGGCATCATAACTGGCATCAAAGTGGCTAAAACCGAAGTTTTCACTGATTTGAATAAGTAACTGGTGTTTTTGAGGGGTTAAATGGCTTTGGCCCACTGATCTAACACCACATTTACATATTTAGTGATGCCACACATTAAATTCAGATTACTCCACCCTGGCCCAAACAGGTTCCGGGCATCAGAACTGGCACCACAGTGGGCAAATGGCCAGTTTTCACAGATTTGAATAAGTAACTGGTGTTTTTGAGGGGTTAAATGGCTTTGGGCCACTGATCTTACACCACATTTACATACCTAGTGATGCCACACATCAAATTCTGATCACTCTAGCCTGGCCCAAACAGGTTCTGGGCATCAGAACTGGCATCAAAGTGGGCAAAACCCCAGTTTTCACAGATTTGAATAAGTAACTGGTGTTTTTGAGGGGTTAAATGGCTTTGGGCCACTGATCTCACACCACATTTACATACTTAGTGATGCCCCACATCAAATTCAGATCACTCCAGCCTGGCCCAAACAGGTTCTGGGCATCAGAACTGGCATCAAATTAGGCAAATGGCCAAGTTTCACAGATTTGAATAAGTAACTGGTGTTTTTGAGGTGTTAAATGGCTTTAAACCACTGATCTTACACCACATTTACATACCTAGTGAAATCACACATCAAATTCAGATCACTCCAGCCTGGCCCAAACAGGTTCTGGGCATCAGAACTGGCATCAAAGTGGCTAAAACCGAAGTTTTCACTGATTTGAATAAGTAACTGGTGTTTTTGAGGGGTTAAATGGCTTTCGGCCACTGATTTCACTCAACATATACATACCTAGTGATGCCACACATCAAATTCAGTTCACTCCAGCCTGGCCCAAACAGGTTCTGGGCATCAGAACTGGCATCAAATTGGGCAAAAACCCAGTGTTTACAGATTTGAATAAGTAACTGGTGTTTTTGAAGAATTAAATGGCTTTGGGCTACTGATCTCACACCACATTTACATACCTAGTGATGCCACACATCAAATTCAGATCACTCCATCCTGGCCCAAACAGGTTCTGGGCATCAGAACTAGCATCAAAGTGGGCAAATGGCCAGTTTTCACAGATTTGAATAAGTAACTGGTGTTTTTGAGGGGTTAAATGACTTTGGGCCACTGATCTCACACCACATTTACATACTTAGTGATGCAACACATCAAATTCAGATTACTCCACCCTGGCCCAAACAGGTTCTGGGCATCAGAACTGGCACCAAAGTGGGCAAATGGCCAGTTTTCACAGATTTGAATAAGTAACTGGTGTTTTTGAGGGGTTAAATGGCTTTAGGCTACTGATCTTACACCACATTTACATACCTAGTGATGCCACACATCAAATTCAGATCACTTTAGCCTGGCCCAAACAGGTTCTGGGCATCAGAACTGGCATCAAAGTGGGCAAATAGCCAGTTTTCACAAATTTGAATAAGTAACTGGTGTTTTTGAGGGGTTAAATGGCTTTGGGCCACTGATCTCACACCACATTTACATACCTAGTGATGCCACACATCAAATTCAGATCACTCCAGCCCTGCCCAAACAGGTTCTGGGCATCAGAACTGGCATCAAATTAGGCAAATGGCCAAGTTTCAGAGATTTGAATAAGTAACTGGTGTTTTTGAGGTGTTAAATGGCTTTAAACCACTGATCTCACACCACATTTATATACCGAGTGAAGTCACACATCAAATTCAGATCACTCCAGCCTGGCCCAAACAGGTTCTGGGCATCAGAACTGGCATCAAAGTTGGCAAAACCCCAGTTTTCACAGATTTGAATAAGTAACTGGTGTTTTTGAGGGGTTAAATGGCTTTGGGCCACTGATTTCACACAACATATACATACCTAGTGATGCCACACATCAAATTCAGATCACTCCAGCCTGGCCCAAACAGGTTCTGGGCATCAGAACTGGCATCAAATTGGGCAAAAACCCAGTTTTTACAGATTTGAATAAGTAACTGGTGTTTTTGAAGAATTAAATGGCTTTGGGCTACTGATCTCACACCACATTTACATACCTAGTGATGCCACACATCAAATTCAGATCACTCCAGCCTGGCCCAAACAGGTTCTGGGCATCAGAACTGGCATCAAAGTGGGCAAATGGCCAGTTTTCACAGATTTGAATAAGTAACTGGTGTTTTTGAGGGATTAAATGGCTTTGGGCCACTTATCTAACACCACATTTACATACCTAGTGATGCCACACATCAAATTCAGATCACTCCAGCCTGGCCCAAACAGGTTCTGGGCATCAGAACTGGCATCAAAGTTGGCAAAACCCCAGTTTTCACAGATTTGAATAAGTAACTGATGTTTTTGAGGGGTTAAATGGCTTTGGGCCACTGATTTCACACAACATATACATACCTAGTGATGCCACACATCAAATTCAGTTCACTCCAGCCCGGCCCAAACAGGTTCTGGGCATCAGAACTGACATCAAATTGGGCAAAAACCCAGTTTTTACAGATTTGAATAAGTAACTGGTGTTTTTGAAGAATTAAATGGCTTTGGTCTACTGATCTCACACCACATTTACATACCTAGTGATGCCACACATCAAATTCAGATAACTCCAGCCTGGCCCAAACAGGTTCTGGGCATCAAAACTGGCATCAAAGTAGGCAAAACCCTAGTTTTCACAGATTTGAATAAGTAACTGGTGTTTTTGAGGGGTTAAATGGATTTGGGATACTGATTTCACACCACATTTACATACCTAGTGATGCCACACATCAAATTCAGATCACTCCAGCCTGGCTCAAACAGGTTCTGGGCATCAGAACTGTTATCAAAGTGGGCAAATGGCCAGTTTTCACAGATTTGAATAAATAACTGGTGTTTTTGAGGGGTTAAATGGCTTTGGGCCACTGATCTCACACCACATATACATACCTAGTGATGCCACACATCAAATTCAGATCACTCCAGCCTGGCCCAAACAGGTTCTGGGCATCAGAACTGGCATCAAAGTGGGCAAATGGCCAGATTTCACAGATTTGAATAAGTAACTGGTGTTTTTGAGGGGTTAAATGGCTTTGGGCCACTGATCTCACACCACATTTACATACCTAGTGATGCCGCACATCAAATTCAGATCCCTCCAGCCTGGCCCAAACAGGTTCTGGGCATCAGAACTGGCATCAAAGTGGGCAAATGGCCAGATTTCACAGATTTGAATAAGTAACTGGTGTTTTTGAGGGGTTAAATGGCTTTGGGCCACTGATCTCACACCACATTTACATACCTAGTGATGCCGCACATCAAATTCAGATCCCTCCAGCCTGGCCCAAACAGGTTCTGGGCATCAGAACTGGCATCAAAGTGGGCAAAATCCCAGTTTTCACAGATTTGAATAAGTAACTGGTGTTTTTGAGGGGTTAAATGGCTTTGGGCCACTGATCTAACACCACACTTACATACCTAGTGATGCCCCATATCAAATTCAGATCCTTCCAGCCTGGCCCAAACAGGTTCTGGGCATCAGAACTGGCATCAAAGTGGGCAAAACCCAGTTTTTAAAGATTTGAATAAGTAACTGGTGTTTTTGAGGGGTTAAATGGCTTTGGGCCACTGATCTCACACCACATTTACATACCTAGTGATGCCACACATCAAATTCAGATCACTCCAGCCCTGCCCAAACAGGTTCTGGGCATCAGAACTGGCATCAAATTAGGCAAATTGCCAAGTTTCAGAGATTTGAATAAGTAACTGGTGTTTTTGAGGTGTTAAATGGCTTTAAACCACTGATCTCACACCACATTTACATACCTAGTGATGCCACACATCAAATTCAGATCACTCCAGCCTGGCCCAAACAGGTTCTGGGCATCAGAACTGGCATCAAAGTTGGCAAAACCCCAGTTTTCACAGATTTGAATAAGTAACTGGTGTTTTTGAGGGGTTAAATGGCTTTGGGCCACTGATTTCACACAACATATACATACCTAGTGATGCCACACATCAAATTCAGATCACTCCAGCCTGGCCCAAACAGGTTCTGGGCATCAGAACTGGCATCAAATTGGGCAAAAACCCAGTTTTTACAGATTTGAATAAGTAACTGGTGTTTTTGAAGAATTAAATGGCTTTGGGCTACTGATCTCACACCACATTTACATACCTAGTGATGCCACACATCAAATTCAGATCACTACAGCCTGGCCCAAACAGGTTCTGGGCATCAGAACTGGCATCAAAGTGGGCAAATGGCCAGTTTTCACAGATTTGAATAAGTAACTGGTGTTTTTGAGGGATTAAATGGCTTTGGGCCACTTATCTAACACCACATTTACATACCTAGTGATGCCACACATCAAATTCAGATCACTCCAGCCTGCCCCAAACAGGTTCTGGGCATCAGAACTGGCATCAAAGTTGGCAAAACCCCAGTTTTCACAGATTTGAATAAGTAACTGGTGTTTTTGAAGAATTAAATGGCTTTGGGCCACTGATTTCACACAACATATACATACCTAGTGATGCCACACATCAAATTCAGTTCACTCCAGCCCGGCCCAAACAGGTTCTGGGCATCAGAACTGGCATCAAATTGGGCAAAAACCCAGTTTTTACAGATTTGAATAAGTAACTGGTGTTTTTGAAGAATTAAATGGCTTTGGGCTACTGATCTCACACCACATTTACATACCTAGTGATGCCACACATCAAATTGAGATCACTCCAGCCTGGCTCAAACAGGTTCTGGGCATCAAAACTGGCACCAAAGTGGGCAAAACCCTAGTTTTCACAGATTTGAATAAGTAACTGGTGTTTTTGAGGGGTTAAATGGATTTGGGACACTGATTTCACACCACATTTACATACCTAGTGATGCCACACATCAAATTCAGATCACTCCAGCCTGGCCCAAACAGGTTCTGGGCATCAGAACTGTTATCAAAGTGGGCAAATGGCCAGTTTTCACAGATTTGAATAAGTAACTGGTGTTTTTGAGGGGTTAAATGGCTTTGGGCCACTGATCTCACACCACATATACATACCTAGTGATGCCACACATCAAATTCTGATCACTCCTGCCTGGCCCAAACAGGTTCTGGGCATCAGAACTGGCATCAAAGTGGGCAAATGGCCAGATTTCACAGATTTGAATAAGTAACTGGTGTTTTTGAGGGGTTAAATGGCTTTGGGCCACTGATCTCACACCATATATACATACCTAGTGATGCCGCACATCAAATTCAGATCCCTCCAGCCTGGCCCAAACAGGTTCTGGGCATCAGAACTGGCATCAAAGTGGGCAAAATCCCAGTTTTCACAGATTTGAATAAGTAACTGGTGTTTTTGAGGGGTTAAATGGCTTTGGGCCACTGATCTAACATCACACTTACATACCTAGTGATGCCCCATATCAAATTCAGATCCTTCCAGCCTGGCCCAAACAGGTTCTGGGTATCAGAACTGGCATCAAAGTGGGCAAAACCCCAGTTTTCACAGATTTGAATAAGTAACTGGTGTTTTTGAGGGGTTAAATGACTTTGGGCCACTAATCTAACACCACATTTACATACCAAGTGATGCCACACATTAAATTCAGATCCCTCCAGCCTGGCCCAAACAGGTTCTGAGCATCAGAACTGGCATCAAAGTGGGCAAATAGCCAATTTTCACAGATTTGAATAAGTAACTGATGTTTTTGATGGGTTAAATGGCTTTAGGCCACTGATCTCTCACCACATTTACATACCTAGTGATGCCACACATCAAATTCAGATCACTCCAGCCTGGCCCAAACAGGTTCTGGGCATCAGAACTGGCATCAAAGTGGGCAAATGGCCAGATTTCACAGATTTGAATAAGTAACTGGTGTTTTTGAGGGGTTAAATGGCTTTGGGCCACTGATCTCACACCACATTTACATACCTAGTGATGTCGCACATCAAATTCAGATCACTTCAGCCTGGCCCAAACAGGTTCTGGGTATCAGAACTGGCATCAAAATGGGCAAAACCCCAGTTTTCACAGATTTGAATAAGTAACTGGTGTTTTTGAGGGGTTAAATGGCTTTGGGCCACTGATCTCACACCATATATACATACCTAGTGATGCCGCACATCAAATTCAGATCCCTCCAGCCTGGCACAAACAGGTTCTGGGCATCAGAACTGGCATCAAAGTGGGCAAAATCCCAGTTTTCACAGATTTGAATAAGTAACTGGTGTTTTTGAGGGGTTAAATGGCTTTGGGCCACTGATCTAACACCACACTTACATACCTAGTGATGCCCCATATCAAATTCAGATCCTTCCAGCCTGGCCCAAACAGGTTCTGGGCATCAGAACTGGCATCAAAGTGGGCAAAACCCAGTTTTTAAAGATTTGAATAAGGAACTGGTGTTTTTGAGGGGTTAAATGGCTTTGGGCCACTGATCTCACACCACATTTACATACCTAGTGATGCCCCACATCAAATTCAGATCACTTCAGCCTGGCCCAAACAGGTTCTGGGTATCAGAACTGGCATCAAAGTGGGCAAAACCCCAGTTTTCACAGATTTGAATAAGTAACTGGTGTTTTTGAGGGGTTAAATGGCTTTGGGCCACTGATCTCACACCACATTTACATACCCAGTTATGCCACACATCAAATTCAGATCACTCCAGCCTGGCCCAAACAGGTTCTGGGCATCAGAACTGGCATCAAAGTGGGCAAATGGCCAATTTTCACAGATTTGAATAAGTAACTGATGTTTTTGATGGGTTAAATGGCTTTAGTCCACTGATCTCTCACCACATTTACATACCTAGTGATGCCACACATCAAATTCAGATCCCTCCAGCCTGGCCCAAACAGGTTCTGAGCATCAGAACTATCATCAAAGTGGGCAAATGGCCAGTTTTCACAGATTTGAATAAGTAACTGGTAATTTTGAGGGGTTAAATGACTTTGGGCCACGGATCTCACACCACATTTACATACCTAGTGATGCCCCACATCAAATTCAGATCACTCCAGCCTGGCCCAAACAGGTTCTGGGCATCAGAACTGGCATCAAAGTGGGCAAATGGCCAGATTTCACAGATTTGAATAAGTAACTGGTGTTTTTGAGGGGTTAAATGGCTTTGGGCCACTGATCTCACACCATATATACATACCTAGTGATGCCGCACATCAAATTCAGATCCCTCCAGCCTGGCCCAAACAGGTTCTGGGCATCAGAACTGGCATCAAAGTGGGCAAAATCCCAGTTTTCACAGATTTGAATAAGTAACTGGTGTTTTTGAGGGGTTAAATGGCTTTGGGCCACTGATCTAACATCACACTTACATACCTAGTGATGCCCCATATCAAATTCAGATCCTTCCAGCCTGGCCCAAACAGGTTCTGGGTATCAGAACTGGCATCAAAGTGGGCAAATGGCCAATTTTCACAGATTTGAATAAGTAACTGATGTTTTTGAGGGGTTAAATGGCTTTAGGCCACTGATCTCTCACCACATTTACATACATAGTGATGCCACACATCAAATTCAGATCACTCCAGTCTGGCCCAAACAGGTTCTGGGCATCAGAACTGGCATCAAAGTGGGCAAATGGCCAGTTTTCACAGATTTGAATAAGTAACTGGTGATTTTGAGGGGTTAAATGACTTTGGGCCACAGATCTCACACCACATTTACATACCTAGTGATGCCCCACATCAAATTCAGTTCACTCCAGCCTGGCCCAAACAGGTTCTGGGCATCAGAACTGGCACCAAAGTGGGAAAAACCCACTTTTCACAGATTTGAAAAAGTAACTGGTGTTTTTGAGGGGTTAAATGGCTTTGAGCCACTGATCTCACACCACATTTACATACCTAGTGATGCCACACATCAAATTCAGATCACTTGAGCCTGGCCCAAACAGGTTCTGGGCATCAGAACTGGCATCAAAGTGGGCAAATGGTCAGTTTTCACAGATTTGAATAAGTAACTGGTGTTTTTGAGGGGTTAAATGGCTTTGGGCCACTGATCTCTCACCACATTTACATACCTAATGATGCCACACATCAAATTCAGATCACTCCAGCCTGGCCCAAACAGGTTCTGGGCATCAGAACTGGCATCAAAGTGGGCAAATGGCCAATTTTCACAGATTTGAATAAGTAACTGATGTTTTTGATGGGTTAAATGGCTTTACGCCACTGATCTCTCACCACATTTACATACCTAGTGATGCCACACATCAAATTCAGATCACTCCAGCCTGGCCCAAACAGGTTCTGGGCATCAGAACTGGCATCAAAGTGGGCAAATGGCCAGATTTCACAGATTTGAATAAGTAACTGGTGTTTTTGAGGGGTTAAATGGCTTTGGGCCACTGATCTCACACCACATTTACATACCTAGTGATGTCGCACATCAAATTCAGATCACTTCAGCCTGGCCCAAACAGGTTCTGGGTATCAGAACTGGCATCAAAATGGGCAAAACCCCAGTTTTCACAGATTTGAATAAGTAACTGGTGTTTTTGAGGGGTTAAATGGCTTTGGGCCACTGATCTCACACCATATATACATACCTAGTGATGCCGCACATCAAATTCAGATCCCTCCAGCCTGGCCCAAACAGGTTCTGGGCATCAGAACTGGCATCAAAGTGGGCAAAATCCCAGTTTTCACAGATTTGAATAAGTAACTGGTGTTTTTGAGGGGTTAAATGGCTTTGGGCCACTGATCTAACACCACACTTACATACCTAGTGATGCCCCATATCAAATTCAGATCCTTCCAGCCTGGCCCAAACAGGTTCTGGGCATCAGAACTGGCATCAAAGTGGGCAAAACCCAGTTTTTAAAGATTTGAATAAGGAACTGGTGTTTTTGAGGGGTTAAATGGCTTTGGGCCACTGATCTCACACCACATTTACATACCTAGTGATGCCCCACATCAAATTCAGATCACTTCAGCCTGGCCCAAACAGGTTCTGGGTATCAGAACTGGCATCAAAGTGGGCAAAACCCCAGTTTTCACAGATTTGAATAAGTAACTGGTGTTTTTGAGGGGTTAAATGGCTTTGGGCCACTGATCTCACACCACATTTACATACCCAGTTATGCCACACATCAAATTCAGATCACTCCAGCCTGGCCCAAACAGGTTCTGGGCATCAGAACTGGCATCAAAGTGGGCAAATGGCCAATTTTCACAGATTTGAATAAGTAACTGATGTTTTTGATGGGTTAAATGGCTTTAGTCCACTGATCTCTCACCACATTTACATACCTAGTGATGCCACACATCAAATTCAGATCCCTCCAGCCTGGCCCAAACAGGTTCTGAGCATCAGAACTATCATCAAAGTGGGCAAATGGCCAGTTTTCACAGATTTGAATAAGTAACTGGTAATTTTGAGGGGTTAAATGACTTTGGGCCACGGATCTCACACCACATTTACATACCTAGTGATGCCCCACATCAAATTCAGATCACTCCAGCCTGGCCCAAACAGGTTCTGGGCATCAGAACTGGCATCAAAGTGGGCAAATGGCCAGATTTCACAGATTTGAATAAGTAACTGGTGTTTTTGAGGGGTTAAATGGCTTTGGGCCACTGATCTCACACCATATATACATACCTAGTGATGCCGCACATCAAATTCAGATCCCTCCAGCCTGGCCCAAACAGGTTCTGGGCATCAGAACTGGCATCAAAGTGGGCAAAATTCCAGTTTTCACAGATTTGAATAAGTAACTGGTGTTTTTGAGGGGTTAAATGGCTTTGGGCCACTGATCTAACATCACACTTACATACCTAGTGATGCCCCATATCAAATTCAGATCCTTCCAGCCTGGCCCAAACAGGTTCTGGGTATCAGAACTGGCATCAAAGTGGGCAAATGGCCAATTTTCACAGATTTGAATAAGTAACTGATGTTTTTGAGGGGTTAAATGGCTTTAGGCCACTGATCTCTCACCACATTTACATACATAGTGATGCCACACATCAAATTCAGATCACTCCAGTCTGGCCCAAACAGGTTCTGGGCATCAGAACTGGCATCAAAGTGGGCAAATGGCCAGTTTTCACAGATTTGAATAAGTAACTGGTGATTTTGAGGGGTTAAATGACTTTGGGCCACAGATCTCACACCACATTTACATACCTAGTGATGCCCCACATCAAATTCAGTTCACTCCAGCCTGGCCCAAACAGGTTCTGGGCATCAGAACTGGCACCAAAGTGGGAAAAACCCACTTTTCACAGATTTGAAAAAGTAACTGGTGTTTTTGAGGGGTTAAATGGCTTTGAGCCACTGATCTCACACCACATTTACATACCTAGTGATGCCACACATCAAATTCAGATCACTTGAGCCTGGCCCAAACAGGTTCTGGGCATCAGAACTGGCATCAAAGTGGGCAAATGGTCAGTTTTCACAGATTTGAATAAGTAACTGGTGTTTTTGAGGGGTTAAATGGCTTTGGGCCACTGATCTCTCACCACATTTACATACCTAATGATGCCACACATCAAATTCAGATCACTCCAGCCTGGCCCAAACAGGTTCTGGGCATCAGAACTGGCATCAAAGTGGGCAAATGGCCAATTTTCACAGATTTGAATAAGTAACTGATGTTTTTGAGGGGTTAAATGGCTTTAGGCCACTGATCTCTCACCACATTTACATACCTAGTGATGCCACACATCAAATTCAGATCACTTCAGCCTGGCCCAAACAGGTTCTGGGCATCAGAACTTGCATCAAAGTGGGCAAATGGTCAGTTTTCACAGATTTGAATAAGTAACTGGTGTTTTTCAGGGGTTAAATGGCTTTGGGCCACTGATCTCTCACCACATTTACATACCTAGTGATGCCAAACATCAAATTCAGATCACTCCAGCCTGGCTCAAACAGGTTCTGGGCATCAGAACTGGCATCAAAGTGGGAAAAACCCACTTTTCACAGATTTGAAAAAGTAACTGGTGTTTTTGAGGGGTTAAATGGCTTTGAGCCACTGATCTCACACCACATTTACATACCTAGTGATGCCCCACATCAAATTCAGATCCTTCCAGCCTGGCCCAAACAGGTTCTGGGCATCAGAACTGGCATCAAAGTGGGCAAAACCCCAGTTTTCACAGATTTGAATAAGTAACTGGTGTTTTTGAGGGGTTAACTGGCTTTGGGCCACTAATCTAACACCACATTTACATACCTAGTGATGCCATACATCAAATTCAGATCCCTCCAGCCTGGCCCAAACAGGTTCTGAGCATCAGAACTGGCATCAAAGTGGGCAAATGGCCAGTTTTCACAGATTTGAATAAGTAACTGGTGTTTTTCAGGAGTTAAATGGCTTTGGGCCACTGATCTCACACCACATTTACATACCTAGTGATGCCACACATCAAATTCAGATCACTTCAGCCTGGCCCAAACAGGTTCTGGGCATCAGAACTGGCATCAAAGTGGGCAAATGGTCAGTTTTCACAGATTTGAATAAGTAACTGGTGTTTTTGAGGGGTTAAATGGCTTTGGGCTACTGATCTCTCACCACATTTACATACCTAGTGATGCCACACATCAAATTCAGATCACTCCAGCCTGGCCCAAACAGGTTCTGGGCATCAGAACTGGCATCAAAATGGGCAAAACCCCAGTTTTCACAGATTTGAATAAGTAACTGGTGTTTTTCAGGGGTTAAATGGCTTTGGGCCACTGATCTCTCACCACATTTACATACCTAGTGATGCCACACATCAAATTCAGATCACTCCAGCCTGGCTCAAACAGGTTCTGGGCATCAGAACTGGCATCAAAGTGGGAAAAACCCACTTTTCACAGATTTGAAAAAGTAACTGGTGTTTTTGAGGGGTTAAATGGCTTTGAGCCATTGATCTCACACCACATTTACATACCTAGTGATGCCCCACATCAAATTCAGATCCCTCCAGCCTGGCCCAAACAGGTTCTGGGCATCAGAACTGGCATCAAAGTGGGCAAAACCCCAGTTTTCACAGATTTGAATAAGTAACTGGTGTTTTTGAGGGGTTAACTGGCTTTGGGCCACTAATCTAACACCACATTTACATACCTAGTGATGCCACACATCAAATTCAGATCCCTCCAGCCTGGCCCAAACAGGTTCTGAGCATCAGAACTGGCATCAAAGTGGGCAAATGGCCAGTTTTCACAGATTTGAATAAGTAACTGGTGTTTTTCAGGAGTTAAATGGCTTTGGGCCACTGATCTCACACCACATTTACATACCTAGTGATGCCACACATCAAATTCAGATCACTTCAGCCTGGCCCAAACAGGTTCTGGGCATCAGAACTGGCATCAAAGTGGGCAAATGGTCAGTTTTCACAGATTTGAATAAGTAACTGGTGTTTTTGAGGGGTTAAATGGCTTTGGGCTACTGATCTCTCACCACATTTACATACCTAGTGATGCCACACATCAAATTCAGATCACTCCAGCCTGGCCCAAACAGGTTCTGGGCATCAGAACTGGCATCAAAATGGGCAAAACCCCAGTTTTCACAGATTTGAATAAGTAACTGGTGTTTTTGAGGGGTTAAGAGGCTTTGGGCCACTGATCTCACACCACATTTACATACCTAGTTATGCCACACATCAAATTCAGATCACTCCAGCCTGGCCCAAACAGGTTCTGGGCATCAGAACTGGCATCAAAGTGGGCAAATGGCCAATTTTCACAGATTTGAATAAGTAACTGATGTTTTTGAGGGGTTAAATGGCTTTAGGCCACTGATCTCTCACCACATTTACATACCTAGTGATGCCACACATCAAATTCAGATCACTCCAGCCTGGCCCAAACAGGTTCTGGGCATCAGAACTGGCATCAAATTGGGAAAAACCCACTTTTCACAGATTTGAAAAAGTAACTGCTGTTTTTGAGGGGTTAAATGGCTTTGGGCCACTGATCTCTCACCACATTTACATACCTAGTGATGCCACACATCAAATTCAGATCAAATCTGTGAAAACTGGCCATTTGCCCACTTTGATGCCAGTTCTGATGCCCAGAACCTGTTTGGCCCAGGCTGGAGTGATCTGAATTTGATGTGTGGCATCACTAGGTATGTAAATGTGGTGTGAAATCAGTGGCCCAAAGCAATTTAACCCCTCAAAAACACCAGTTTCTTATTCAAATCTGTGAAAACTAACCATTTGCCCACTTTGATGCCAGTTCTGATGCCCAGAACCTGTTTGGGCCAGGCTGGAGTGATCTGAATTTGATGTGTGGCATCACTAGGTATGTAAATGTGGTGTGAGATCAGTGGCCCAAAGCCATTTAACCTCTCAAAAACACCAGTTACTTATTCAAATCTGTGAAAACTGGGGTTTTGCCCACTTTGAGGCCAGTTCTGATGCCCAGTACCTGTTTGGGCCAGGCTGGAGTGATCTGAATTTGATGTGGGGCATCACTAGGTATGTAAATGTGGTGTGAGATCAGTGGCCCAAAGCCATTTAACCCCTCAAAAACACCAGTTACTTATTCAAATCTGTGAAAACTGACCATTTGTCCACTTTGATCCCAGTTCTGATGCCCAGAACCTGTTTGGGCCAGGCTGGAGTGATCTGAATTTGATGTGTGGCATCACTAGGTATGTAAATGTGGTGTGAAATCAGTGGCCCAAAGCCATTTAACCCCTCAAAAATACCATTTACTTATTCAAATCTGTGAAAACTGGCCATTTGCCCACTTTGATGCCAGTTCTCATGCCCAGAACCTGTTTGGGCCAGGCTGGAGTTATCTGAATTTGATGTGTGGCATCACTAGGTATGTAAATTTGGTGGGAGATCAGTGGCCCAAAGCCATTTAACCCTTCAATAACACCAGTTACTTATTCAAATCTGTGAAAAGTGGGTTTTTCCCACTTTGATGCCAGTTCTCATGCCCAGAACCTGTTTGGGCCAGGCTGGAGTGATCTGATTCTGATGTGTGGCATCACTAGGTATGTAAATGTGGTGTGAAATCAGTGGCCCAAAGCCATTTAACCCCTCAATAATACCAGTTACTTATTCAAATCTGTGAAAACTGGCTGTGTGCCCACTTTGATGCCAGTTCTGATGCCCAGAACCCCTTTGGGTCAGGCTTGAGTCACTTGAGTTTGATTAGAGGCATCACTAGATAGGTAATTGTGGTGTTAGATCAGTGGCCCAAAGCCATTTAACCCTTTCACTAACATACTTTGGTGCCCACTTTGATGCCCATTTTTTTGCCAGTTTTATAATTTTCGCAGCTGAGTTTCAGTGTATTTATATTAGGGCACCTCAGTGCATTGTATTTTATTATTGTGATGTGTTATTTTTGTTGTTAAATGCATAATAAAACTGAAAAAACTAAATTGCCGAATAAGAAACCAACTTCAGCATCGTCCAGAACATCTCCAGACTATCTGTGGCCTCCAGCACCTCAGCTACCAATCTGCCTGTGGCTTCCAGTATGTCTGCACCTGTCTGAGGTCTCCAGGACATCTGCGGCTTCCAATACCTCAGTTACCTGTCTGCCTGTGGGTGTCAGTACCTCTGCAGCCTGTCTGCAGTCTTCAGGACTTCTGCTGTATGCCTGTGACTGGTAGTGCCTCTGCTACTCGTCCCAGGTTTTCCAGGATATCTGCTCCATGTACGTCCACAGCTTTCAGTCTCCTGTATCCCTACAGCCTCCATTACCTCACTTTGTGAGCCCTTCACAGAATCCAAGACCATGGCTCCCAATGGCGCAGTTATGAACTGTTTTGGGAGAGTCTCTTTGAGGGGGTCCTGTCACACCCCGTCCTGGGTCTGGGCTCTTTTCCCTACACCCCGGGCTGCTAAACTTCCTTATGCTCCACATTGGGCTTTGCCAGTATCCAGCGTGCTCCATGTGTGGAGCTTCCGAGGCCTATATAAAGCCGATCAAGACATAAACCTGTGCCTTGTAGTAAGACTGTTATTATGTGCACAGCGACTGTCTGTGGCCTCCAGGACGTCTCCTGCTGCGGCTTCTTCTGCTCCTCGTCCCCGATCTTCCCAGACCTCTGCTACATGAGCCCTTGACAACACTTATAAATGCAATTAAAACTGGGAACACATCAGACATCGCACACACACGGCTCCGCTCCGTACACCTCGTACACACACGGCTCTGCTCCGTACACCTTTTACACACGCGGCTCCGCTCCGTACACCTTTTATACACGCGGCTCCGCTCCGTACACCTCGTACACACGCGGCTCCGCTCCGTACACCTCGTACACACGCGGCTCCGCTCCGTACACCTCGTACACACGCGGCTCCGCTCCGTACACCTCGTACACACGCGGCTCCGCTCCGTACACCTCGTACACACGCGGCTCCGCTCCGTACACCTCGTACACACGCGGCTCCGCTCCGTACACCTCGTACACACGCGACTCCGCTCCGTACACCTCGTACACACGCGGCTCCGCTCCGTACACCTCGCACACACGCGGCTCCGCTCCGTACACCTCCCACACACGCGGCTCCGTTCCGTACACCTCGTACACACGCGGCTCCGTTCCGCACACCTCGTACACACGCGGCTCCGCTCCGCACACCTCGTACACACGCGGCTCCGCTCCGTACACCTCGTACACACGCGGCTCCGCTCCGTACACTGTAAAATGATTGAAATTAATACATCAAGTTATCAAATATTTCATAGTAAGACATATACGTTCATAGTTCTGTTCATGTTGGAGGGCATAGGTTATTAATAAAGTTTATAAGGGATAAATATGCCCATATGGAATATACTTGAGTGATGAGCATGGAGGGATATATTTGAATCCTTCCCGAAGCTTTCCGAAGTTTCCAGAAGGTTACGTAATATGGAACTATATTCAACTGTGTTACACTAGAATGCCCTATATGGTCTGAACAGCTGGTATATAATGCACGATGGAGGGGGCTACTGGTCGCTCCCCACATTGCCTGCTGTGAGAAGACTCAAGGCTGCAAAGATGAAGACACACTAAGAGATGACATCCCCTGCATTGCCGTTCAGGAACCAAAGAAAGATGGGTAAAGACTTCCCATTGATCAGTATGGACTAAATGAACTCTTATTTTTGCGTAAGCTATCAAAGTATATTATTTTTCCTTTCTGTAACTGAATCTTGGCAACCATTTTTAAATAGATAAAATACATTTATTTTTTACATCTTTGGAAGTTCTTTCTTTCATGCGGCTTTACGTATTTGAAGAAAAATATATTTAAGAGTATATTTTTTAACATTTGGTGAGCCACCCATTCGTAATTTTTTACGTTTTTGTTGTTCCTTCACTTTGCATAAGGGGGGTCGAAGTTATCAAAGTCATAAGTATTTTAAATATCTCCTGCAAAGGATCAGGAATCGACAATTTATAAAAAATCACGCAGAACCTAGGAAATACGTATGAGTCAAGTTGCATGAATGTTTTTTTTAATGAACTTTAAAGTTTTTACAAAGCCACAGAAGTTAACTTTTGACGTATTTTTGAGTAAGAAGATAAAGTCAGTCCATAAGAAGTATTGGACCTGCTGAGTAAGGTGAATCAAGTCTTAGAGGATCATCCATCAGATCATCTGATCATTTCAGGTAAGAAAATGGATTTTATCTCTTCATATGTTAAGCAAAGTAAACTTCAGTTCACTTATTCAGATATTTCTAATGTAGAGGAGCTTTGGTTACGCTTTTATGAGGAGTGTGAACTTGAGAATTCACGTGTAGAATGTGCAAGGTCTTTTAATAGAGAGAAACAGAAAATCAGAAATGTCTGTCATTTAGTCTATGATTTTCACAAGTTAATCGTAGAAAAGTGTAAAAATGGTGGAAATAGACAACCTGAATTGTCAGGAGAGTCAGTGATAGAGAAATCCAAAGACTGCTTAGAACCTGAAATGTCAGTCAGTGATATTGTGAATTCTGACTGTAATGTTGTAAATGATCAGTCAGATGATTTAGACTGTAATTCAAATCAGAATTTTGATAATGGCGGTAGACATGTGCTACGTAATCAAGGTCATTTTCAGCATACTGGGAAAGAAGCAGGAAATGACGTAGAGAAGCCAGGAGGGGGAGGAGCCAGAGTGATACACGTGCAGAAAAGACACGTGGAGAGAGAAAATGGCGACGATGAGTTTCTAAAAATAGAACAGACTAAGTTAGGGATTACACTTAGAAAAAATTTATTGGACATATGCAAATTAATTCCCGCATATAATCCTAAAATACATGTTTGCAGAAATTCAGAGATATTTGAAAGTTCCATCGAGAAATTTAATTTAACCAATAGTGAGACGAATCAGTTATTCCGTATGTGGTTACCTCAGCATTTCTTTAGACAATTGGCATTAAAAAAGTCTTCTGACAATGAGACATTTGATTGTTCAAGTGATAACGATATCATACGGCTGAAATATCTCATCTTCTGTGCAAGGAATGAATCTGATCCAAATTATGAGATGTTGAAGGAATTACAAATTGAACAGAATGAGAGTACGTTCTCATTTATGTCCGTTTTTGAACGTTTGTATAGGGCGGTCATTCCAAATGTCAGATTGGATGGAATGATACGTTTATTCATCAAGAAATTTAATTTCCTTGATAATGCAGCCTGTGCAGTGGCATTAAATAAAAAGTCCCTATTCGAATGTACGACATTTATCAATTTTGTTAGAAGTCGCCAAAGTCAATCAAGACAGAAATTAATTAATTCTGAAAAACCAACACGGAAAAGGGAGAGTTTCCGTGAAAAACCAACAGTGTCTCCCAGATCCAGATATTTCTGTGACAGGGTGTATGCAGTTCGGAGGAAGATGCATACGTGTTACAAACCATACAATCCACCCCAATTTCTGTCATCTAAAAGTCTTTTTCCACAGGAAAAACCCTTGTCACCAGTGACGGGATCGATCACTGGGATTGAGGATCCCAGACAAATGATGAGTAAAAGCTTTGAAAACCAGAAACAGGTGTCTTGTGGAGATCCTCTCCCTGGGATAGGATTTGATAGCCAGCAACAGCTGGGGGGTCTTTCAGAGAGGGACATTCTCTCTCATATAAGAGAAAGCCTTGAATTACATAAGTTCCGAGATTCCTATAAGTTCAAAGGGAATCTAATAAATCGAATCTTTGAAGAAAAAATTAGGTATGGTCTTCAGTTAAATAAAGTGGATTTCTGGGTAAATTAATTTTATTGTTTGACAAATGTGCTTATTCATATACAGTGAATCAATACATATATATATATATATATATATATATATATATATATATATACATATATATATATATATATATATATATATATATATATATATATTAAAAGTAGTGATAGTAAATCAAGGTCATATTTTCATTTAGTCAAATGATAGTTTAATGTTATAAATAATAATTTGATCTCTGTATATGAATAATAATATTTAAAATAAAACAATAAGAGAAAGTAACAGATTCAAAGTGTTTCATTTTTATCATGAATATGATAATAATTTTATTCTTTTATTTCCCTCAGAATTTATCAGTAAAGCAGATTGATGAAGTATTAACTTTTTTATTTATACATATGTTCTTGTCCTCAATCAGGTAACATATATTTTATTGGGTAAGATTAATCGCGAAAGCACGAATAATAATAATAATTATTTTCTCAGGTACCAATTGCCAGAGAACTATTATTTTAATGTTTCTTTTATGAATACACATACATCTTCTTTAGAGTTATTAGAAATGTAATCTGAGCTTTGGAATGTAGTAAAACTGCTTGCTGTTTTGGAATGGTGTTCCTTACACGTACTAGAGCATGTGACTTGAATTACTAAAGCTAATATCAAATATTTCTATGGTCAAATGTACAGTATGTAATACATTGGAATTTGTATTTTTCAAGAAGTACTTCAAATTAGTAACATAATTTTTGAAATGCGCATAGAATATTGGAAAAAAAAAAGGGATATGTGTTTGTCAGTTTCTATGTAGAAGTGTATGTTAAAGACCATGGCAGTCTTGTGTGCATAGATGTGTCAATGAATGATTGATTGTTTGAGCAGCTGCTAAAGTCAAAGTATTTGGATCCAGAGAGAGAGGAAAAAAAAAAAAAGGGGGAATTTTTGTTTTAACTTAGAAGTTATAAGATATGTATGTATACTATATAGAATAAATAAGTTATAGTACATAAGTATAAATAATGAAGGAATTTATACAAGATATATATTTTAATTCTTAGACATATGTCTTTAGTATAGAGATATTAGGATTTTTTTTTATTATTAAGGGTTTATTCTGAAGAGTTACATTCTAGAATAAGGTTATAACGTTTTGATTTTCTTATATCTTTTGTGTTAGTCACTTCTTTTACTGATACACAGATTGGTAATCATTTTTTCTTTTCAAATATGGAAGTGATATTTATAATATGGTCTTGAAGATATATAACACAAATTTTAATTTAATTTAATCTAAACATATTAATTTTTATAATATCATATTTCATGATATTGAAAGGGAGAGGTTTGGTCTCAATCACACACATTTATATTTGATAAATATATGTGTTTACAGGATACTTTAATAATTAATATTTCAAGTACAAAGGAAGAATTGGGAATATAAAAAATATATTTGAAGTATATCATAATGCATTTATATACTAAGAGAAGTGTATTATTTGCAAGGTTACATGACTTAATTATTTTTATTGGTTATTGATAGGTTTGGTAATTTTATAGGATACTGGTAATATTAAGGTTATCTGGTAACATTAAGGTTATGTATTATTAAAGACATAGGTGTTATATACATAGAAGGCCTTATTTTTATTTCAAGTTTTATTTTTATTCCGATTTTCATTTTTCTTTTTATTCCTATTTTTTATATTAATTATTATTTTAATATTCACATTTTTAATCTTAATTCTACAATTTTTATTTTTTCTTCAGATTTTAAATATCTCAATTGAGAAAACACTTCAATATTTAGTTCAGTAATATCTAATATAAGAATATTACTTTATTAAATATGAATCATATTAAAAGGGAAAAGTTCCATTTTTTGGAAGAAAAGATACTTTTTTCATCAATATATACAATTATTTCCTAGTAATACATTATTTTTATATTAATATGGATGAAATATTACTTATAGTTACACATTTCTTTATAGTAGGTTATTTAATAAATAATAGACAAATCAAATAAATTAAATTAGAGTAATAAAGATGGAAGATTAAGGTACATCTAGGTTTACCTTCCTATATTTACAAATAATATATATTATATTTTTAATCAATAATAATTTATAATGGGTATTATTGTGTTTTGATGGAATCATCCAGTCTTTTCTAAAAGGTTATTTGCTTTGGTTTATAATTTACAAATGATCTAACTAAAAGCCACATTGTTGCCTTTTATATTTATAATATGATACATGTTATAGGTACACATTATATTATTTCATACTTTATATTATATTTTGGTTACATTCAACACATTGCCACCTATGGGTTTGGAAGGGTAATGCACCAATGACAAAAAAGGTCATTATAAGAAAATACTATTGTCTATACCATTATGCAATATTTTATCATTCTGAGTATCAATTACATTAATACTTTTACGATAATAATAATAATGACATGGTATTATAGTATTAGAGTTATGATACGCTGTGACATTTATTAGTGATAGTTATTGCCATATTTGGTATTTAGATTAGGGAATGAATCAGTTTTCAATCAAGTTTAGAGAAGATAAAAAGACTTTATAATTATCCTAAAGTTAAAAGGGATTCTGCAAAAAGGTCCAAAAGGTAACGTCTCAAATAAGACTGTGTAACATACAAAATACACTTACCGTGCTTGCATCTCAGAAACACAATAGTCCTATGATTTCAGGATGGACAATGACACATGGTCTGTGCATTAAGACCTCCCTAAAGTTACTAAGAAGAGCAATGACGTGTTAAAGTTAACCCCTGTCGTGCTGACCAAGAACGTCTTAACATCTGTTATTCGACAACAGGCAGCATGGAGGATAAAAGGTGACTAATGTAAATTGCACTGCACAGACATCAAAGACTTCTGCTATTCTTCTACAAGTCATGAACTGTGGTTTGGACTTTGTAATAAAGAATAAAGTTTATGGACTTTGATCTAACAATGATAAACGCAATACGGGACTGTACTAAATCGGTAACCATTCATTTTTATCAAAGGATTTATTTCTAAGAGATTGTGTTTATGCTGGATTACATCGGAGATAAGAAGACATCAACTCAGAGGACATCATTTGGTGACCGGATTTGGTTTTTGCATTTCTTTTTAGGTCTAGCGAAGTATAGTTTTATACATTTTTATATGATCAGTCACAGCCTGTCATAACATGAATCCACATTATTATATTATTGAACTTACATGAATAATGCAAATTAATTATTCTTCATCATTATTATTGATATTAATCCGTTATTGCCAAATAAGGAAAGAAGATTTGTTATTTTCTTGATGTATTAATTAATTTTCGGGGTTGCTCCACCCACTTCAAGGGGGAATTGTAAAATGATTGAAATTAATACATCAAGTTATCAAATATTTCATAGTAAGACATATACGTTCATAGTTCTGTTCATGTTGGAGGGCATAGGTTATTAATAAAGTTTATAAGGGATAAATATGCCCATATGGAATATACTTGAGTGATGAGCATGGAGGGATATATTTGAATCCTTCCCGAAGCTTTCCGAAGTTTCCAGAAGGTTACGTAATATGGAACTATATTCAACTGTGTTACACTAGAATGCCCTATATGGTCTGAACAGCTGGTATATAATGCACGATGGAGGGGGCTACTGGTCGCTCCCCACATTGCCTGCTGTGAGAAGACTCAAGGCTGCAAAGATGAAGACACACTAAGAGATGACATCCCCTGCATTGCCGTTCAGGAACCAAAGAAAGATGGGTAAAGACTTCCCATTGATCAGTATGGACTAAATGAACTCTTATTTTTGCGTAAGCTATCAAAGTATATTATTTTTCCTTTCTGTAACTGAATCTTGGCAACCATTTTTAAATAGATAAAATACATTTATTTTTTACATCTTTGGAAGTTCTTTCTTTCATGCGGCTTTACGTATTTGAAGAAAAATATATTTAAGAGTATATTTTTTAACATACACCTCGTACACACGCGGCTCCGCTCCGTACACCTCGTACACACGCGGCTCTGCTCCGTACACACGCGGCTCTGCTCCGTACACCTCGTACACACGCGGCTCTGCTCCGTACACCTCGTACACACGCGGCTTTGCTCCGTACACCTCGTACACACACGGCTCTGCTCCGTACACCTCGTACACACACGGCTCTGCTCCGTACACCTCGTACACACACGGCTCCGCTCCGTACACACACGGCTCTGCTCCGTACACCTCGTACACACACGGCTCTGCTACATCCACACTGTAAACCCCTCTTGACCCCACACATAAACTTCCCCTCATCCAGCACCATGACAACCAGCACAGCAGAGCCCTGCATACACTGAGGAGCTGATCATGTGACCCCTGACTCCTCCCCTCCATGTGACATCATCACAGGTCCTGTAAGGACAGAGCAGCCATATATCTAGTGTGCGGGTTGAGCCTAGAATGTACAGGCTGTAGTCATGCCCAGGAAGGAGCCCGTACATTCTAGCTTCTTCAGTAGTGAAGCAGCTAGAATGTACAGGCTGCAGTCATGATCTGGAAGGAGCCTGTACATTCTAGCTGACTCACTACTGAAGAAGCTAGAATGTACGGGCTCCTTCCTGGGCCTGACTGTAGCCTGTATATTCTAGCTGTTTCACTACTGAAGACACTAGAACGTACGGGCTCCTTCCAGGTGTATATTACTGAGGATTTCAGATATACAGGCTCCTTCCCGGACCTGACTGCAACCCGTACATTGTAATACACCCTTTACTGAAGAAACTAGAATATATGGGCTCCTTCCAGGTGTATATTACTGAGGATTTCAGATATACAGGCTCCTTCCCGGACCTTACTGCAGCCCGTACATTGCAATACACTCTTTACTGAAGAAACTAGAATGTACAGGCTCCTTCCAGGTGTATATTATTATTATTTATTATTATAGCACCATTTATTCCATGGCCATTTACACGTGGAAAGGGTATACATAAAACAAGCACTATAATCATGAACATTACAAGACACAGACTGGTACAGGAGGAGAGAGCACCCTGCCTGTGAGGGTTCACAGTCTAATTACTGAGAATTTCAGATATACGGGTTCCTTCCAGGTCCTGACTGCAGCCCGTACATTCTAGCTGACTCACTACTGAAGAAGCTAGAATGTACGGACTCCTTCCTGGGCCTGACTGCAGCCCGTACATTCTAGCTGACTCACTACTGAAGAAGCTAGAATGTACGGACTCCTTCCTGGGCCTGACTGCAGCTTGTACATTTTAGCTGTTTCACTACTGAAGACGCTAGAATGTACAGGCTCCTTCCAGGTGTATATGTGAAGCCCCTCCAGTGTTGTGTCGGTGCATTACCTTCAGGGACTCCACTCAGCTGGATCTTGTCACAGGTAGGAGATCTTCTATTTAGGATTGTCGTGACGCCACTCTCAGAATTGCGGTCAGTGGGGACCGCCACTGCAGGTTAAGGGACGCCTGGGGCTGATGGTGGGTGCAGTCAGTTGTAATAGCCTCCTGAGAGTGAGGCAAGCCCCAGGACCCTGTGTAGGTGTGTAGAACCACAAGGCGCAGAATAACTCCACACAAGCAGAATGTCTTTCAGGGGTTTTACTCACAGAAGGTGGCAGGGTGAGTAACCCGGGCGTAGCTGGGATGAACCAGGCTGGAACCAGGTGTCCTTCAGGCTGACTGATGAGGGTGGCTACCGACTCGCCTTCCTTAGCCCTTCTGTGGTTTGTGGTAAACCCGACTTTTAGTCCCTATGGGGGTCACCCAGGGAAGTAACTGCTCCCCTCGTTTGTTTGCCGTTTGCTTGTCGCCTGGACCAGATCACTCCAGCTGCTTGCCTCCTGTGAACTATGGGCCCTAACTGTGGCTACGTGGCTGCGGCTTTTGGGGTGTTGTGGCGTGGGCTTTAAGGGCCCCACACCGGCAGGTTTAGCAAGGAAAGGTGGATCTATCCCCGCACCGGGATCTGCCGCCCGTTTGGGCCTGGTACTCCCTGACAGTCTCCGTACTTTCCACTACGCTGCTCTCTCTAGCTGTGTGTGGGGTTCGGGCAGCACTACCAGGTGACCGTTCTCCCCCGTCGGTAGTCACTGCGCGGACGCTGTTAGACTGCAACAGCTCCAGGGTCTGCTTCTGCTCTTCCTGGACTGCACACTAAACTGGCTCACTCGTGGGACCTGCACTGCTGCTCCTGTCTGAGCTCCACTTCCATGCTCCTCACTCCTCCACACTCTGCTTCAGACTGTTTACTCCTCCTTCTCTTTTCCCCTTGTGCCTGCCTACGCCACCTAGCAACCAGGCTCTCTACCACACCCCTTGAGTGGAGATGGAGGCTTTGCACCGGCTTCGCCCCCTCCTGGGATCCCCAGGGGTCCTCCCAAAGGTACATGTGTGAGACCTGATCACTATGCGCCTGTGTAGTCACACCTCGGTCAGCCTTCTGGATTACCTGTTTGTACTGTCCCCAGCATGGGTGCAGTACTCAGTGGTGCCTGACCAGGTCAGGGGCGCCACATTCCCCCTTAGTTATCACCAGCACGTCCTCGGGCTGCAAGACAACATTTTAAAATGCATAAAACATTAAAACATGGTAAAACTTTTAAAACCACCAGGTACCATACATCACCACCCTCCACCCACAAGTCCGTTAACCCACCCAAAACCCTCTCACGTCGGCCGCGCCTTCAGCCACTTCTGGCAGGATGTAGAGGCGGCTTTCATGGGCTGGTGGTTTCAGGGTATACCTGGCCTGGTGGATCCGCGCCTTCAGCCTCTTCTGGCAGGATGTAGAGGCGGCCTCCACAGTTGGTGCTGACCAGGTACCTTCTTTGTGGTGGAGAGCCAGGCCCCATAAACAGGCATGCTCCCTGGTTGCAGGCGAGCCAAGGCCCCATAAACGGACGTGCTCCCTGGTTGCAGGTGAGCCAAGCCCCTAAACAGGCTGGCTCTGGTGGTGGTACCTCTGGGGTAACTATTTACACTGCGAGAGTTTGTGGCTATAGCCAGTTCATAGCCTTAAGGTTCATGGGTTTCTCACATTAGTTCATGTGGGCACATGCTTAAACATCAACGTTGCAAACTTTTCAAAACTTGTCAAACTGGTAACTTCTGTACTTCTTTCTTTACTTTACATAGATTCCTCCTCACCAGGGCTTGGGCCTGTAAGGCTGCGGCACCTGTTGCTTTCTTCATTTCTCTCATCATCGGAGGTAGTCTCATCAGTGGGTCCTTTATCTTTCCTTTCTTCTTCTGTATCTGTTTCTTTTTCTTGTGGTATGGAGACAACTGGGTTTCTATAGGAATCTCTGGTACATGGCGTAACGTCAAGTGCATACCATCCTCTTTCTCCTTGGTGCATTGTGAATTCCACTGTATCTCCCATCTGTAAGTTCCTTCCTGGATGTCCTCTGGGCAAATGGGCTCTTACATCCCTTCTATTCACAAATATGCCTTCTTTTATACCAGGTGCAACTATGAAGCCATATCCACTCTTCAAGCTGAAATCCTCTACTACACCACGACAAAGTGGACCTCTAACCTGGGATTTGGCCCTTCTCAGGAACCGTTTCTCTTCCAAGTCTCTGGCCATGACTTCGTCTTTCTGCTCTGGAGACTGCGGTGCAGGGGAAAGCTTGGTTCTGCTACGGCGCCGTGTCCTACGGGCTGGATTCTGCTGGGCTGTTACTTCACTGCCTGCAGGCCCCCAGGTGAGGTTTCTAGGCAACTCTTCCTCTTCATCCCAGCGGGAATACGGCAGCATCTCTGGCTCTGGGCATGGATCCACTGCTGATGGCTCCGGGGTCAGCTCCTCAGCTTCCTGGCCTCCTCTCCCCCTTAGTTCTTCAGAGCACTCCTGTTGTGGCAGCGCCGGGGATGGGTGGTCATCAGCAGGCCCGGGCGGGGGACTCTTTGACGTGGATATTGCCGGAATCCCCCTGGGGGTGTGCGGAGGGAGCAGATACCGATCCACCATCTCCTGTGGGAACTGGGCCTCTAGGTCAGCCTTCAGCTTCCAGTATTCAGGGTCCTTTCCTATCAGGGACTTCCTAGCAGGGACTTCCTTAGACTGGGGAGCGGTGTCTGCTCTGGCCTTGCAGGCCGGGGTAAACAGAGGCACATTCTTGTCTTGGCGGGCCGCGCCTGACATGGCGGCGGCCTGGTCTTGGCGGGCCGCGCCTGACATGGCGGCGGCCTGGTCTTGGCGGGCCGCGCCTGACATGGCGGCGGCCTGGATCAGCGTTGCTGTCGCAGCTGGAGTCTTAGCGGGCATCGCTACTGTGGCCGGTTCTTGGCGGGCCGGGCAGGGCATCGCTGCGGCGGCCTGGATTGGCGTCGCAGCTGCGATGGGATCTGTGCAGGCTGGGCTGGGCGTCGCTGCAGCGATCGGAGCTTGGCGGGCCGCACCTGGCGTGGCTGCGGCCTGGTTCAGCACCTCGCCTGCGGCGTGGATGAGCGTCGCTGCTGCGGTGGGGTCTTGGCGGGCCGGGCCTAGCATGGCGGCGGCCTGGGTCAGCGTCACACCTGCGGCATGGATTAGGGTCGCGGCGGCAGCCGGATCTTTGCGGGCCGGGCAGGGCATCTCTGCGGCGGCCTGGGCTTGGCGGGCCGCACCTGGCGTGGCTGCGGCCTGATTCAGCGTCGCCGCGCCGGGCGCCTCTTCAGGGACCGCGGGCGTGGCAGCAGGGGTCGGGGCACTCGCGCTGGCAGGGGCAACACTGGACTCACCCATCGGTGGCACCATCGGGGTCTGAGTCGTCGCCGCTCGGTCTGGCACTCGTCGCGTGGCTCTCCCCTCGTAGGCCTGAACCGCCGCAGCCATCTCCAGAAGCTCCGTGCGTCCCTCTCTGATCTGCTGCACGATCCTCGCCTCCAGTCGGTCACTGAACTGGGCAAGCTCCCGGGCCCACCAGGCAGCGGAACCCGGCTCTGGGCTCCTATCTTCAGACGCCATCTTCACCGCGTCGTCGCTGCTCTCCAGTAGCAGGCTCTTCAGTTTCTGCTATGCCTCTTCCAGCAGCAGGCTTCTGGCTCCCTTTCTGTCCCGACGTCTCTGAACGCCTCCGCTCTCTTCACTTGCGAGGTCAGGACTCTGCAGGGGATCTCTGGGTAGCCACACCTCTTCGTGGGCGGTAACTTCTCCCAGCGCGGGCTGCTGTTGTTTTTCAGCGCGCTTTTCATGGTGGCAATATGGCGGCGCTTCCAATTTTTCAAGCGGACCGCCCAGGCACATGGTCACCTGTCTGAACAGGTCTAGTCCTTATCCTGTTCGTGACGCCAGATGTGAAGCCCCTCCAGTGTTGTGTCGGTGCATTACCTTCAGGGACTCCACTCAGCTGGATCTTGTCACAGGTAGGAGATCTTCTATTTAGGATTGTCGTGACGCCACTCTCAGAATTGCGGTCAGTGGGGACCGCCACTGCAGGTTAAGGGACGCCTGGGGCTGATGGTGGGTGCAGTCAGTTGTAATAGCCTCCTGAGAGTGAGGCAAGCCCCAGGACCCTGTGTAGGTGTGTAGAACCACAAGGCGCAGAATAACTCCACACAAGCAGAATGTCTTTCAGGGGTTTTACTCACAGAAGGTGGCAGGGTGAGTAACCCGGGCGTAGCTGGGATGAACCAGGCTGGAACCAGGTGTCCTTCAGGTTGACTGATGAGGGTGGCTACCGACTCGCCTTCCTTAGCCCTTCTGTGGTTTGTGGTAACCCCGACTTTTAGTCCCTATGGGGGTCACCCAGGGAAGTAACTGCTCCCCTCGTTTGTTTGCCGTTTGCTTGTCGCCTGGACCAGATCACTCCAGCTGCTTGCCTCCTGTGAACTATGGGCCCTAACTGTGGCTACGTGGCTGCGGCTTTTGGGGTGTTGTGGCGTGGGCTTTAAGGGCCCCACACCGGCAGGTTTAGCAAGGAAAGGTGGATCTATCCCCGCACCGGGATCTGCCGCCCGTTTGGGCCTGGTACTCCCTGACAGTCTCCGTACTTTCCACTACGCTGCTCTCTCTAGCTGTGTGTGGGGTTCGGGCAGCACTACCAGGTGACCGTTCTCCCCCGTCGGTAGTCACTGCGCGGACGCTGTTAGACTGCAACAGCTCCAGGGTCTGCTTCTGCTCTTCCTGGACTGCACACTAAACTGGCTCACTCGTGGGACCTGCACTGCTGCTCCTGTCTGAGCTCCACTTCCATGCTCCTCACTCCTCCACACTCTGCTTCAGACTGTTTACTCCTCCTTCTCTTTTCCCCTTGTGCCTGCCTACGCCACCTAGCAACCAGGCTCTCTACCACACCCCTTGAGTGGAGATGGAGGCTTTGCACCGGCTTCGCCCCCTCCTGGGATCCCCAGGGGTCCTCCCAAAGGTACATGTGTGAGACCTGATCACTATGCGCCTGTGTAGTCACACCTCGGTCAGCCTTCTGGATTACCTGTTTGTACTGTCCCCAGCATGGGTGCAGTACTCAGTGGTGCCTGACCAGGTCAGGGGCGCCACATATATTATTGAGGATTTCAGATATACAGGCTCCTTCCCTGACCTTACTGCAGCCCGTACATTGCAATACACTCTTTACTGAAAACACTAAAGTGTACAGGCTCCTTCCAGGTGTATATTAATATCATTTATTATTATAGCACCATTTATTCCATGGCCATTTACATGTGGAAAGGGTATACATAAAAACAAGCACTATAATCATGAACATTACAAGACACAGACTGGTACAGGAGGAGAGAGCACCCTGCCTGCGAGGGTTCACAGTCTAATTACTGAGAATTTCAGATATATGGGCTCCTTCCAGGTCCTGACTGCAGCCCGTACATTCTAGCTGTTTCACTACTGAAGACGCTAGAATGTACAGACTCCTTCCAGGTGTATATTACTGAGGATTTCAGATATACAGGCTCCTTCCCGGACCTTACTGCAGCCCGTACATTATAATACGATCTTTACCTTCCAGGTGTATATTACTGAGGATTTCAGATATACAGGCAGAGAGACTGCTCTCTCCTCCTGTACCAGTCTGTGTCTTGTAATGTTCATGATTATAGTGCTTGTTTTTATGTATACCCTTTCCACGTGTAAATGGCCATGGAATAAATGGTGCTATAATAATAAATAATAATAATATACACCTGGAAGGAGCCTGTACATTTTAGTTTCTTCAGTAAAGATCGTATTATAATGTACGGGCTGCAGTAAGGTCCGGGAAGGAGCCTGTATATCTGAAATCTCCAGTAATATACACCTGGAAGGAGCCTGTACATTCTAGCGTCTTCAGTAGTGAAACAGCTAGAATGTACAGGCTGCAGTCAGGCCCAGGAAGGAGTCCGTACATTCTAGCTTCTTCAGTAGTGAGTCAGCTAGAATGTACAGGCTGCAGTCAGGCCCTCGAAGGAGCCCATATATCTGAAATTCTCAGTAATTAGACTGTGAACCCTCGCAGGCAGGGTGCTCTCTCCTCCTGTACCAGTCTGTGTCTTGTAATGTTCATGATTATAGTGCTTGTTTTTATGTATACCCTTTCCACATGTAAATGGCCATGGAATAAATGGTGCTATAATAATAAATAATAATAATATACACCTGGACGGAGCCTGTACATTTAGTTTCTTCAGTAAAGATCGTATTATAATGTACGGGCTGCAGTAAGGTCAGGGAAGGAGCCTGTATATCTGAAATCCTCAGTAATATACACCTGGAAGGAGTCTGTACATTCTAGCGTCTTCAGTAGTGAAACAGCTAGAATGTACGGGCTGCAGTCAGGACCTGGAAGGAGCCCATATATCTGAAATTCTCAGTAATTAGACTGTGAACCCTCGCAGGCAGGGTGCTCTCTCCTCCTGTACCAGTCTGTGTCTTGTAATGTTCATGATTATAGTGCTTGTTTTTATGTATACCCTTTCCACATGTAAATGGCCATGGAATAAATGGTGCTATAATAATAAATGATATTAATATACACCTGGAAGGAGCCTGTACACTTTAGTGTTTTCAGTAAAGAGTGTATTGCAATGTACGGGCTGCAGTAAGGTCAGGGAAGGAGCCTGTATATCTGAAATCCTCAATAATATATGTGGCGCCCCTGACCTGGTCAGGCACCACTGAGTACTGCACCCATGCTGGGGACAGTACAAACAGGTAATCCAGAAGGCTGACCGAGGTGTGACTACACAGGCGCATAGTGATCAGGTCTCACACATGTACCTTTGGGAGGACCCCTGGGGATCCCAGGAGGGGGCGAAGCCGGTGCAAAGCCTCCATCTCCACTCAAGGGGTGTGGTAGAGAGCCTGGTTGCTAGGTGGCGTAGGCAGGCACAAGGGGAAAAGAGAAGGAGGAGTAAACAGTCTGAAGCAGAGTGTGGAGGAGTGAGGAGCATGGAAGTGGAGCTCAGACAGGAGCAGCAGTGCAGGTCCCACGAGTGAGCCAGTTTAGTGTGCAGTCCAGGAAGAGCAGAAGCAGACCCTGGAGCTGTTGCAGTCTAACAGCGTCCGCGCAGTGACTACCGACGGGGGAGAACGGTCACCTGGTAGTGCTGCCCGAACCCCACACACAGCTAGAGAGAGCAGCGTAGTGGAAAGTACGGAGACTGTCAGGGAGTACCAGGCCCAAACGGGCGGCAGATCCCGGTGCGGGGATAGATCCACCTTTCCTTGCTAAACCTGCCGGTGTGGGGCCCTTAAAGCCCACGCCACAACACCCCAAAAGCCGCAGCCACGTAGCCACAGTTAGGGCCCATAGTTCACAGGAGGCAAGCAGCTGGAGTGATCTGGTCCAGGCGACAAGCAAACGGCAAACAAACGAGGGGAGCAGTTACTTCCCTGGGTGACCCCCATAGGGACTA
This sequence comes from Anomaloglossus baeobatrachus, assembly GCF_048569485.1. Lineage (NCBI taxonomy): Eukaryota > Metazoa > Chordata > Amphibia > Anura > Aromobatidae > Anomaloglossus > Anomaloglossus baeobatrachus. The sequence continues at coordinate 142,311 of NW_027443153.1, forward strand.
AAAGTCGGGGTTACCACAAACCACAGAAGGGCTAAGGAAGGCGAGTCGGTAGCCACCCTCATCAGTCAGCCTGAAGGACACCTGGTTCCAGCCTGGTTCATCCCAGCTACGCCCGGGTTACTCACCCTGCCACCTTCTGTGAGTAAAACCCCTGAAAGACATTCTGCTTGTGTGGAGTTATTCTGCGCCTTGTGGTTCTACACACCTACACAGGGTCCTGGGGCTTGCCTCACTCTCAGGAGGCTATTACAACTGACTGCACCCACCATCAGCCCCAGGCGTCCCTTAACCTGCAGTGGCGGTCCCCACTGACCGCAATTCTGAGAGTGGCGTCACGACAATCCTAAATAGAAGATCTCCTACCTGTGACAAGATCCAGCTGAGTGGAGTCCCTGAAGGTAATGCACCGACACAACACTGGAGGGGCTTCACATCTGGCGTCACGAACAGGATAAGGACTAGACCTGTTCAGACAGGTGACCATGTGCCTGGGCGGTCCGCTTGAAAAATTGGAAGCGCCGCCATATTGCCACCATGAAAAGCGCGCTGAAAAACAACAGCAGCCCGCGCTGGAAGAAGTTACCGCCCACGAAGAGGTGTGGCTACCCAGAGATCCCCTGCAGAGTCCTGACCTCGCAAGTGAAGAGAGCGGAGGCGTTCAGAGACGTCGGGACAGAAAGGGAGCCAGAAGCCTGCTGCTGGAAGAGGCAGAGCAGAAACTGAAGAGCCTGCTACTGGAGAGCAGCGACGACGCGGTGAAGATGGCGTCTGAAGATAGGAGCCCAGAGCCGGGTTCCGCTGCCTGGTGGGCCCGGGAGCTTGCCCAGTTCAGTGACCGACTGGAGGCGAGGATCGTGCAGCAGATCAGAGAGGGACGCACGGAGCTTCTGGAGATGGCTGCGGCGGTTCAGGCCTACGAGGGGAGAGCCACGCGACGAGTGCCAGACCGAGCGGCGACGACTCAGACCCCGATGGTGCCACCGATGGGTGAGTCCAGTGTTGCCCCTGCCAGCGCGAGTGCCCCGACCCCTGCTGCCACGCCCGCGGTCCCTGAAGAGGCGCCCGGCGCGGCGACGCTGAAACAGGCCGCAGCCACGCCAGGTGCGGCCCGCCAAGCCCAGGCCGCCGCAGAGATGCCCTGCCCGGCCCGCAAAGATCCGGCTGCCGCCGCGACCCTAATCCATGCCGCAGGTGTGACGCTGACCCAGGCCGCCGCCATGCTAGGCCCGGCCCGCCAAGACCCCACCGCAGCAGCGACGCTCATCCACGCCGCAGGCGAGGTGCTGAACCAGGCCGCAGCCACGCCAGGTGCGGCCCGCCAAGCTCCGATCGCTGCAGCGACGCCCAGCCCAGCCTGCACAGATCCCATCGCAGCTGCGACGCCAATCCAGGCCGCCGCAGCGATGCCCTGCCCGGCCCGCCAAGAACCGGCCACAGTAGCGATGCCCGCTAAGACTCCAGCTGCGACAGCAACGCTGATCCAGGCCGCCGCCATGTCAGGCGCGGCCCGCCAAGACCAGGCCGCCGCCATGTCAGGCGCGGCCCGCCAAGACCAGGCCGCCGCCATGTCAGGCGCGGCCCGCCAAGACAAGAATGTGCCTCTGTTTACCCCGGCCTGCAAGGCCAGAGCAGACACCGCTCCCCAGTCTAGGGAAGTCCCTGCGAGGGTTCACAGTCTAATTACTGAGAATTTCAGATATATGGGCTTCTTCCAGGGCCTGACTGCAGCCCGTACATTCTAGCTGACTCACTACTGAAGAAGCTAGAATGCACGGACTCCTTCCAGGTCCTGACTGCAGCCCGTACATTCTAGCTGTTTCACTACTGAAGACGCTAGAATGTACAGACTCCTTCCAGGTGTATATTACTGAGGATTTCAGATATACAGGCTCCTTCCCGGACCTTACTGCAGCCCGTACATTATAATACGATCTTTACTGAAGAAACTAAAATGTACAGGCTCCGTCCAGGTGTATATTATTATTATTTATTATTATAGTGTAAGGGGTGGGCAGACCCCTTACAATGAAAGACAGTTACCCGGAATGTTGTGTTTAATAAAAGTGTTTTTATTGTTATTACATTGTTCTAGTGGGTTCCCCTAGTGGCCGGGTGGGACGGCTGTCACCACAGAAACAGGGCAAAGGAGAGGAGGAGCCGGCAGCAGAAAGGGGAAGGAGGAGAATAGCTGTTAGGAAAAAAGTTAGAACCAGCAGACAGACGAGTCCGGGACAGGAGAGAAGAAGAAGAAGGGGCAGAGTGTGGGAGCTGGGTAAATAGGAAAGCCGGAGAGAAGAGGAGGAGGCGGAATCTCAAGTGCGAAGCAGTACTGGTGTGGGTCCGGTCTGTGGGTAGCCGTAGTGGGAGCCCGGTGAAGAAGATTAGCTGGGCACATCCCCACTGGAGAAGACGTCTAGGGCAGGTTTTTCCCCCCGGCAAAGGAAGTGTGAAGTCTACTACTGTGTTTGTGGCTTTGGAGATGGAAAAGCGTTTAATAAAAATGCCTGCTGATTCAAATGATCCACGTGTACAGAGTCTCTGTGTGACTGATGACGGCGTCTGCACCACCACACTCTGCCCCACCATGACATCTTCTGTCCCCAAAGTGACGGCGGAACCAGGGGTAAGCCTGATAGCAAGGGCCACGACTACAACCCCCGAGGCACCCCTGGCACCCCGTTACATGTGGCGTAGTCGGCAGGATCCGGATTATATGCAAGGGGTCCCGATCCAAGAAGGTGGAGACCAAGTGGTGCCTCAGGCGTTGGACCAGGCACAAGATGGCGGCGAGATGGCCGCCGTCTTCATGGACACTGTGAGCGGGCGAAGAATTGGCGCCAAAAGAAAAGCCTGGGGCTGGCCGGTGAAGAAAAAGAAGTGCGGAGTACTCCGCCCAAAGAGGGGAGGTGCTGGCCCCAGGATGCTGAGGAAGATACGTGAAGTGGGCGGTGTTCCAGGGAAAAAGAAGTACCGCCGCGGAGGGGTCGATCTGATGTGTGAGACTGGGGGTGGAGTATACCCAAGAGCGGGAAAAGTAGGCCCGCCTCCACTTCCTCCAGCATCTCCACTGACCCCGCCGCCATTACCAGAGACGCTGACTACAAGCGAGATGGAGACCGCAGGAAAGCAGCAAGATGTGGTGGCCGCGCTAGCAGCAACTAACCTGGGCAGAGGACGCCCTAAGCAGACTGCGGCTGCAGCTGCGGAAGGACTTCCCCCTCACTTACCGGCTGTGCCCGGAGGACCGGGACGGCCCGCGAAAGTCACCTGGGTCACAACTTGGGACGCCGCGACCGGAGAGACCACGACTGAGGTCCGAGCTACGTATACGGCATTGCTGCCGTTGGGAAACAGACCCCTGGGAACTCCCTACCAGTTCCCGGAGGTGCCCCCGCCGGCAGCGGCGGAATCTTCCATCCCCGCCACAGTTCCGGCTCCGAAAGAACCATACGCCCGGGAGCTAGAAAAGGACGAGTGGGGTTTCTTCTGGGATCCAGTACAGCCATCGTCCCAGACTCGGCGGAAGTCCCCATCACCAGAACCCGACCCGGTACAGGAGAGACTACTGGCCGAGACCGTAGCCCGTGAAATGATGGCCGGTCCCCGGAGTGAGGAATTTGAACACCAGTGTACCGTCGGGACTGTGGTGAAGTTTAATCAGAAAGAAGGCTACGGTTTCATCGAGGATGACGAGACCGGCGATCACTACTTCTACAACCGGGTGAATCTTAACACCGAGGGCCTACCACAACGCCTCCACACTTTATATCCGGGAGAGAAGGTGCGGTTCATGAGAGAGGTGGGATGCCGAGGCCTCTTTGCGGTCGGAGTGACCCGGATGCCCACTACCCACGAGGCTGCCCAATGGCAGCAAGAAATTGAGTGGGAGGAATGCCAATACCGGCGGCGTGCACAGCCAAGACCGGTACTAGCTGAAATCTCCCAATCGAAAAGCACACTGGCGGTGGCACCTGAAATCATGACCAGACCGAGCGTTGACCCGGAGAAGGGGACCCCGGTGGTGCTGGTTATACAACAGAGCCTGGTGACTCACCCGGTAATCGTCATGGGCAGCCCCCAGCCGTCCCGTGCAGCTACCCCATCACCCCCGTCGGGGGTTGAGGATGCAAGACCGGAGACCGAGACATCGGAGCCGACCGTTAATTACGCACCCTGCCGCGAACCCTTCCGGAGGCTACGCCGGTTGCCTGGGCAGTCCTTGTCGGACTACATGAAGGCTCAACGGGCCGAATGGCAACGGGCCTATCACCAAGAGTGAACTGGTAAGACCGGAAGAAGTAGACCTGTTAATGTTTAAATACCGGCGTTGTTCAGAGCCGAAGAAGTTCAGCTGTTGTATTTGTTCAAGTTACTGAGCCCGGTAGGAACCTGACGCTGGACTGAGCCGGGGTTCCCTCCGTGTGGTTAAAGGAAACTTTACTATTTTGTGTTTCTGCCGCCTAAGACCGGGAGTGCTGCAAAAGCCTCCGGGCAGAAAATCTACAAAGACCGGGAGTGCTTACTGAAGGCCTCCGGGCACGTACTCTGCTAAGACCGGGAGCTCCCAGGAGGGACTCCGGGCGCCAGACTGGTGCGCCCCTTGCGAGTGTCATAAGGTGGACATGTTTATAATTTTTATTATCGTGATTTTATTACATGAATGTGATTTTAGGTTTGTGCCTTGCCGGGAGGCTTAGGCTTAAAGAGGGGAGGTATGTAAGGGGTGGGCAGACCCCTTACAATGAAAGACAGTTACCCGGAATGTTGTGTTTAATAAAAGTGTTTTTATTGTTATTACATTGTTCTAGTGGGTTCCCCTAGTGGCCGGGTGGGACGGCTGTCACCACAGAAACAGGGCAAAGGAGAGGAGGAGCCGGCAGCAGAAAGGGGAGGGAGGAGAATAGCTGTTAGGAAAAAAGTTAGAACCAGCAGACAGACGAGTCCAGGACAGGAGAGAAGAAGAAGGGGCAGAGTGTGGGAGCTGGGTAAATAGGAAAGCCGGAGAGAAGAGGAGGAGGCGGAATCTCAAGTGCGAAGCAGTACTGGTGTGGGTCCGGTCTGTGGGTAGCCATAGTGGGAGCCCGGTGAAGAAGATTAGCCGGGCACATCCCCACTGGAGAAGACGTCTAGGGCAGGTTTTTCCCCCCGGCAAAGGAAGTGTGAAGTCTACTACTGTGTTTGTGGCTTTGGAGATGGAAAAGTGTTTAATAAAAATGCCTGCTGATTCAAATGATCCACGTGTACAGAGTCTCTATGTGACTGATGACGGCGTCTGCACCACCACACTCTGCCCCACCATGACATCTTCTGTCCCCAAAGTGACGGCGGAACCAGGGGTAAGCCTGATAGCAAGGGCCACGACTACAACCCCCGAGGCACCCCTGGCACCCCGTTACAATAGCACCATTTATTCCATGGCCATTTACATGTGGAAAGGGTATACATAAAAACAAGCACTATAATCATGAACATTACAAGACACAGACTGGTACAGGAGGAGAGAGCACCCTGCCTGCGAGGGTTCACAGTCTAATTACTGAGGATTTCAGATATATGGGCTCCTTCCAGGTCCTGACTTCAGCCCGTACATTCTAGCTGACTCAGTACTGAAGAAGCTAGAATGTACGGACTCCTTCCTGGGCCTGACTGCAGCCTGTACATTCTAGCTGTTTCACTACTGAAGACGCTAGAATGTACAGGCTCCTTCCAGGTGTATATTACTGAGTAGTGATGAGCGAGTACTAAAAAGCTTGGGTGCTCGAGGCTCGGGCCAAGCATCCCAAGATACTCGTGTACTCGGCCTGAGCACCGAGCCCAATGTTATCCTATGGGAGACCCGAGTATTTTTATGAAATGACCCCCGGCAGCATGTAGAAACCCTAAAAATGTCACAAAAGTCTCAGAAGAGTGCTCAAATGACATGGCAACAGCATGGGGAAGACCCCTTGAAGCATTTATCACTCAAAAGTCACAGCTGTGAACAATTTTGTCCGCGTTTTACGCCATTTTTACGGACTCACCAGAAAACCTTCCAAAATTACACCAAAATGAATTTTCATGGCGGAAATGTTAAGGGCACATACCCAATAGTGAGATAGAGCTGGTGTATGTTACTTTTTGAGATTAATACATGAAAGATTTTACGTAAAAAATTGTGTGGCACTCCGATGTCCCTGAGAAGAGACGTACATGAAGGCCTCTTGAGTCTAATGTGCCCATTTTGAGGAAGTGAGTCTTTGTAGTATTTTCCTTTGCCAGGGCAGTCCAAAATTGTGAGGTTCACCAATGCCCCTGCATACAGACGTGCATGAGGGCCTGTAAACCTGAAGTGCCTATTGTAAGGAAGTGGGTCTATTGTAGTATAGCCCTTTGGCAGGACAGCCAAAAATTGGGAGGCTCCACGTTGTCCTGCTAAGGGCTATACTACAATAGACCCACTTCCTTACAATGGGCACTTCAGGTTTACAGGCCATCATGCACGTCTCTATCCAGGGACAATATGGAGCCTGACGCTGCCACCGACTGCCACACACGTCCGGTTTTTAAATGCAAGCACGGACGCACTAAGAACAACACAGGTTTTTAGGAGTGACAATTACTGAGAAGTCTGACACTATCTGGACTGTTTTAGACTGTGTACACCAGCCCCAGATATGATGAAGGCTGGTATACGGTCACCACTAGGAATGGCTATATACCCTGCCTGCCTGCCTGCCTGCCTGTATACTGCTACAATAGTCCTGACAAGGACTCTTCTGGTCACTAGCCTGTATTCCGACCTGGCTATACCCTGCCTGTATACAGCAACAATAGTCCTGAGAAGGACTCTGCTACTGTACTCCGACCTGGCTATACCCTGCCTGCCTGTATACAACTATAATAGTCCTAAGAAGGACTTCTGGTCACACTGTTTGCAGCCCTGCTACGGAAATAGCTATAAAGGGCCGCAAACCTTTCCCTGAAGCAGCAACACTCTCCCTTACCTGACTGTCTGGATGGCTGTGTGCAGAGCACAGCGCGCCCGCCGGTATAAAGGCTCGGTCACGCTGTGCAGGCCGGCCAATCACTGCAATTCCACAACTAACAGGGCTGTGGCATTGCAGTGGTCTGCCAGCCAATCCCTGCATGAGGGCTGGCTCTCAAAAGAGCGCCAACATGCAGGGATGAAGACCACGAGTACAGCACGAGTATCGCGAGATTATGTTAAATAATGGGTTTAGGGCGACAACTGCATAGCCAGTATATAATGATTGGAGCGAAGATAGGTCAAAAACATATTATGAATTTATTCAGATAAGAGTTGGAGGGTTACAGTCATTAGAGAAAAATAACTGTCTTGGCTTGAGTTAATAGATGGAGACAGATAGAAAAAATAACAGTTCATATGCCTTACATAACTGTGATGTAGTAAGCCGTCTCTCTGTCTGTAGATCGTCTGGTCGGGTTGGTGAGTCCGTCTTTCTCCTCCCTCCTTTTCCTCTACCTTTGAAGTGTGGGCTTCTTTTATAACCCAAACCCCTCCTCCTGATTGCCCTTATCTCTTTACATGGTAACACAAAAACTAACTATCCTTATTTTAGGTTGAGCATTACATCATGTCACGTGGTACATTTTACCCGCGAAATAAGTGTACCTGCGCACTAGAGACTTGTAACAAAACCTACTTCAACTTATTTATAAACCTTTGAAGCTCGCTGAACTTTGACCTTAGAGTAACAGTAAGACGTTTCTCATAGCTATTTCAGCTCTTAGCCCAACATTCCAAACAGAATATAGCTCTTCTTTGACAACTTTGACAAACAATGTCAGATGGCTTTGATGAACAACTAGCAGATGACTTTGGTTCTACAATGTCAAAACCCTTGGTTAGCATTTTCCAACTTACAGACTCTCCTTAAAGGGATGGGCGAAATATACATATATTTATGAATATATGTACTCCAGTCTATGAATCAATCTCCATAAACTCACTATTTTACAGATTACTCGGTCCCCGCCGAGTAGCCCGAGTACAGTGATACTCGTGCGAGTACCGAGTAGTAACAAGCATACTCGCTCATCACTATTACTGAGGATTTCAGATATACAGGCTCCTTCCCTGACCTTACTGCAGCCCGTACATTGCAATACACTCTTTACTGAAAAAACTAAAGTGTACAGGCTCCTTCCAGGTGTATATTATTATTATTTATTATTATAGCACCATTTATTCCATGGCCATTTACATGTGGAAAGGGTATACATAAAAACAAGCACAATAATCATAAACATTACAAGACACAGACTGGTACAGGAGGAGAGAGCACCCTGCCTGCGAGGGTTCACAGTCTAATTACTGAGAATTTCAGAGATATGGGCTCCTTCCAGGTCCTGACTGCAGCCCGTACATTCTAGCTGACTCACCACTGAAGAAGCTAGAATGTACAGGCTCCTTCCTGGGCTTGACTGCAGCCTGTACATTCTAGCTGTTTCACTACTGAAGAAGCTAGAATGTACAGGCTCCTTCCAGGTGTATATTACTGAGAATTTCAGATATATGGGCTCCTTCCAGGGCCTGACTGCAGCCCGTACATTCTAGCTGACTCACCACTGAAGAAGCTAGATTGTACGGACTCCTTCCTGGGCCTGACTGCAGCCTGTACATTCTAGCTGTTTCACTACTGAATACGCTAGAATGTACAGGCTCCTTCCTGGGCCTGACTGCAGCCTGTACATTCTAGCTGTTTCACTACTGAAGACGCTAGAATGTACAGGCTCCTTCCAGGTGTATATTACTGAGGATTTCAGATATACAGGCTCCTTCCCTGACCTTACTGCAGCCCGTACATTGCAATACACTCTTTACTGAAAAAACTAAAGTGTACAGGCTCCTTCCAGGTGTATATTATTATTATTTATTATTATAGCACCATTTATTCCATGGCCATTTACATGTGGAAAGGGTATACATAAAAACAAGCACAATAATCATAAACATTACAAGACACAGACTGGTACAGGAGGAGAGAGCACCCTGCCTGCGAGGGTTCACAGTCTAATTACTGAGAATTTCAGATATATGGGCTCCTTCCAGGTCCTGACTGCAGCCCGTACATTCTAGCTGACTCACCACTGAAGAAGCTAGAGTGTACGGACTCCTTCCTGGGCCTGACTGCAGCCTGTACATTCTAGCTGTTTCACTACTGAATACGCTAGAATGTACAGGCTCCTTCCTGGGCCTGACTGCAGCCTGTACATTCTAGCTGTTTCACTACTGAAGACACTAGAATGTACGGGCTCCTTCCAGGTGAATATTACTGAGGATTTCAGATATATGTCGCGGGCGGGGAGGAGGGTGTCAGCACACCGCGCTCACCCCTTTTGCTCGGGTCCGGCAGTTGCTCCTGGTGGCTCGAGCTGCGGGCCGGATCCCGGGGTGTCTCGAGCGACACTCCTCGCCCGTGAGTGAAAAGGGGGGTGTTTGTTGGGATTATAGTTCATGACGCCACCCACGGTTGTGGTGATGGCACCACCGCTGCTCAGTATGAGGGTCCCGGGGATGGTGATGGGAGCAGCCAGGTGTTGTGTTGCCCCTCCGTGGGTAGGGGTTGGTGATCCCGGGGCCCGGTGAAGAGATGTGAAGTGTAGGGCCTGGAGGGCGCAGGGACGCGGGGGCAGCGCTATGCCTTGCGGCACTGTGGTACTCACTCAGCCTGAGACACGGACACAGTTTGTACGGTAAACCAACGGCTGGTAGGACGGTCCCACAGACGGTTGCACCTGCACTCCCGGTAGGTGACGGTGACGTCTCTCTTCCTTGCACCTGTTTGACTGATGGTAGCGGTGGATTCCCTCCGGTTACCCGCTCCCCGACTGCAATCTGGGCCGGAGGAGCTCTACACTTTGCCCGCAGGCGCTGGCCCTGGGGAAACTGGTGCCTTGGCGGTGGCGGTGTCTCCCCGGTAATGGTCGGGCTGTTGCCGTCAATCGGGACTTTGTTGCTGGGGGATCTGCGTCCCCTTCGCTGACGGATTCGGCAAATTGGGCGACTCCTAGCCTTGCCGGGGTCCGAGAGGCCCCTGCCCTGGTGCTGACTGTCCTTCGGAACACTGCTCCAGACCACCGGGCACACAGCCAACAGGGTCCTTCCAGGAACTTCCAAACGGTCCCCCTCCGGACAGTCACCGCCGTCGCTGACCTTGCTGTTCTAGCCCTACACACAGCTGGGCTCTCAGGCTTCTCCTTCTCTCTGCTCTGTCACCACTTCTTGCTTTCCTCCTGTTCCACTTTCCTTTCCTTCACTTTCACTTCTTGTTGTTTACTCTAGCCCCTGCCTGGGCTACTCTGCTGTTCACTCCTTCATGTCCCTGAGCTTTCTGCCTGGTAACTTCCTGCCTCCAGAGTTGTGAGCTCCTTGGTGGGCGGAGCCAACCGCCTGGCCCACCCCCTGGTGTGCATCACAGACTCCTGGAGGAAGGCAACAAGGATTTTTTGGTTAGCAGGTGTGCCTACCTGGAGTGTGGGGTGTAGTGGTGTTGTTATCTGTGTCCCCTGGCTTGCCCAGGGCGACACATTCCCCCTTAGCAAAATGCAGACCGTCCGCGGGCTGCCGTCCTACACCGGTTTTATTTTTCTGTAAAAAAGGGGATAACAGTGTTAAACAAAACATAAGCATTTTCAATCAACTCTTCCCAAGACGGGAGGCACATTTTACTTTTAACGTTTCAACGGTGTACGGTCACGGTTTCCGCTCTCTCCCACCCAAGCAACCTGGCCCTGATGCTGCCCCTAAAACCCAGGCAGCACCCCTTGACCCACAGTCCAGCACAAGTCACCCGAGCGGGATCTGTCCTTCCCTCCAGAGGGTAGCCAACGGTCCCTTTGGTGGCTGGGCCCTGGCCTGCTCTGCTCAGGGCCCTCCCTCCAACCTGCCTCTCCGGAGGCGGCCTGCGGAAACGGTAACGGTACCCAACATATTTACAAGCCACTAACGTTTGTGGTTGCCCTGCAGAGTTCACGGGCTTGTCCATGGATAGTTCCCATGCATTTTTAAACTTTAAACGGTCCCCACGGGGACAACGGTGCCGGCTCCAGCCGGTTGCAAATCAACAACAAATCAGGTGACTTCTTCGGATCATTTTCATTATCTTTTTCAACTTCAGTAAAACTTTCAAACTTTTTAAACAAGCAAGGTGGTCCCAACGGGGACTGTGCAGCGGCACTCCGCTGCCTTTTGCGGCTCAGCAGTCCATTCTCACTCGTGGGGCTCTAGTGCCACCTTCACACGGTGCACCGCTCTGGACCCCAATGGTAGCTCGCTGCAGGCGATCTTCTTCCATATTCATGCGGGCATGCACATCCGCTCTACACCCCTCTCGGGCATCGATCTCCCTGCGCAGCTGCTGTTGCCGCCGCTCCCAGCCGGGAGCACTTTCTGTTTGCTCCGGTTCAGCGTGTGCGGGGGACGGACCCAGCCAGAGTCCCTCCGTGTCGGCTACGACCGGCACCTTCAGTAACGAGGGACCCCGCTGTGACATGGCCTCCTCTGCCTCCTGGCAGCTGCATCCCCGCCGTGCCTCCGGTGCATCTTTGCTGACGGCCTCAGCCTTCGGCTTCTCCCAGGGGAGTGTATCAGAATGGTCACGAGCTTCTGCTGCAGGTCGGTCCGCCGGGGCGGATTGGCAGGGTACCGCTACCGGTGGTGGTGGTAGCGGGCCTAGTGGCGGGGCAGCAGCAGCAAACACGGGTGGCGGGGGAGGTAGCAGGGCGAGCGGGTATGGACCGGGTCCCTCAGCCGCGATGACCGACCCACTAGGGGCACAGGGGCGTGGGTCACTTACCCTCCCTTCCAAGACTCCCTCCACCTCGCGTCTCCGTATGGCCGCCACCACTTCCACCATGTCGGCCTCCCACTCCTCCAGGAGGAGCTGCATGCGGACCTGCAGACGGCTGCTTAGCTGGACGGTCCGGACTTCCACCCGCGCCGCGATGCAAGGCGCGGGGACCACGGTGTTGTTGGTCGGACTCAGCATCCTTAGCAGCGGCTTCTTCCAGGAACCAGTAAATGGCCGAAGAGTCCTGGCGTCCCTGCTTCTGTAGCCGCGGCTACATGCGTCCAGCCGCCATCGCGTCCCCCTTAGCTCTTTCCGGCCCCTCCTCTCTTGGGGCGGTGTTTTGGCCTTCGCGCCTCTACTGCTCGAGAAGACGCTCGAGCGGGAACTTTTCGCGCCAAAGATGGCGACTTCTGAAATTTTTCTGCCGGATACCTCCGGCGGTAACAAGGCGCACCTCTACCAGACGGCAGAGCGGTAAGATCCTGTTCGTGACGCCAAGTTGTCGCGGGTGGGGAGGAGGGTGTCAGCACACCGCGCTCACCCCTTCTGCTCGGGTCCGGCAGTTGCTCCTGGTGGCTCGAGCTGCGGGCCGGATCCCGGGGTGTCTCGAGCGACACTCCTCGCCCGTGAGTGAAAAGGGGGGTGTTTGTTGGGATTATAGTTCGTGACGCCACCCACGGTTGTGGTGATGGCACCACCGCTGCTCAGTATGAGGGTCCCGGGGATGGTGATGGGAGCAGCCAGGTGTTGTGTTGCCCCTCCGTGGGTAGGGGTTGGTGATCCCGGGGCCCGGTGAAGAGATGTGAAGTGTAGGGCCTGGAGGGCGCAGGGACGCGGGGGCAGCGCTATGCCTTGCGGCACTGTGGTACTCACTCAGCCTGAGACACGGACACAGTTTGTACGGTAAACCAACGGCTGGTAGGACGGTCCCACAGACGGTTGCACCTGCACTCCCGGTAGGTGACGGTGACGTCTCTCTTCCTTGCACCTGTTTGACTGATGGTAGCGGTGGCGCTGGCCCTGGGGAAACTGGTGCCTTGGCGGTGGCGGTGTCTCCCCGGTAATGGTCGGGCTGTTGCCGTCAATCGGGACTTTGTTGCTGGGGGATCTGCGTCCCCTTCGCTGACGGATTCGGCAAATTGGGCGACTCCTAGCCTTGCCGGGGTCCGAGAGGCCCCTGCCCTGGTGCTGACTGTCCTTCGGAACACTGCTCCAGACCACCGGGCACACAGCCAACGGGGTCCTTCCAGGAACTTCCAAACGGTCCCCCTCCGGACAGTCACCGCCGTCGCTGACCTTGCTGTTCTAGCCCTACACACAGCTGGGCTCTCAGGCTTCTCCTTCTCTCTGCTCTGTCACCACTTCTTGCTTTCCTCCTGTTCCACTTTCCTTTCCTTCACTTTCACTTCTTGTTGTTTACTCTAGCCCCTGCCTGGGCTACTCTGCTGTTCACTCCTTCATGTCCCTGAGCTTTCTGCCTGGTAACTTCCTGCCTCCAGAGTTGTGAGCTCCTTGGTGGGCGGAGCCAACCGCCTGGCCCACCCCCTGGTGTGCATCACAGACTCCTGGAGGAAGGCAACAAGGATTTTTTGGTTAGCAGGTGTGCCTACCTGGAGTGTGGGGTGTAGTGGTGTTGTTATCTGTGTCCCCTGGCTTGCCCAGGGCGACACATATACAGGCTCCATCCCTGACCTTACTGCAGCCTGTACATTGCAATACACTCTTTACTGAAAAAACTAAAGTGTACAGGCTCCTTCCAGGTGTATATTATTATTATTTATTATTATAGCACCATTTATTCCATGGCCATTTACATGTGGAAAGGGTATACATAAAAACAAGAACAATAATCATGAACATTACAAGACACAGACTGGTACAGGAGGAGAGAGCACCCTGCCTGCGAGGGTTCACAGTCTAATTACTGAGAATTTCAGATATATGGGCTTGTTAAAAATACGGTTTGACGTGACATATGCAGAGCAAGTATATTAATGATTGGAGCAAAATAGGTGCAAAAACAAATATGGATTTATTCAGATAAAAGTTGAAGTTACAGTCATTACAGAAAAGTTACTGTCTTGGCTTGAGTTAATAGATGGGTAGACAGATAAGTAGAGAAAAAACAGAGTGTTTATCTTACATCGCTGTGATATTGTGATAAGCCGTCTCTCTGTGGATCGTCTGGTCGAATGCTTCCATTCTACCCTCTGAGTGAGTCCGTCCTTCTCCTTCCTATCTTCTCCTGACCCTTTGAAGTGTGGTCCTCTTTTATAATTCAAACCCCACCCCCTGATTCTCCTTATCTCTTTACATGGTGTTACAAGAAGTAACTATCCTTTTTTAGTTCTAGCTTATGTCATATCACGTGATTCATTTTTCTGCTAAATAAGTGTCTTGCGCAGTAGAGACTTGTAAAACTAAACCACTTCGACATATATATAACTCTTTTGAAGCTCGCTGAACTTTGACCTTAGTGTAACAGAAAGAAGATTCTCAAAGCTAATTTCAGTTCTTAGCACAAATTCCAAACAGAATATAGCAGTTCGTTGAAAGCTTTGATGAACAATAGCAGATGGCTTTGGTTCTACCATGTCAACCCTTGGTTAGCAGATTCAACATTCACAAAGTCACTCTTAAAGGGGATGGGGCAAAATATATACATTTTATGAATGCATATATTCAAGTTTATGAATCAAATCTCCATAAACTCACTATTTTACAGTCCCCCCTTTTTGAAGATTTGATGAAACCCCGGGAAACCCTAACTCATTCGTGTCATCATTCGTATCACATACATTCTTGTTGAAAATTCTAGACCAATATTTGACTTGATAAACCAATCTGAAACTTTCTGTCAAAAAGTCATCTTGCGATTTAACATTCCTCTAAGAATGTTATCTTCCTTTTTCATTTCTATTTTTATATACTTATATATCTTCTGAATTCTACACATCACAAAAACTTGATAAATAATACACATCAAAACTAATAAAAATATGATTATGATGGGATTAAATAAAACATTTCCAACCGCTGACTGAAAAGATGACTGAGACCAGGAATGTACCGATTTCCCAAAACTTCTCCACCAAGTTCTACCTGACATTCCATTCCATTCGTGTTCAATATCACTTAATTCACCTTGTTCATGCCTGAATATAATTTCTGCTTCCTTTAACTGTTTCATTAATAAATCTAACAAACCCTTATCTTTCTTTATTTCACTTGTCCACATATCCCAAGGAAAATCATTTATTTGTGATAAATTGAATTGTATGAGAAATGCCGTTAAGTTTCTCTTTCCTATAGAAGTGATATTAAAACTTCCTTCCTTCTTTGAAAGAGACCTCACATTTCCTTCTATACAATACAAACCCATAGGTAGGTTTTCCTTATGTACACAAGTAGAATAGACAGCAGAAACCATCTCTGTCTCAGACATGACCTGAAAACAAATCTTATTTGGACTTACTGGAGTCACCAGATCATGTAGTGTCTGTACAGTCTCTATTCTCGCATGACAAGAAGAATGATTATGAAAACATGAATGATAAATCACCTTATCCTGTCCAGGTAGACACATCACCTTAGAAACAAAATGCAAACATGAAGAAATGTCTACTTGTTCAGTGTTCACTCCATCAAATGCAAAATCTGTGTACTGCAGTTGATAGAACACTTGTTGTGTGTTACTCACAGTTCCCTCTCTTCCGATCACTGGGATTAGCGATGTGCCAACACAAATGTTTCGTTCACATCCTAACCACTTATTTACCCACAAATCCGTATAATTCAATGCAAAATCATACTCTACAGGTAAATTTCGCAGTATTCCCAGTGGAGTAATTCCACGCTGTAAAGCTTGTGCAATCAGCTTCAGATTAGAAGAATACTCTACCTGTATCTCCAGGCACGCTTTAGCTACTTGTGTTTCGTGTGTGCTTTCCACGAGAGCTAATATAGCATCCTGTAGATGTGACACGGAAGACCCTAGTACAGCAGCTGTATTCATTACCATCTTTTCAAGAAGTTGATTCAAACTCTTCTGAACCTTTACACCTTTTCCTCCAATAAAACCAATATTATCCAAATCTGACTTAAGTGTCTGTATATTCATGGCATTAGTCAGACTTCCCACTGTCCCAATTCCTCCCAGAATTCCTTCTAACACTCCTCTCTTACTCCTAGTCTGAGTTGTTCTTTTCCCAAACCATTGTTCTATCCCCATCTCCATGTTTATGAGATGTGATTGACACTGAGGAAACCTGGTAGAGATCTTCCAATGAGACATATTGAAAGTCCATACCATTGTCATAAATTCTCCATCCCTTAATAAGGACTTAGACTGAAATTGATTAATTTGGAAAGGAGTAGATGGCATGAATCTCGTGTCTGTGCATGCACTATCTGCTGCTGACCAAATATTCACACTAACGTCTTTACAATGTCTGTAATGTGTCTTTGTTTCCACGCAACACTGGTAAATTCCAGAGTCCCTGGAAGATGGATTCTCTATGGAAAAAATGAAATTATCATCCATCCATCTGATATTACCAATCTGACCTCTGTGAATGACATTAGTTGGACTGTTTAAAAAACTTCCCAAAAATGATGAATTTTTGGTCCATGTCAACAAAGACTCAGAAGGCAATTTCAACCTTGTGTTACATTTTAACATTATGGGAAATGTATTTTTTTTGTTATGTACTGTCTGTGGTGAAACCCTTATTTCCGGAACTATAGTGTTAGTAACGGTAAACACTACAGATACCTGAACTTGTACAGGTTCCCGTGTTATCTGGAAATTCCATGTTTTAACCCAATCTTTATCTCCTTCTGTAATGGAGAGTAAAGAAGGATCCAGAATTTTCCCAAAAACCTGAGTTTTTAACAAAATTTCTGTTTTGGATCTTCCAAACTTTCCCCTAGCAATCATGTCATTTGTAATATCACCGGACCATACAGCAGGTTCATCACCTCTGATCTCTATGTTCCAGTATAGTACATCTGTAGGAGAACATTCCCATGTACCCGTTTTATTATTGTGTACATATTCTCCTTGTAATTGTGTGAATCTAGTTTTAGGTCCTCCACTAGCATGTAATATTATGTCTGTGTCGTGTACGAAATGTAATTCAATGCAACATTTTGTTCCATATCCCATGCAGATATTTCCTGTTATCTCCACAGAATCATCCGTGATGTTCTCTGTCAGTAAGTTCCGTGTCTCTGATCCTCTCGGTCTTCGAGAATGTTGAATCTCTCTAGTCCGTTCATTCACATCATTGGCGATTGTTCCTTGATGTAACATGTAAACAATGACGGAAATAAAGCAAAGCAGCAGGAAAGTAGATCCCATCACATAGAAGCTTGTCTTGAGCTTGGGAAGATGTTCTTTCTCCAGAAGGCTTGATGTCATCTTTCCTTCACAGTCTTTAGGTTCCTTATTCCAGTTCGTATAGGAATCCATTTCTTCCTGGAAGGAAATGCAGTATCATTATTTTGTCACAAATATTTTGCACTGGTCAACGTGAACCCACACTTTTTGTGTTTTCCGGGTCTTTTTTACCACATTTGACACTCGTTGCACAAGAATCATGACTTGTCCCATAGTCTCAAGGACTTCAAAAGGACCTTCCCAATTACACTCCCATGGACCACTCTTGCGAAAGGTTTTGATCATCACTAGAGCACCTTTCTTGAATTTGGACTCATAGGGTGGCTCCATTTTCTGCATTCTCGATGCCGCATATGGCAGAATCGCTTTCAGGTTCTCCTGTAGCGATCTCAACCATTGGGACCTTGAGATAGCATCTTTTTGTGGAGTGGATAAAAATGGCTCATGTGGAAACCACAATGGCATTTTTCTTCCCGTCATCAACTCAAACGGAGTGAATTGAGTTGTAGAAGAGATTGAACCTCTTATACTCATGAGTATGAAAGGTACTTTATCAACCCAAGTGTTACCTTTGTCCAAAAGCATCTTTGCAATTCTGGATTTGATTGTCCTATTCATTCTTTCCACAATTCCCGCAGATTGTGGATGATAGGGGACATGAAATTGCTGTCGCGCCCCTAGAATAGCACAAGCAGTTTGCATGATTTTATCTGTGAAATGGCTTCCTCGATCGGAGGTAATCATCCTTGGGATCCCCCAAGTACAAAAGACATGTTGTACCAATTCCCTTGCTGTGGACAAAGCATCATCTTTCCTAACAGGTAATATTTCTACCCATTTTGAGAACACATCTACCACAATCAATGCATACCTGAGACCATGTTTACCTGAGGGTAAAGGACCAATATAGTCTATCTGCAGTGTAGACCATGGACCATCTGCAGGTGCGATTCGTAGAAGTGGTGGCTTCTGTCCTTTAGGTCTTGGATTTATTTGGGCACAAATGAGACATGATAGTACAACACTTTGAACTGTTTCGTCCATTTTTTCCCAATAAAATTTCTCCTTGAGAATGACTAACAATTTCTGTTGTCCCAAGTGACCTAAACTCTCATGGTTGTATCGAGTGAATTCTACCTGTAGATGTTTTGGTACAACGGGACGCAATTCTCCATTTGAATTGTGACACAAAACCCCATTTTCACAGATAAAAGGAGGTTTTGGATCATCCTGAGAAGTAACAAGAGAAGGATCTTTTCTCTGTTCTTCTGCAAATGAAGGTATGTACGTGTCTGTTCTTTGAACCGCTGAATTCTCAGAATGTTCAGAGTCAAACACTTCCTCTCCTGTCAGGGCAGCTTCTTTGGCTAGAGCATCTGCGGTTGCATTTCCTACAGATAACTCATCATCAGATCTTTGATGTGCAGCGACTTTCACTATAGCAAATCTATTTGGGGCCCTAGATGCCATCTCAAAAATTAATTCTAGAGTATCGCGATGCACCAAGGCTTTGTTGGATGAATCCACGTAGCCTCTCCTTTCCCAAACAGGCAGGTAATCGGTTAGGGATCTGACAACATAGGAGCTATCACTGTAGATTACCATTGGAGTTTGATCATCAGCTTCATTCAGCTGTAGGACCATTCTTACCGCTTCTATCTCTGCCCTTTGAGCTGAGAAATGACTCGGTAACTTGTGTTTTACCACTTGTCCTCGCTTGGAATAGAAAATTCCATATCCTGTGTGATAGTGTCCTTCCAGAAAAAATCTAGAACCGTCTACAAACACAGGTTCATCTGCGTCTTCCGACTGTCGTCTGAAGAGAGATGGACTTGGTTCATGGAACGTTTCTATGCAATCATGGGTTTGTCCTTCATACTGCATCAATTGAGGAAGAACATATTTGGCCTTATAATCTACCTCAATTTGATTTGGAGACAATGAGAGCAACCAATGGGCAAATCTCTGATGTGACACACCTGGGATATTTTTCTCAAAGAGAAGTTTCAGTGTGGAATGTGGCGTTTGGAGAATAACCTTTTGGAACCCGATGATGTGTTGAGTGATTTTTATCGCAAAATACACTCCCACCAGGTGTCTTGCGCACACCTCAAACCCCCTCTCAACAGGTGAGAGAAGCTTAGAGAAGTAACCCAAGATTCTCCATTCCCCCCCTTGCAGCTGCAGCAAAACCACAGAGATACTTGTCTCTGAAGTGTGTGCTTGAAGCGCAAAAGGTGCGTTCTTTTCCACCATACTTAACGCAGGTGCGTGTTGTAGATCATGTTTCAATTGTGTGAAGGCTTTTTCCTGTTCGACACTCCAGGGACCAAAATAATCATCATTGTCACCTTTTAAAAGATCATACAAAGGTCTGGCTTTGTCAGCAAAATTTTCAATGAAATCCCTTGAGTAATTTACAAGTCCTAAAAAATGTCTTAGTGCCTTGTGTGATGTTGGAATTGGAAGAGATGCAATTGCCTCTATTCTGTCCTGTAGGGGTCGCCGTGTACCTGGATTTAGTAGAACTCCTAAAAACCTGACCTCAGTCTGCATCAGCTTGACCTTTTTGGTATTCAGTTTTAAACCTGCATCATGCAGCAGCTCAAACAATTCTGCAAGTAACGTCACGTGCAACTCCTCATTCTCTGTACTCAACAAGATATCGTCCACATATTGCAATAAACATTCCGGACGAGAAAATTTCGACAAAACGTTCGCTAGCGCCTGATGAAAAATGCTTGGCGACATACTTGCGCCCTGAGGAAGACGACAGCATACGAATTGTTGATCCAGGTGGTTGAATGCAAATCTATATTGACAACTTTTCTCAATCGGTATACTGAAAAAACCATTACTGATATCCAATACTGAGAAATACTTTGCCTTAGCATTCAATCTCGACATCATGTCATGTGTATCAGCTACAATCGGTGCAACATTGGGAGTAAACTTATTGAACATCCTCAAGTCCAACAACATCCGATAGCTACCATCGCTTTTCAGAACACACCACAATGGATTGTTACAAACAGAATTTGCCTTACGTATGACACCTTGTAAAATGATTGAAATTAATACATCAAGTTATCAAATATTTCATAGTAAGACATATACGTTCATAGTTCTGTTTATGTTGGAGGGCATAGGTTATTAATAAAGTTTATAAGGGATAAATATGCCCATATTGAATATACTTGAGTGCTGAGCATGGAGGGATATATTTGAATCCTTCCCGAAGCTTTCCGAAGTTTCCAGAAGGTTACGTAATATGGAACTATATTCAACTGTGTTACACTAGAATGCCCTATATGGTCTGAACAGCTGGTATATAATGCACGATGGAGGGGGCTACTGGTCGCTCCCCACATTGCCTGCTGTGAGAAGACTCGAGGCTGCAAAGATGAAGACACGCTAAGAGAAGACACCCCCTGCCTTGCCACTCAGGACCCAAAGAAAGATGGGTAAAGACTTCCCATTGATCAGTATGGACTAAATGAACTCTTATTTTTGCGTAAGCTATCAAAGTATATTATTTTTTCCTTTCTGTAACTGAACCCTGGCAACCATTTTTAAATAGATAAAATACATTTATTTTTTACATTTTTGAGGTCTTTTCATTCATGCGCCTTTACGTATTTGAAGAAAAATATATTTAAGAGTATATTTTTTTAACATTTTGGCGAGTCAGCTATTCGTGATTTTTTTACATTTTTTTGTTGTTCCTTCACTTTGCATAAGGGGGGTCGAAGTTATCAAAGTCATAAGTATTTTAAGTATCTCCTGCAAAGGATCAGGAATCGACAATTTATAAAAATCACGCAGAACCTAGGAAATACGTATAAGTCAAGTAGCATGAATGTTTTGTTTTTTTTTTGTTTAAATGAACTTTAAAGACTTTGTAAAGCCACAGAAGTTAACTTTTGACGTATTTTTGAGCAAGAAAGATAAAGTCAGTCCATAAGAAGTATTGGACCTGCTGAACAAGGTGAATCAAGTCTTACAGGATCATCCATCGCATCATCTGACCATTTCAGGTAAGAAAATGGATTTTATCTCTTCATATGTTAAGCAAAGTAAACTTCAGTTCACTTATTCAGATATTTCTAATGTAGAGGAGCTTTGGTTACGCTTTTATGGGGAGTGTGAACTTGAGAATTCACGTATAGAATGTGCAAGGTCTTTTAATAGAGAGAAACAGAAAATCAGAAATGTCTGTCATTTAGTCTATGATTTTCACAAGTTAATCGTAGGAAAGTGTAAAAATGGTGGAAATAGACAACCTGAATTGTCAGGAGAGTCAGTGACAGAGAAATCCAAAGACTGCTTAGAACCTGAAATGTCAGTCAGTGATATTGTGAATTCTGACTGTAATGTTGGCTGTAATTTTGCAAATCAGAATCTTGATAATGGCGGCAGACATGTGCTACGAAATCAAGGTCATTTTCAGGACACTGAGAAAGAAGCAGGAAATGACGTAGAGAAGCCAGAAGGGGGAGGAGCCAGAGTGATACACGTGCAGAAAAGACACGTGGAGAGAGAAAATGGCGACGATCAGTTTCTAAAAATGGAACAGGCTAAGTTAGGGATTAAACTTAGAAAAAATTTAATGGACATATGCAAATTAGTTCCCGCATATAATCCTAAAATACATGTTTGCAGAAATTCAGAGATATTTGAAAGTTCCATTGAGAAGTTAAATTTAACCAATACTGAGACGAATCAGTTATTCCGTATGTGGTTACCTCAGCATTTCTTTAGACAATTGGCATTAAACAAGTCTTCTGACAATGAGACATTTGATTGTTCAAATGATAATGATATCATAAGGCTGAAAAATCTCATCTTCTGTACAAGGAATGAATCTGATCCAAACTATGAGATGTTGAAGGAATTACAAATTGAACAGAATGAGAGTACGTTCTCATTTATGTCCGTTTTTGAACGTTTGTATAGGGCGGTCATTCCAAATGTCAGATTGGATGGAATGATACGTTTATTCATCAAGAAATTAATTTCCTTGACAATGCCGCCTGTGCGGTGGCATTAAAGAAAAAGTCCCTATTCGAATGTACGACATTTATCGATTTTGTTAGAAGTCGCCAAAGTCAATCAAAACAGAAATTAATTAATTCTGAAAAACCAACAGTGTCTCCCAGATCCAGATATTTCTGTGATAGGGTGTATGAGATTCGTAGGAGGTTGCATACGTGTTACAAACCATACAATCCATCCCAATTTTTATCGTCTAAAAATCTTTTTTCACAGGAAAAACCCTTGTCTCCAGTGGAGGGATTGGTCACTGGGATTGATAATCCCAGACAAATGATGCGGAATAGCTTTGAAAGACAGAAACAGGTGTCTTGTGGAGATCCTCTCCTTGGGTTAGGATTTGATAGACTGCGGCAGCTGGGTGGTATTTCAGAGAGAGACATTCTCTCTCATATAACAGAAAACCTTGAATTAAATAAGTTCCGAGATTCCTATAAGTTCAAAGTGAATTTAATAAAGCGAATCTTTGAAGAAAAAATTAGGTATGGTTTTCAGTTAAATAAAGTGGATTTCTGGGTAAATTAATTTTATTGTTTGATAAATATGTTTATTCATATACAGTGAATCTATGCATATATATATATATATATATATATATATATATATGTATATATATATATATTAAAGGTAGTGATAGTAAATCAAGGTCATATTTTCATTTAGTAAAATGATAGTTTAATGTTATAAATTAATAATTTGATCTCTGTATATGAATAATAATATTTAAAATAAAATAATAAGAGAAAGTAACGGATTTTAAGTGTTTCATTTTTATCATAAATATGATAATAATTTTATTCTTTTATTTCCCTCAGAATTTATCAGTAAAACAGATTGATGAAGTAGTAACTTTTTATTTTTACATATGTTCTTGTCCTCAATCAGGTAACATATATTTTCTTGTGTAAGGTTAATTCGCGAAAGCATGATTGATAATTATTATTTTCTCAGGTACCAATGGTCAGAGAAGTATACTTGAACGTTTTTTTTATGAATATATATATATCTCCTTTAGAGTTATTAGAAATGTAATCTGAGCTTTGGAAGTGTAGTAAAACTGCTTGCTGTCTTGGAATGGTGTTCCTTGCACGTAACCAGAGCATGACTTGGTACTAAAGCTAAAAATAAATGTTTGTTCCATGGTCATATGTACAGTGTGTAATACATTGGAATTTGTTTTTTTTTTCGAGAAGTACTTCAAATTAGTAACATAATTTTTGAAATGCGCATAGAATATTGAAAAAAAAAAAAGGATATGTGTTTGTCAGTTTCTATGTAGAAGTGTATGTTGGAAAAAACATGACAGTCTTGTGTGCACAGATGTGTCTTTGAATGATTGATTGTTGAGCAGCTGCTAAAGTCAGAGTACTTGGATCCAGAGTGAGAAAAAAAAAAAAAACAGGGGAATTTTTATTTTAACTTCGAGGTTATAATATGTATGTATAATATTAGATAAAAAGTTATAGTACATAAGTATAAATGAAGGAATTTATACCGGATATATATATATCTTATTCTTAGACATTTCTTTAGTATAGAGATATTAGGATTTTTTATTAAGGGTTTATTCTGAAGAGTTACATTCTAGAATAAGGTTATAACGTTTTGATTTTCTTATATCTTTTGTGTTAGTCACTTCTTTTATTGGTACATAGATTGAAAATCATTTTTCTTTTCAAATATGGAAGTGATATTTATAATATGGTATTGAAGATATACAACACAAATTTTAATTTAATTTAATCTAAACATATTAATTTTTATAATATCATATTTCATGATATTGAAAGGGGGAGGTTTGGTCTCAATCACACACATTTATATTTGATACATATATGTGTTTACAGGATACTTTAATAATTAATATTTCAAGTACAAAGGAAGAATTGGGAATAAAAAATATATTTGAAGTATATCATAATGCATTTATATACTAAGAGAAGTGTATTATTTGCAAGGTTACATGACTTAATTATTTTTTATAGGATACTGATAGGCATGGTAATCCTATAAGATACTGGTAACATTAAGGTTATGTATTATTTTTATTTCAATGTATTATTTTTTATTTCAATTTTTTATTTTTATTCCAATTTTCATTTTTTCTTTTATTCCTATTTTTTATATTAATTATTATTTAATATTCACATTTTCAATCAAAATCTCAAATTATACAATTTTTATTTTTTCTTCAGATTTTAAATATCTCAATTGAGAAGACACTTCAATATTTAGTTCAGTAATATCTAATATAAGAATATTACTTTATTAAATATGAATCATATTAAAAGGGAAAAGTTCCATTTTTTGGAAGAAAAGATATTTCCTTCATCAATAGATATACAATTGTTTATTTCCTAGTAACACATTATTTTTATATTAGTATGTTAACACAATAAGGATGAAATATTACTTATAGTTACACATTTCCTTATAGTAGGTTATTTAATAAATAATAGACAAATCAAATAAATTAAATTAGAGTAATAAAGATGGAAGATCAAGGTACATCTAGGTTTACCTTCCTATATTTACAAATAATATATATTATATTTTTAATCAATAATAATTTATAATGGGTATTATTGTGTTTTGATGGTATCATCCAGTCTTTTCTAAAAGGTTATTTGCTTTGATTTATAATTTACAAATGATCTAACTAAAAGCCACATTGTTGCCTTTCATATTTATAATATGATACATGTTATAGGTACACATTATATTATTTCATACTTTATATTATATTTTGGTTACATTCAACACATTGCCACCTATGGGTTTGGAAGGGTAATGCACCAACGACAAAAAAGTCATTACAAGAAAATACTATCGTCTATACCATTATACAGTATTTTATCATTCTGAGTATCAATTATATTAATACTTTTACGATAATAATAATGACATGGTATTATAGTATTAGAAGTTATGATACGCTGTGACATTTATTAGTGATAGTTATTGCCATATTTGGTATTTAGATTAGGGAGTGAAATCTTCAATCAAGATTACAAAAGATAAAACGACTTTATATTTTTCCTAAAGTTAAAAGGGATTCTGCAAAAAGGTCCAAAAGGTAACGTCTCAAATAAGACTGTAAAACATACAATACACTTACCGTGCTTGCACTTCAGAAACGCAATATCTTTTGGTTCAAGGATGGACAATGACACATGGTCTGTGCATTAAGACCTCCCTAAAGTTACTAAGAAGAGCAATGACGTGTTAAAGTTAACCCCTGTCGTGCTGACCAAGAACGTCTTAACATCTGTTATTCGACAACAGGCAGCATGGAGGATAAAAGGTGACTAATGTAAATTGCACTGCACAGACATCAAAGACTTCTGCTATTCTTCTACAAGTCATGAACTGTGGTTTATCAACATTGGCTATGGTCTTTGTAATAAAGAATAAAGTTTATGGACTTTGATCTAACAATGATAAACGCAATACGGGACTGTACTAAATCGGTAACCATTCATTTTTATCAAAGGAGTTATTTCTAAGAGATTGTGTTTATGCTGGATTACATCGGAGATAAGAAGACATCAACTCAGAGGACATCATATGGTGACCGGATTTGGTTTTTGCATTTCTTTTTAGGTCTAGCGAAGTATAGTTTTATACATTTTTATATGATCAGTCACAGCCTGTCATAACATGAATCCACATTATTATATTATTGAACTTATATGAATAATGCAAATTAATTATTCTTCATCATTATTATTGATATTAATCCGTTATTGCCAAATAAGGAAAGAAGATTTGTTATTTTAATGATGTATTAATTAATTTTCGGGGTTGCTCCACCCACTTCAAGGGGGAATTGTAAAATGATTGAAATTAATACATCAAGTTATCAAATATTTCATAGTAAGACATATACGTTCATAGTTCTGTTTATGTTGGAGGGCATAGGTTATTAATAAAGTTTATAAGGGATAAATATGCCCATATTGAATATACTTGAGTGCTGAGCATGGAGGGATATATTTGAATCCTTCCCGAAGCTTTCCGAAGTTTCCAGAAGGTTACGTAATATGGAACTATATTCAACTGTGTTACACTAGAATGCCCTATATGGTCTGAACAGCTGGTATATAATGCACGATGGAGGGGGCTACTGGTCGCTCCCCACATTGCCTGCTGTGAGAAGACTCGAGGCTGCAAAGATGAAGACACGCTAAGAGAAGACACCCCCTGCCTTGCCACTCAGGACCCAAAGAAAGATGGGTAAAGACTTCCCATTGATCAGTATGGACTAAATGAACTCTTATTTTTGCGTAAGCTATCAAAGTATATTATTTTTTCCTTTCTGTAACTGAACCCTGGCAACCATTTTTAAATAGATAAAATACATTTATTTTTTACATTTTTGAGGTCTTTTCATTCATGCGCCTTTACGTATTTGAAGAAAAATATATTTAAGAGTATATTTTTTTAACACACCTTGAGCCAACAATTCCTGTATAATCTTAGACATCGGAGCCACTGACTCTGGAGGCAACTTATACTGACGCTGTGGAGGCGGATCTCGGCCTTCAATTTTAACAATCACGTCCTTCATAGTTCCAACCTCATTCCTGTACTGAGCCCATAAAGAAGGAATCCGCTGTACTAACTCAGTCAATACTTCATCACCACCAGTTTCAGGCCACAAATGATCTGCTGACACTACATCGGTCAAACAAATGGTCCCGACATGACTAGATTCATTTGGATCAATAACTACCGCCTTACAACCGTTAGAGTCTTTCCAAACTGTTTTGTTACCCAAATCAATAATCCAGCCATGCTTTTCCATAAAATCAGTGCCAATTATATTCTCAGTATCCTGACAACACCAAATATCCATTTTCGTTTTCAAAAAACCAGGTATTTCCAAAGAGACATCCTGCGCTAAAGTCACCTTTGTTCCATTTTTACCACTGAAACCAACAATTGTACATACAGGGGAATCTGGCTTTAAATGTAAATCAACATTTGTGACACTCAATTGCGCACCTGTATCAAGGAGAAATGTTACATCCTGACCTTCAAGATTTACCTTTAAAAATGGTCGACCACAGCTATCCATTGAAACTCGAGTAACAAATTCCAGTGGATGCAGCCTGGGCACCGGCTTTGCTAGTCAGGAGGATGGAGAAGGGAGAAGAGCAGCAGGTGTCTTGCTCCTTCCATCCAATCCCTGTATGGTCATTTCCCTTATTTGTCTGGTAAGAGGTGCATATGGTGATTGGTTATTTCTCTTGTCAGTATGAGTGGGTGCATATGAAGGTGGAGGTGCTGAAGATGGGGGAGGTGCACTGGATGTGTTTGGCATCAGTCCATTTTCTTTACCCAGCCTTTCCTCAGCTCCCGCCCTCAGGAATTTCTTGCATTCCCACTTCAGATGTCCGGGTTGGCCACAGAAAAAGCAGTGGATATTGCTCTTTCTGTTACCCCCCCCCCCCTGAATTCTTGTTTTTAGAATTCAACACCGGTTTCTTGTTTTTGATCTGTTTTTCCTGGGATACTAATGTGTCAGTGTTCCCCTCTATCATGGCTATTTTTGACTTTACCTGATTTTGCTTCATTCGTCTACGTATTCTATCAATAAATGATGTGGCCTCTTGTAGACTTTCCATCCTGGAAGCTATTTCGAATGAAGCAGGGTCCAAATATTTAAACTTTTTAACAAAGGCCTTGACCATGGAAGTCGGTTCTTGATCAGATCCGATTTCCAGTACCATTCTATAGGCCTGTTCGAATTTCACTAAAAAGACAAATGGATCCTCCTGTATGTGTGTTTTAAGGTTTTCTAACAATTCGACTGTTGGGGTAGACTCTCCTGTGGTAAAGAGAATTAACTGTCTCAGCCTATCTTCCTTTGTGTCATGGATCAGGTCATCGTGTTCGTTTGGCCTAGGTGTTGCTTGTAACCTTTTTGCCATGTGGGAGGGAAGCCATACCCTAAATATCTTGTTTCTCTGTTCATTCGTTAGATTATATTTATCTGAATGTGACTCAAAAATGTCCGCATTATGGAAGGCGTCCATTTTATCATCATATTTGGGTATGTCTTTAATGATTTTCATTAATTGGTCATGGATTTTAATGTTAAGACGGGCGGCCTTATCATGTAACTTCTTTTTCCGAAGTTCCTCCTCATTCAGACTCTCGTCCTCGGCCGTATTCAGCCCGTCCGGTATGTCTGAACCTGAGGCAGGTGATGCGGAAGCATCTGTCTTGTTCTGTCTCGTATTAACAGATACATATTTAATATCTTTCCGTAATTTTGATATTAAATCTGCTCTTGTTTCCAACTGATCCTCCAGATGTTCGATATGTTCTGCTAATATCGAACAATTTGGACAATCTGTTGTTTCTGCATCTGTGATGTGTGTATCTGTTGTATTGGGTGTATCTGTTGTATTGGGTGTATCTGTCACCATGCAGATGGTGTGTGCATATGGCTGTGCCCCACCCACCATGGAGTTGCAAGTGTATACCATACCCAATACATTCTGTATCTTTTTCTGTAACCGTTTCACAGTAAAAAACTTCTTATCTAACTTAGCATTCTCAAGTTCACATTGCCGGTACAGATTTGACCATAACTGTGCGTCAGTATGCGTATGGTCAAAAGAATACACTACAATACTGTTACTAGAATAATCATGAATGAAATCCATATCTCACCAATATGTGATGCGTTGTCCTGGAATGGCTCCAATCGTCTGTGGATCAATCGTCCTGGAATGGCTCCAATCGTCTATGGATTGATGGTCCTGGAATGGCTCCAATCGTCTGTGGATCGATCGTCCTGGAATTGGAAGTCCTCAGATGTCCGTCAAGGCTTTGACACATACGACCTCCGTGCAGCTTGTCACGTTAAACCTCACCAAGGTCCGTGATGTAGACACAGTGTATCGTTGTTGCCTGCAGGCTTAGACAGAGATTACTGCACTGACCCCCCTTCTTGGACAAACAGCAGGGAATGACGTAAGAAAAAGGGTCTTCCAGCAAAAGGCAGTGTGAGAAAAAAAAAAAAATCACCACGCACAGAAAACAGCTGTGCCTCTCAATCATTCAGGCTGATGCTCGCCAAATATGTTAAAAATACGGTTTGACGTGACAAATGCAAAGCCAGTATATTAATGATTGGAGCAAAATAGGTGCAAAAACATATTATGGATTTATTCAGATAAAAGTTGTAGTTACAGTCATTACAGAGAAGTTACTGTCTTGGCTTGAGTTAATAGATGGATAGACAGATAAGTAGAGAAAAAAATAGTTCATTTGTCTTACATAGCTGTGATGTTGTAAACCGTCTCTCTCTGTGGATCGTCTGGTCCTCCCTTCTTTCTCCTCCTTCTCCTGACCCTTTGAAGTGTGGTCTGCTTTTATAATCCAAACGCCACCTCCTGATTCTAGTTATCTCTTTACATGGAGTTACAAGAAGTAACTATCCTTTTTAGTTGAGCATTATGTCATATCACGTATTCATATTTTTGCAGAATAAGTGACTTGCGCAGTGGAGACTTGTAAAACTAAACCACTTCGACATATATATATAACTCTTTTGAAGCTCGCTGAACTTTGACCCTAGTGTAACAGAAAGAAGATTCTCAAAGCTAATTTCAGTTCTTAGCCCAAATTCCAAACAGAATATAGCAGTATGCTGAAAGCTTTGACGAACAATAGCAGATGGCTTCGGTTCTACCTTGTCAAACCCTTGGTTAGCAGATTCAACATTCAGACATCCTTAAAGGGGATGGCGCAAAATATATATACATTTTATGAATGCATATATTCAAGTTTATGAATCAAATCTCCATAAACTCACTATTTTACATGGATGCTGATGGATCCAGTCTAAGCTCTTTGGAGCTGACTAGAGGATCAGGATATCTTATGGCTTCAATCTAGGGACTCCGGACCCGGTTGGAGACCATATCCACAGCCTAGGGATTTCGACTCTGGCTGCCAGGATTTTATCATCAAACCAGGACTACCTAAGGAGGACACGCAGGTTGGGACAGTTCAGTCACCTGTTACAGACTTTGCAGACCTCAGACAGCTTGGAACCTGTGAGGCATGGACATTCTAATCCCTGGTGAGCCAGCGGAAGGGGGAGACTCTGTTGCCTGTTACATTTGTGTGTTTTGCTGGTTATGCGTTATGTGCCGTTAATTGTTTGGGGATCCAATAAAGTCTAATTATTGTGGTTCCCTAACCCTGTGTTGTCTGAGTAGTGTTATGCCCACGGTTAAGGAGGCCGGCGTTCAGTTGGGATGAGCCCTGAGCCACACTGTCTTTCTAAAGGCGGCGGGTTTTAGTGGACGAGAGCACCCACTGAGCCCCGTGTCTCCACAATTGGTGGCAGCAGTGGGATACTACTCAGCCTGGTTTACCCAGGGGAGCTGCAGTGGACTGGTGTTTTCGGACACCGTCCAGGGCTCAACAACCAGGGAGGCACATAAGCATACCAAGCAGGCCATAGGGGAGGCATTCAGGTTTCGGACGCTGCCATGTCCAACCTCACCAGCTCAGCCATGGGACAAGGACAAGAGAGGAGTTACGACCGCTGCAGTAAATGGATGCTGCAGGATCTGTGCCGGAGGCGAGAGATTGTCTGCTGGAGCGCTGAGACTCGGTCGGACTTGATCCGGAAATTAGTCCGTTGGGATGAACAGAATGATGCAGAGGACGATGAGGATCCCGCCGATATTGACCCAGAGGATGTAGACTATGTGCCACATCATGGATCTAGTGACAATTGGGAATCAACTTTGTCCAAAATGGCCCAAGCCACAGCGTTGTTGGATGCATTGGGGCCCAGATCCTCAAGAGAAGAGAGGGCTTATGTTCTGGAATATGTTTATGGGATTCCAGCTGCAGTACTGCTAACACCAGCCGGTCGAGAAGGATGGTCCCGCTACCCAGCAGAAGCTGCGCCAAAACAAAGGACTACAAACAGGGCCTGTGACTCGCCCAATCTATGGCGCTGTTATACATGTGGGCGCAATGGACATATAGATAAAGATTGTCTCCAAAACCGAGGCCGCATGCTTGGAGCCTGTCTGCCACTCCAACCAGTCAACATATGCCGAGATGAACCAACGAGACCTGAGGAATGCTACTCCCAAGAAACACCAATAGTTGAGGAAGTGGTTTATCCAGTCCACACCCTACGGCAGGCCGGACACCGTACACCAGCCAACCTCCATCCCCACATCCAGACGGTCAAGGTCGGTGATAAACAGGCTCAGGGACTTCGAGACATTGGATCTTCCATCACTCTGGTAAGCCCAGTTATTGTTTCTCCAGAAGACCCTGTACCAGATTCCCAATTATCCATCTCCCTGGCTGAGGGCCAGCGCTCAGACATTCCTCTGGCATGTGTGCAGTTGGACCTAAGGACCGACCAGGGAGAGGTCGAGGTGGAGCTTGAGGACAGCCGCCCCACACCTGGTATTTTGGGGACCAACCAGGAAGTGATCGATGTGGGGATTGTGAACAGCCTCCCCATTCCTGACATTGTGGAGACTGACCAGAGCAAGGCTGATGTGGAGCTTATGGACACCGTCCCCACACCTGTTGTTTCAGGGACTAGCCAGGAGGAAGTTGAAGTGGGGTTCATAGATGGCCCCACCAAGCCTGTTGTTTCAGATACCACTCAGAAGGAAGTGAAAGTGGGGCTTGTGAATTACCTGCTCACACCAGTCATTTTGGAGAATGACCTAGGACAAGGACTAGCCAGTCAGTTTGAAGAAGCCATCACCCACCTCCAAGCCAAGCAGGACCCTGATGTGGATCTTTCTAGCTTGCCCACAATATGGCTGCTCAACTTGGGGGAGGTAATCAGGGGGAGGTGTATAGATGCAAGCCTCTGTTGCTGACCTCACCATTAAAAAGGACAATGCCGTCAAGAGGAGAAGGATGATCGGAAGCCTATCATGTCTGGCTAATATTAAGAAGGGGGAGGAATGTGACGACATGGACTCTCATGGGTTAAAGTTTCTTAAAATCCAGCCAGACAGCATGATAGATTGTCTATAGATGGGGGAGAAGTCCCTCATTGTTTTTACAAGACTCTTGTTGACTCAATGTAATTGTGTTGGCCACTGAAAGCTAGACGTATTGTTCTCCAGACATTTCCAGTAACCATTGTATTGTAGTTGTGTATTGATAATGTAATTACCTTAGTAGCCATTGTCTAGTCGGTGACTCCCAGTTTACATGTACACCCTTAAGCTGGGTTTACACACTGCAACATCGCAAAGGACATCGCTGTAACGTCACCGGTTTTGTGACGTAACAGCGACCTCCCTAAGTCTCTGTTGAGTCGCTGGTGAGCTGTCAAACAGGCAAACCTGGCCAACAACTCAGCAGCGATACAGACCTGCCGAACAACCTCGCTGGTCTTTGGGGACGTGTCACACAGCAGGTACTTGACGACTCCCACCTATGTGTAGGCGTGGTAGAGTCCTTTTTACACGCCCCCCTCAGCTCCGATTGGTTAACGCTAGGGCGTTCTCCTGAGCTTGGTCCTGAGCTTCTGCATTGCTTAGCGGATCTTTGTAGAGTGCTGTATGCGGTGACTCTACACTGATCTATATAGCATCTATATAGCATCAATACAGCTTCTATATAATACTCAACTCCATCTACAAGGTAAGCATCGTTACAGGGTCTCAAATATGTATGATTTTTTTTAGCGATTCCTTTTTTTCCCCTTTCTCATTTAAGGTCTCTGTAGCGATTCCGTTGTTACTACTTTATAGGAATCTGCAATCAGGCGGCCAAATCATTTGAGGTCTCTGTAGCGATTCCGTTATTACTACTTTATCGGAATCTGCGATCAGGCTGCCAAATCATTTGAGGTCTCTGTAGCGATTCCGTTATTACTACTTTATAGTAATCTGCGATCATGCTGCCAAATCATTTGAGGTCTCTGTAGCGATTCCGTTGTTCCTACTTAACTTTGCGATTATGCTTAATTTACTGTACATTTAGCATGGGCGGCCATTTTAGCATGGGCGGCCATTTTAGCATGGGCGGCCATTTTCTGCCACGTCCTACAAACACTAGTGCGGTTTGACTTGTTTTTTTGGTACTATGAAAAGGAAATGGAGGCCTTGACTTTACTGTACATTCCCTTTAGCGTGGGCGGCCATGGGCATTTTCTGCACTTTTGGAAAATGTAATAAGTATGTTCCGTTCTCAATGTTTATTTTTATTTTTTTCAGATGCCCTCTTCTCAGGAATTTACCAGAGAACTTATTGAGTTATATCGCTCACTGCCTTGTTTATGGAAGATAAAATCGGCAGATTATACCAATAGATATAAAAAAAAAGGAGGCCTATCAAAAGCTTGTAGCCTTTTTTAAGCTACACCAGCCAGATGACCCCGTAGATGAAAATTTGGTAAAAAGAAAAATTCAAGCTCTACGTACAGTTTATAGGAGAGATCTAAAAAGGGTGGAGCAGTCAATTAAGTCCGGTACCGGAACGGAGGACATATATACACCAACGTTGTGGTATTATGAGCTCCTTTCCTTCACTAGAGACCAAGAGCTACCACGGAGAATGGAAGACCTCATGGATAAAAACCCTGACACGGGGAGTTTGCCCCTTGCGGGTGATGTAAGTACCTTATTTTAGACCTTGAAACAGCATTTCAAACAAATTCAAAAAAAAGTTTGTAGGTATATGGTTAACTTTACTAGAAGATTTTGAACTATGGGTTTCAATGATAAATTTTCCATATTCCTAAAGTTATCCCTTTCACTTACTAAAAGTATACCCCTTCACTAGTTTCTGCCCACTCAGTTATCATAGCGTAAAATGCCATTTCATAGCCCGTACAAGTAGTATTCCATATCCCGTTATACTACTATTTCAAATCCCGTAGAACTAATCCCTGCCTACCATTGATTTCCAGTCCACGTGTACCCTTGTGAATGCTGCTCATGATATCCAATGCAAACACATTTCTGTGGTGGGTTGGTGTTGAAAGATGTGAAGTAATATTTTGGTTTGGCGTTAACATGAATTTTCTGTTCACGCAGGAGCATATGCAAGATGCTGAAGAAGAATTGTCCACAAGTGAAAACAGTGACATAGCCAGCACGCAAATTTCAAGCGAGGACACTCCTGACAAAGCTCCACCATGTCCATTACCTCAACGCCTTATAGCATCGCGTAAACGAAAAGCTGGCCGGCCACCATCTCCAGATCTAATTGGTTTGGCCAACAAAATCTTAAGCGTGCAGAACAGCCCCACTGTTGGCTGCTTTGCAAAACTTATGGACGAGAGAATGTCCAAGCTAGAAGACACGCAAAGGAACCACCTGGAAAGGATCGTCCTGGATGCACTGGCGAAAGCAGCAGCAGGAAAACTAAAAGACACTTCCGTTGTAACTGAGAGCATTCAGCCAAATATGTATTCCCAGTACCCACAGTACAGCACACTCATGCATATAATGCAGCCTCCGCCACCATCGCACCCTGGCCCCCCACAGTTTCCACTCTTTCCAAGCTCTTCCCAGTTACGCTCAACGCCCAGCCAACAATATGGAAACTCAGACGGCTACTACCAAGAGTTGTAGCTGTATTGTAAATTATCAGTTTTCCATACTTCTTTTGATATGTTGTGTTGATGTTTGGTTTTTTCTTCACTTTATTGATTGTATTGATACCATATGTGTTTTGTTAAAAATAAAACATTTTATTTTGTTTCAAAATTGTGGCCTGTGGGCATGAATGAAATAATGGTTGAGAGTGATGAAAGATGTTTTTTTGGGGGTGAATAGGGACTTCAGACAATAGTGTATATAAATTCACACGTTATTTTACATACCTTCAAAAAGCCCGTATATACTGTATATAGGACTGAGCCCCAAGGGAGAGTGAGATCTGCACCAAAAACATGGATGCAGACCTCTGTGACACCCTGGTTTTGCCAGGGCGGCATAGTGCTCTTTGTGCTGCCAACTACTGCTCAGGGTGATGTGTATGCCCCATACTCTTATGGGATGTATATGACGCAGCCTCTCCTGATATGTATATGCCTCCGTGTCTCCTGTGATGTAGATGCCCCAGCTTCTCCTGTGATGTGTATGCCCCCAGCCTCTCCAGACCAAGACAAACCTGGAAAAGCAGTTGTGAGCAACAAAATGATCAATATCACCGAACATCACAGTCGCTACAGCCACCACTTGGGTGAGTTAATTAATTCATTGACCAAATATAGCCAGGTCGTTTTCAAGTTGAAAATTTTTAGTGGTCCCAGAAGGTTGGTAGAAAATTACAAATGTCCCCCGGCAGTAAAAAGGTTCCCAACCCCTGTTTGAAAGGTTTTTCAAAAAATTGACACAACACCGAATATAAACTTGAAAGATTTATGTGTAATAAAAAAAACCAAAAACCTGTTTACAACAAATAATAAGAAATTTAGTGGCCCTGTGGTTGGCTTGCCACAAACTGGTTTAACAAATCGCCATGTCGGCGTATGGCTTGCGACAGACGCCTATGTGATTCCAGCATCTGCGTGTTTGACTCGATCAGGTCCTGTAGTGTGGGGATTTCTGTGGAGGGAATGGTAAAAGTTAACCAGGCTTGTTCAAACATCGAACTGATAGGTATATGTTTTTTGTTGACCACTTACGGTTTTGTGGTTCATCACCTTCATCCTCCGAGGCGCTGACGGCCCAACCAGATCCTGTGGCTAGGGAACACAAATCAATTATTAGTACACGACAGCCCACCATCATTTTAACATCCATGTATCCTTTCCAACTTGTAGGGACACCATGTTATGTGCATAAATTACAGGAAGGGTAGCCTGCACCAAACTCACCAACTGATGCGGGGGAAAAGGCATCGGGAGACAGTGAATGATGAGGAGACAGGGTATAAGGTGGTGGTGGGGTTGATTGAAGTGATGGGGTTGCAGCAGGTGATGGGTTTGGAGAAGGAGAGGGTGGCCCAGCAGGAGATGGTGCAGCAGGTGGAGGTGGGGTAGACGCAGCTGATGCTGGACCAGGAGATGGTGGAGCCGGTTGCGGTGGTGGTGCAGCTGGGGGTGGTCCTAGGTATAGGAGAAAACTTCTATTGAGCGGATAACTCCAGGCCTCCACGGCTTAAGCCCGCTTTACACCATACAATTCTGCATACAATATCGTATGCGATGTGACACGGCCCCATCGTATGTGCGACAAGTTACATTAGTTTCCCTTTCATTTTTTAAACAGACATAACTATTCAGATTTTAAGACATCGTAGTGTGTGAAGCCTAGATGATACGATTAACGAGCGCATAAAGCATCGTAATCGTATCATCGTTGTAGCGTCGGCGTAATCCATAATTACGCTGACGCGACGGTCCGATGTTGTTCATCGTTCCTGCGGCAGCACACATCGCTGTGTGTGAAGACGCAAGAGCGAGGAAAATTTCCTATCGGCGTCACCGCGGCTCCCGTAGGATATGCGGAAGGAAAAAGGTGGGCGGGATGTTTACATCCCGCTCATCTACGCCCCTCCGCTCCTATTGGCAGCCTACCGTGTGACGTCGCAGTGAGTCCGTACGACCCGCCCCCTTAATAAGGAGGCAGGTCACCAACCAGAGCGACGTCCCAGGACAGGTGAGTCCATGTGAAGGTGCCGTAGCTATAATGTTCGCTACGACAGCTATCACAAGGATATCGCAGCTGCGAGGGGGGCGTGGACTATCGCGCTCGGCATCGCGGCATCAGCTTGCGATGTCGCAGCGTGCAAAGTACCCCTAAGGCCATTATATACTGCCATTATATACTGCATTCTAACATGCTGTATATAAGAGCCCTGGCCGCTGTGACAACATAAAAAATACTTTATATAACTTACCTAGCCGTCGCGCTGCTGTGGAATAGGAGGACGGAGATGGCTGAAAGAGGCGCCGGCGGAACTGAACAACGTACACGCCTCCGTGACCCTATTCCACTGTAGCGCGACCGTAAGGTAAGTTATATAAATTGTTTTTTATTTGCTTTGTCTGGTGTTGTTTAGGGGTTAACAAAACCAAACCAGGCCAAAGCCGCAAAACAACACTCACCACGACGCCTCATGATGTCTGCCCGGATGCTGGCGAACAGATCACTTGACCTGTATCGCAGGTCCGCCACCTTCTTTCTGATTTGGGTTGTGGACCGCTCCAGCCCAAATCGACAGGACAGGCCTCTCCTGATCTTCTCCAGCACTGTCTGCTTATGCAGTATGGGATGCTCATGGGGGGCCTCACAAAGGTAATCCAGTTTTACCACCATTTTCACTAGATAGTGAACCTCCACAGACCCCCAGGGAGAAGAGCGCCTCCTTGCCGCCATGTTCCCGCCTCTGGGCATAGTAAAAAATCCACGCCGCCCACCAGACTTCAAAGACGACGGGAGCAACGTCATCACGTCACGTTATGAACAGCGTCGCAGTAGCGATCCCGCTTGCGGTCTCATTGTCAGCTAGCCCGCTCTAACCGCGTCAGCACAGCTGCGCCTCCGTCTGCCGGGAACGCAGTAGCGTCGCCGGCCAGAAGTGAACGCTGGTGTGGGCACTGTTAATACTAGTCCTTCTAACATAAAAATCCAATACACAAACATAAATCAATGATTTAAGTGCTATCTATGCAATTTGCTGTCTGACTCGGTTACAGCCGATATCGCAGACGGGAACGCTACTGTGATTCTGTGCTAGCTTTATTCAGACCGCTAGTTTCACGAACGGGAACGCTACTGTGACGCGGTTCGAGCGGCTCGTTGAAAACGAGACCGCTAGCGGGATCGCTACTGCGACGTTGTTCAGAACGTGACGTGATGAAGTCTTTTGGGCAGCGTACACGCTCAGAGGCGGGAACATGGCGGCCAGGAGACGCAGTTCTCCATGGGGGCCTGTTGAGGTGCATTATCTGATTCGGATGATGATAAAAAAAGATTATTTTTGTGAGGCAGAGCATGAACATCCCATGCTTCACAAGCAGGCTGTGCTGAGGCTAATTAGCAGAGGCCTGGCCCGTAGATTTGGGGTGGAGCGATCCACAACCCAAATCTGGAAGAAACTGGCAGACCTGCGTGTTAGGTTGACCTAACGGTCACAGCTATTGCCAGCGATGTCCGAATGCAGAGAGGGTACCGGTGACCCCCCTCTGCCCTCCCTTTAGCCTTCAATGAAAACAGGCAGACACCGTTATACACGTAAAGGCTAGGAGACGTGCGGCTCCGAATAGAAAGACTGTATTATTTTGTTTACAATACAAGGTTATACAGATTTGATTAGGGCGTAACTATGCAGCATACATATTCATTAATCTACATTCATTAAGGCGTGGATTGCATATTCCCAGCAAGAGAAATTAATATAATGACTTATACTCCCATAACAAGATGTTGCGTTCTTATTCCCATAACAAGATGTTTGTCAGTCGTTTCTAAGTCAAAACATTCTGCGTCCTTGAGGTTGGTCTCACAATTTATTACGCAAATAAGTCTGGTTCGGTCTTGCCAGGGAGAATGAATTTCTATTATTTTTCTAAGGCAGTGAAAAAGGTTAACTCTTTCCTCACAATCCCCCCTATTGGCGTGATTGATGGACAGGGGGCCATCGAGAAGCTGTGGACTATAGAGAGAGCAGGCTAGCCTCCAGATACTTTCTGAGCCGCGGGTTTGCTCAGGGAGTGTCGTCTCACATCCGTCACCCAGGACTGCCTGCATGCCTCTCGATAGGAGTCTCATCATGATACGCCAAGGTGATTTCTAGAGGAAAGAGTAGAGAAGAGAAAAAGGCATATTAGTGATTTCATACGGGTGCTGAATAATCATTGTATCTACATTGCTTCAAGCAGCGGGAAAACAAAGCCATTAGCAACTTGAACACTACATAAGCAACTAGTAAACAGAGTAACACTTGGAACACTGATAGTCTGTTGTAACAGCCTCCCCATTGAAACACTTCGTTTATTGGGACTGGTATGGCTAAGTATTGCATGAAGAGGCTGTCACAGGTGCGTGTGTACATATCCAGCAGTCTGTGATCTCAAGTTTTTCAGCTAACACTTCATGATGGGTCTCAAATGAATTCTGCCGTGGTGTAGAAGGCCCCAAAAAGAGAGTACACATAGAAATACTTATCAGCAGTATTAGGCCTTCTTGCAGTGGCTGGCATGGACCCATGTCGATCTCCCCTCAAGTTTGACGGAGGTTGGAGTGGTCAGCTGGACAGTCAAAGGCCCTTCGAATCGTGGCTCAAGGGTCTTTCTCACGTGCTTCTTTAGGTAGACCCGGTCACCAGGCTTTAGGGAGTGGGTTCCTGGAACAGCATCAGGATCAGGTAGAGAAGAGTAGACCCTTTGGTGGGTTTCAGTTAGTCTCTTCTGCAGGGAAACAACATAAGACGTTAGGCTATCACATTGCAGGTGTAACTCCTGCGGGAAGTAGCATCCTAATCTGGGTGCACTACCAAAGAGTATTTCAAATGGTGAGAGCCTGTGCTTTCCCTGCGCGGTAGTCCTTATAGAGTAAAGAGCTATGGGGAGACATTCTGTCCATGGTCTACCAGTCTCCTCCACTGCCTTGGCTAGTTTGAGCTTTAGAGTCCCATTTAACCTTTCCACTTTCCCTGATGACTGTGGGTGGTAAGGTGTGTGTAAGGCTGACTGAATGCCTAACAGGGCACAGGTGTTCTGGAAAACTTGTCCAGTGAAATGAGTACCTCGGTCTGACTCTTTGACTTCAGGGAGTCCAAACCGGGGTACCAGCTCACAGGCCAATTTCTTTGCTGTAATTCGGGCCGTGGCTGAGCTTACAGGATAGGCCTCTGGCCATCCTGAGAAGAGGTCTACACAGACAAGTACAAACTCGTAGATGCCATGTTTTGGCAACTGTATATAGTCTATTTGTACTCTTTGAAATGGGGCAAACGTCTTTGGCATGTGTCTTTGCGGGGTTTTAGTTAGCTGGTCTGGATTGTGTTGTTGACAGATGTGACAAGCTTTTATTCTCTAGGAGGCGTATTGTCTGAAGCCGTGGGCTATCCAATATGGTTGCATCTGGTTCATGATTGAGTTTGTGCTACCGTGTGTGGGGTAGTGGAGTACTTGGAAAATGGCAGGGAACCAACTGCGTGGCAGGACGGGAAGTCCGTTTAGGCGCCAAATCCCCTCCACCTTTTCTGCCCCCTTGGCCCGCCATCCGGCCTTTTCTTCCTCAGAGGCGTTTTCTTGTGTCTTAAAGAGGTTCTGCATTTCTTCCTCCGTCGTTGACACTGTTTCCGTCTCCTTCAAAGGGAGTAAGGCGGCTTGTTTTGCTGTTTGATCGGCCAAGCGATTTCCCCTTGCCTCGGGTGTTTGAGTCTTGGTGTGGGCAGCAACCTTTATGATTGCTAGCTGTTTTGGTATCAAGGCTACTTCCATTAGTTTCTTCACTGAGGCTTCATGCCTGATGGGATTTCCTGTTGCTGTGAGGAATCCTCTAGTCTGCCAGATAGTGCCAAAATCGTGCACAATGCCGTGTGTATAGGCTGAGTCCGTGTAGATGTTCGCTGTTCGTTCTTCTAGAAACTCAATTGCCCAGATGAGGGCAAGAAGTTCTGCTTCTTGAGCAGATATGCGTGGAGGTAGCGGTTGCTTGGCTAAGACTGCATATAGAGTCACTACTGCAAATCTGGTGTGGAACTTGCCTGCTTCATCAGCGTATCTGCTACCATCCACAAAAAGTTCAAAGTCTGGATTTGTAAGCGGTGTCTGCCTGTTTTCATTGAAGGCTAAAGGGAGGGCAGAGGGGGGTCACCGGTACCCTCTCTGCATTCGGACATCGCTGGCAATAGCTGTGACCGTTAGGTCAACCTAACATTATCTGGCGCCCGAAAAGCAGGGACCCGTGTTTCTAATCCCAGGACGCAGTGGACTGTCTTGCCATTCAGAGGAGGAGTGGACCAGACGTGGGGACCAGAAACACCTGGCCAGGTAAGAGTTGAACCTTATTCTTCTCTTTATGCTCCCCACATCTGATCTCCCCTCTCCTCAACGCGCAAAATGGTACACTGTGAGTAGATACTGGGTTATTGGCGGGTTTCTACTGAACTCTGAGAGAGCCTTGCCAGCTGATGTTTTTTGTGCCTTGTTTGGTTGTTTGTTTGTTTGTTTCTCTGTGTTTCTCTGCCTCTCCGTGTGTCGCGTGTCTGCTCTCCTGCGCTTTACTTCTGTGCTGTTGTCCTTGTTGGTTGTCATAGATTCCATACATCAGTGAGTGTTGAAAGGGAATAGTGTACCTGCTCTGTTCAATGGATATGATATTCACTGCCCTAGTGTTAGTGGGAATAGCCCTGTTTGCCATTGCTATCGGATATAGAGTGTATCTCTGTTACAAGAAGGGCAACCCAGCGCCATTCAACATTCTCAGCCCCCTCTGAAGTTAGGACACCACCTTTCAGTAGGAATACAAAAGGAGTTAGTCTCTGAGTATCTCCAGGAAAGGTGGTTCTAGACCTTACCTTAGGTAGGAATACAAAAGGAGTTAGTCTCTGAGTATCTCCAGGATAGGTAGGTTTAGTCCAAAGGACGTTCAAGGGTCTAAAAGCTGAAGAAGATAGAAGAAGAATGGTGCAAGGAATATCAAAAGACAGAAGAGCTGGATGCACCCTGCAACATCTCATTACGTGTTATCATGGCAAAAGAACAGCCAGTCAGTCCAAGGAAGTTTTTAAGACATTTGGATTGAAGCGGAAGGATCAATTGGACCCCAACAAAGGGGACACAATAAGAGCTACTAGAGCAGGAGTGATAGCAGATAAGTCATGGACTAAACTGAACAGAACTCTTTCTGACATGGCAAAAACAGCCCACGATCAAGGTTGGATATACCATGAAGAATCAGACACATGGGAAGAAGCTGGGAAGCAAGCTAATAAGGATCCGCAGCCCCCTCCGTACCTGTCAGCTACTCCTGGAACGACTCCAAAAATAGCAGGATCCCCGGAATGGACCTGCACAAACTGTGGCCAACAAAATCCGGACTGGAGTGAAACATGCCTAGCCTGTGGAGCCCCACAACACAAGCTACAAGCCACAGCACCAGTGCCTCTTTATCCTGTAGTGGAAAGAAGAGTCCTGATAAGACCACCTGTTAATCCACAAAACCCAGATGCTCCCAGAGATGCAGTTCCCCGTACGTATGAAGACTACGTACCCTGGACTCCAGCCGAGCAGATTGCTTTCCTGCAAAATGCTCCAGACCCGACTAGAAACCCAGTCAGTTTTTCACGTTACCTGAACCAAATACAGGTCTCCTACAGATTGATGCAGTCATTCGCAGATGAAGGGCTGGACTTACAAGCGGGTGCAATACGTCGCCTGATGGTAAGATCCTTCATGGATGGAATATATGCACCTCTGGCAGAAAGATTGAAAGCGTGCTGCCCAGAATGGAGGAACATGGAAGACATAGATCTTCTAGTCAACAAAGCAAGCGGCTTAGAAACCGACGCAAAGGATAAAAGGAGCAACAAGAAAGTTGTCATAGCAGCAGTGGACGGTCAGCCAGAAGGTACAAGAAGGAAGGCACCGACCTGCTACTATTGTGGGAGTCAGAGGACGTGATCAGAGACTGTAGAATGAAGAAGAGGGACACTTAAAACTAACCCGAGAGTCAGGAGGAGAAGACTGCCTGACTTGCGGCAGCATGGGATAGGGATGCCAGAGGTCCATTTATACATGTCCCCCTTCACATTGGCAACAAGGAAATAAGAGCTTTGGTGGACTCAGGAGCCTCACACGCTCCTGAACCCCATGAACCTAGTGCCTGAAGGATCCATCTCATCTGAAGCTACTGTAGTATCCGGATTTGATGGACAAGCCCAGATAATCCCAATAACACATCCACTGAAGGTGAAACTGGGACCACACATGTTTGTGTCTAAATTCTTAGTGTCCCCCCTGGGTGGAGATGCCCTAGTGGGAGAAGATCTACTATCAAGACTACAAGCTCAGATTGTCTACAATGAAGATGGATCTGCTATCCTGCAAATTCCAGAAGATATCCCAGAAGAAATCCTGTGCACTCTCCAGATGATAGAAGATCAACCAAAATCTGATGTTACAGGTGAAGTAAACACGGATCCAATACTTCTACAAGTTCCTGCAAAACTCTGGTCCACATCAAAAACTGACCTCGGCACACTACCCATGCCCACTTTATGGTTCATGGATCATGGATCGAAACATCGGTGTTACCATTTAGTAAACATGTTAAATATAATATCCCCAAAATTATATTGTAGGATCACCTTTTATGGCCTAGAGCAGACCTGGGCAAGGGGCGGCCCGCGGGCCACATCCGGCCCGCCTACTCTCTGTGACCGGCCCGCCTGGCTCCGGGCATCCTTGCTGGCCGGTCACTGATGAGGGCAATCTGACCTGTTGTCCGGAGCTCCAGGCTCCGGCCGGCCCGTGGTCAGATCGCCCTCATCACACGCTGCGTGCCGGCAAGGAACAGAGGACAGATACTGCAGCACCGCACAGTGAAGCAGCGGAACGCAGGAATCTGTCCTCTGTTTCCTGCCGGCACTTTCTCTGTGACACACACGCGCGCGCCCTGATGTCGTCAGTACGTCGTCGGGTTCATCAGAGTTCATTGGGAACTGTGACAAGTCCCGAGATGCTCCGGCTTCCAGGTTCTCAACATACACA
Source organism: Anomaloglossus baeobatrachus (assembly GCF_048569485.1). Classification (NCBI taxonomy): domain Eukaryota; kingdom Metazoa; phylum Chordata; class Amphibia; order Anura; family Aromobatidae; genus Anomaloglossus; species Anomaloglossus baeobatrachus. Next base: position 186,274 of record NW_027443153.1, read on the forward strand.
CACACCTGTATACTCACCCAGCGATGCGGTCCCCAGCACTGTCCCTTCTTCCAGCTGCTCACTCCAGTGAATATTCAGTGAGTATACTTACAAGCGATAAGGAGCGGGAGGCAGCAGAGTCAGAGACAGCAGCGCTGGAGAGAGGTAAATATAGAAAATCTTTTTATTAAAAAGACCCGTGTTTTCTCTGGTATTTGTCACACTGATGTCACACAGATCACATCAGTGTGCGATCCGTGTGACACCTGTGTGCTGCCAGAGAAAAAAAGGATATGTGTGCGTGCAGGTCCACGAGGGGGTCACACAGTCCGTAACTTACTGTTTGTATCTGAAGGGATAGTATATATGCTATATACAGTATTGGGTAAAACTGAGTTAATTATATTAGTCCGGCCCTCTAAAACCATCCCAATTTCTCATGCAGCCCCATGGGAAAATTAATTGCCCACCCCTGGCCTAGAAAAATAAAAGGAATTGAGGACCCAAAGGAGGGGGTTTATTTCTGAAAGATATGTACTAGAAAAATACACACACATATGGCTTCTAAACTTGCTCACTCAGATATGCACCGAGATAAGAAGGATAGTCAGATGACTGGACAATGCTCCAAACGCGATTAGAGCAAGGTTTTTTGGAAAGCACAGTGTAGTTCAAATGCAATATATTCCAAAGAAAATAATAACATTATACCAAGATATCTAGTGTGCATATCAGAGGGACAAGGTGGCGAAAAAGAGCTAATTATCCTTTGTAAAAGGTATGGTATGCAAACTTGATCAAATTCAATGCTCCTGGGGTATAATGGGATTATTTTCTCTTTGCATATATTAGCATTTGATCAACACTGTGCCAGTCTTTGCATAAACCATTTCGCAAAAAAACATGCTGGGTAATCGCGTTTGGAGTATTGTCCATTGCCCTGATTATCATTGTTATCTCGGTGCATATCAGAGTGACATTAGAAGCCTTGAGTACAACTATTTACCGAACAGTATAAAATAGACGAATTTTAAGTGATTGATTTTTGTGCATTGTTTTTTCAATGAATGCAGCATGTCTGCTGCTTTGAGGCAAGTGGTCCCCATGTGTCTGGTACCCCGAGAAAAAGGTTTGTCAAACATACATAAAAAAGCTACAATATATCTACCGATGTGTCGGCGGGGTCATGTTGTAAGTTATGCACATCCGGCATCGTTACAGATATTGTAGTGTGTCAAACAGGGCCGGATTATAGGCGGGGCAGACGGGGCTCCAGCCCAGGGGCCCCCACCACAAGAGCTTCTGAGGGGGCCCCCACCACCATCAGTGTGGGCGCCATTTTATTAACGCCGCAGTGTGGTTCAGGACCGCACTGTACCTTTAAAGAATTTCAATCCCGGCCGTCACTTTTCTGCAGACACGCCCACTGCACGCTCTGTGGGCTGCGTCTGCTAGGATGACGTCACCGCGCACCTGTTGCTGCTTCTAAGTTCCTGCCGTAGAGGAGTTTGTGGGAGGACCGGAGGTCTCAGTGGATCCCGGTAAGTATGAGGTCATTAATCATGGTGCCGGCCGGGCAGGAGGCTGCAGTGAGGAGGGAGCAGGACGCCGCTGATAACTCCAGACCGGATTCCATAGTGTCAGCGGCCACTCTGCTATCAGTGTGAGATATTGCCTGAGTGTGACCTGCCGCAGATCAGGTCGGGCTGTCAGTGCCGCGTCATGAGGTCGGGCTGTCAGTGCCGGGTCATGAGGTCGGGCTGTCAGTGCCGGGTCATCAGGTCGGGCTGTCAGTGCCGGGTCATGAGGTCGGGCTGTCAGTGCCGGGTCATGAGCCTCATCCCTCCCCTGCAATAACTCACACTGATCTCCAGCAGAGACAGCACTACACAGATCCTGCACTGATCACATCTGAGCCTGCAGCACACATTACACTATATAGCCCATATTACATATAGAATATGTGAGGTCCTGTAGGCCCAGGTGTGATCAGTGCAGGGCATTGTATATCTGTGTACATGGTATATCACATCCAGTGTACAGAGCAGTGTGATATACTGTGTACACACATCAGATGGTATATAATAATGTGTATATTCTATAACATCTGGTGTCTGTATCACAGTAAACCCGGTCAAATGCCGGGGGGGCCCACTCGCGTTGGCAGGAGTGGCGTAGCGCTAGTCAGGGGGGCCCGGTGCCCGCGCTGCCTCCCCCCGCCGAGGATCGCGCTTTCAATTGTATCGGCATCGCAGCTGCCGATACAATTAAGAGCAATGATGAGATGGAGCGGCGCGCTCTCTCTCATGATTCTCCTCGCTGTGTCTGTCGGCATTCTGACAGCTCTGCAGCAGAGCGTGGTGATGTGATCACTGCGCGCCTGCTGAGAGGTCAGAGAAAGCGACAGCAGTGGACGCGCTGAGGAGACCGGAGGAGCGGCGGAACGAGGAGAATGAGTATGTACAATCACTGTGGCCAGACGACCATGGGGGTGCATTAAATGATATGGCGGCTGTATACTACATGAGGGTGCCTAATGCTATCTGGTTCTGCACTGTGCTATATATGGACTGTATACTACATGAAGGTGCCTAATGCTATCTGGTTCTGCACTGTGCTATATAGGGGCTGTATACTACATGAAGGTGCCTAATGCTAGCTGGTTCTGCACTGTGCTATATAGGGGCTGTATACTACATGAAGGTGCCTAATGCTATCTGGTCTGCACTGTGCTATATACGGGCTGTACACTATATGAGGATGCCTAATGCTATCTGGGTCTGTATTTTGCTATATACGGGCTGTATACTACGTGAGGATGCCTTAATATAATTTGGTCTGCTCTGTGCTATATAGGGGCTGTGTACTATGTGAGGATGCCTAATGCTATCTGGCTATGCACTATGCTATACAGGGGCTGTGTACTACATGAGGATGCCTAATGCTATCTGGGTCTGCACTGTGCTATATAGGGGCTGCGTACTATGTGAAGGTGCTTAATATTATTTGGTCTGCTCTGTGCTATATAGGGGCTGTGCACTATGTGAGGATGCCTAATGCTATCTGGCTCTGCACTATGCTATACAGGGGCTGTGTACTACATGAGGATGCCTAATGCTATCTGGGTCTGCACTGTGCTATATAGGGGCTGTGTACTACATGAGGGTGCCTAATGCTATATGGGTGTGCATTGTACTATATGGGGGCTGCATAGTGCCATATGGGGGGCTGCATAGTGCCATATGGGGGGCTGCATAGTGCCATATGGGGGCTGCATAGTGCCATATGGGGGCTGCATATTGCCATATGTGGGCTGCATAATGCCATATGGGGGCTGCATAATGCCATATGGGGGCTGCATAATGCCATATGGGGGCTGCATAGTGCTACATGGGGGCTGCATAATACTATATGGAGGACTATGGGAGCTTCATAACACTATATGGAGGAATATGGGGGCTGCATAATACTATACCCCCAGAGTTGTATGTCCTCTACACCCCAGAGCTGTATACCCCCAGAGCTGCATGTCACCCCCCAGCTCAGAGCTCCTTGTCCCCCCCACCTCAGAGCCACTGCGCCCCTCTAGAGCTGTATGCCCCCATTGCTATGTACCCCTTTCCTCAGTAATATGGATGTCCCCAGTAATGTGTATGTCCCCAGCCTCTCTTGTGATGTATATACAGCAGTGTTAGTGTTCTCTATGTGCGGCCATGTCTGTTAGTGACTGCCACCAATCAGCGTGGCACAGACACATGCCCAGGAGGAGCTGGATGGAGACAAGCGGGGAGGTGAATGAGGCTGTTGCCGGCTTCCCAATATTAAAAATATAGATAAAAATATAAAAATGTGTCTGTGTGTGCATGTATGATGTGTATCTGTGTGTCATCTATGTATGTCGGTGTATATGACTGTGTCTAGATTTGTCTGTTTATATGTGTTTTTGTGAATTTGTCTTTAAATATATACTGTATGTGTATGTATGCCTGTATGTGTATGTATCTGTGCATGTCTATGTGTGGATGGGGCCCACTGAGACTCTTTCGCCCAGGACCTACAAAAACCTGGAGCCGGCCCTGCGTGTACCAGTCATGTATTCTCCTGTACACTGTGCAGGGGCGTACCTTTGGGGGGCATGCGGCATATCTGCCCCTGTACAGTAATCAGGGGGGCACCATTGGAAAGTGTGAGGCAGCAGTATAGTGGGAGAAAATTGTAAGTGGACAGTATTGAGAAAGAAAAGTGTGAGGGGCATAGAATGGAGACTGGGTAGTGGGGGAGGGGGGATAAGCAGTATAGAGAAGGGGCAGTATGGTGGCCAGAGTGAGGGCACAGTATGCTGAGCTGGGGGAATGTGAGACTGAGGTGCAATATAGAAAAGGGGCAGTATGGTGGCCAGAGTGAGGGCACAGTATACTGAGCTGGGGGAATGTGAGACTGAGGTGCAGTATAGAGAAGGAGCAGTATGGTGGCCAGTGTGAGGGCACAGTATGGAGGAGGGCACAGTATGCTGAGCTGGGGGAATGTGAGACTGAGGTGCAGTATAGAAAAGGGGCAGTATGGTGGCCAGTGTGAGGGCACAGTATGCTGAGCTGGGGGAATGTGAGACTGAGGTGCAGTATAGAGAAGGAGCAGTATGGTGGCCAGTGTGAGGGCACAGTATGGAGGAGGGCACAGTATGCTGAGCTGGGGGAATGTGAGACTGAGGTGCAGTATAGAGAAGGGGCAGTATGGTGGCCAGTGTGAGGGCACAGTATGGAGGAGGGCACAGTATGCTGAGCTGGGGGAATGTGAGACTGAGGTGCAGTATAGAGAAGGAGCAGTATGGTGGCCAGTGTGAGGGCACAGTATGGAGGAGGGCACAGTATGCTGAGCTGGGGGAATGTGAGACTGAGGTGCAGTATAGAGAAGGAGCAGTATGGTGGCCAGTGTGAGGGCACAGTATGGAGGAGGGCACAGTATGCTGAGCTGGGGGAATGTGAGACTGAGGTGCAGTATAGAGAAGGGGCAGTATGGTGGCCAGTGTGAGGGCACAGTATGGAGGAGGGCACAGTATGCTGAGCTGGGGGAATGTGAGACTGAGGTGCAGTATAGAGAAGGAGCAGTATGGTGGCCAGTGTGAGGGCACAGTATGGAGGAGGGCACAGTATGCTGAGCTGGGGGAATGTGAGACTGAGGTGCAGTATAGAGAAGGAGCAGTATGGTGGCCAGTGTGAGGGCACAGTATGGAGGAGGGCACAGTATGCTGAGCTGGGGGAATGTGAGACTGAGGTGCAGTATAGAGAAGGGGCAGTATGGTGGCCAGTGTGAGGGCACAGTATGCTGAGCTGGGGGAATGTGAGACTGAGGTGCAGTATAGAGAAGGGGCAGTATGGTGGCCAGTGTGAGGGCACAGTATGCTGAGCTGGGGGAATGTGAGACTGAGGTGCAGTATAGAGAAGGGGCAGCATGGTGGCCAGTGTGAGGGCACAGTATGGAGGGCACAGTATGCTGAGCTGGGGGAATGTGAGACTGAGGTGCAGTATAGAGAAGGGGCAGTATGGTGGTCAGTGTGAGGGCACAGTATGGAGGGCACAGTATGCTGAGGAGGGGGAATGTGAGACAGAGGTAAAGTATAGTGACTAGATAGTGAAGGAGATAGGCAGTATAGAGAAGGGGCAGCATGGTGGCCAGTGTGAGGGCACAGTAGGAGGACACAGTATGCTGCGGAGGGGAATGTAAGACTGAGGTGCAGTATGGTGACTGGATAGTGAAGGAGGTAGGCAGTATAGAGAAGGGGCAGCATGGTGGCCAGTGTGAGGGCACAGTATGGAGGGCACAGGATGCTGAGAAGGGGGAAAGTGAGACGGAGATACAGTATAGTGACTGGATAATGAAGCAGGTAGGCAGTATAAAGAAGGGGCAGCATGGTGGCCAGTCTGAGGACACAGTATACTGAGGAGGGGGAATGTGAGACTGAGGTGCAGTATAGAGAAGGGGCAGCATGGTGGCCAGTGTGAGGGCACAGTATGGAGGGCACAGGATGCTGAGAAGGGGGAAAGTGAGACGGAGATACAGTATAGTGACTGGATAATGAAGCAGGTAGGCAGTATAGAGAAGGGGCAGCATGGTGGCCAGTCTGAGGACACAGTATACTGAGGAGGGGGAATGTGAGACTGAGGTGCAGTGTAGAGAAGGGGCAGCATGGTGGCCAGTGTGAGGGTACAGTATGGAGGGCACAGTATGCTGAGGAGGGGGAATGTGAGACTGAGGTGCAGTATTTATATCTAAATGCTACAGTTCGTGCTCTACTGTTATGGTTAAAATGTTAACGTTATTGGGCCCCCACCAGATTTTCTGCCCAGGGGCCCCCACCAACCTTAATCCGGCCCTGGTGTCAAAACTACATGCGACTACGATTGAACGAATAACCGTTCATCGCATACACGTCGTTTGATTACTAAAAAGGGAACGTCTGGTTGTTAAATGTTCCAGAGGCAGCACACATCGCAGTGTGTGACACCCCGGGAACGACTAACTGCAACTTACCTGCGTCCCGCTTCTTTCTTATGAATGGTCGTATGGAAGGGTAAGTACTTGTGACAGGAACAAAGCATAGGTGCGACACGGTTAACTAATTTAACTTGCAGAATTGTATGGTCTAAAGCAGGCGTAGCCATGGAGGCCTGGAGCTATGCACTCAATAAAATTTTTCTCCTATACCTAGGACCACCTCCAGCTGCACAGGCACCTCCACCTGCTCCACCATCTCCTGGTGCAGCATCTGATGCGGATCCCCTACCTCCACCGGCTCCACCATCTCCTGGTCCAGCATCAGCTGCGTTTACCCCACCTCCACCTGCTGCACCATCTCCTGCTGGGCCACCCTCTCCTTCTCCAAACCCATCACCTGCTGCAACCCCATCACTTCAATCAACCCCATCACCACCTTATACCCTGTCTCCTCATCATTCACTGTCTCCCGATGCCTTTTCCCCCGCATCAGTTGGTGAGTTTGGTGCAGGCTACCCTTCCTGTAATTTATGCACATAACATGGTGTCCCTACAAGTTGGAAAGGATACATGGATGTTAAAATGATGGTGGGCTGTCGTGTACTAATAATTGATTTGTGTTCCCTAGCCACAGGATCTGGTTGGGCTGTCAGCGCCTCGGAGGATGAAGGTGATGAACCACAAAACCGTAAGTGGTCAACAAAAAACACATACCTGTCAGTTCGATGTTTGAACAAGCCTGGTTAACTTTTACCATTCCCTCCACAGAAATCCCCACACTACAGGACCTGATCGAGTCAAACACGCAGATGCTGGAATCACATAGGCGTCTGTCGCAAGCCATACGCCGACATGGCGATTTGTTAAACCAGTTTGTGGCAAGCCAACCACAGGGCCACTAAATTTCTTATTATTTGTTGTAAACAGGTTTTTGGTTTTTTTTATTACACATAAATCTTTCAAGTTTATATTCGGTGTTGTGTCAATTTTTTGAAAAACCTTTCAAACAGGGGTTGGGAACCTTTTTACTGCCGGGGGACATTTGTAATTTTCTACCAACCTTCGGGGACCACTAAAAATTTTCAACTTGAAAACGACCTGGCTATATTTGGTCAATGAATTAATTAACTCACCCAAGTGTGGGCTGTAGCGACTGTGATGTTCGGTGATATTGATCATTTTGTTGCTCACAACTGCTTTTCCAGGTTTGTCTTGGTCTGGAGAGGCTGGGGGCATACACATCACAGGAGAAGCTGGGGCATCTACATCACAGGAGACACGGAGGCATATACATCCCAGGAGAGGCTGCATCGTATACATCCCATAAGATTATGGGGCATATACATCACCCTGAGCAGTAGTTGGCAGCACAAAGAGCACTGTGCCGCCCTGGCAAAACCAGGGTGTCACAGAGGTCTGCATCCATGTTTTTGATGCTGATTTCACTCTCCCTTGGGGAGGTTCCCACACACAAACACACACCAGCCAATCAGACCCCACTCACCCCCTCCCCACGAAAACGGGAGGACATCAAGACTGTAAAGTGGCAACAAGGTTTTTTTTTTTCTCAATGATCTTGACTGTCCAGGGGATATATAATGTAATGTAATGTAATGTATAATATATATCAGTTTTGGTTTCTGTGTGTGCATATACATATTCATATAAATATGTATGTGTACATGAATGAATGTTTACATAAGAGTACACGGATGTATATGCATGTCGGTGTATATATATTTATGGAGATGAACACGCATGTGTATACATATTTACAAACTGCTTAGTAGTGAAACAATGACAAAAAAAGCAGTGGTAAAGTAAAACAAATATTTCATTGCACGTATCAATACAGAAAATAAAAAGTAGGGTATCAGTAGGCAACTATAACATATGCTTCGCAAACTATAATATAAAGAGGAATTTAATACATAACCTTTAATAAAGTATTAGTTAAAACGTTGCTCAGTGATGCAACTATAAAATTTGTGCAGACAAACAGAAAACCCAATTCAAGTCCATCTGGACCAAATCACAATGAACTAATGCAGGAGCTAGCACACCGATTAGGAGTGATTACTGTCAATAATGTATAAGTATACTTTGACCACGCTCCATAGGTTCAAATATTCAAAAGGTATCCGAGGTTTACAGATACTCCTAATTAATTGATATGATCCGATTCCTAGGCCAAAGAAACCTATACCCGTTAATGTGCTAGTTCAACCAATATGCTCCAGTGGGAACAAAAAATAATAGTACTCTCCCAGACTTATATTAATGCTGCATGATGGTACATTGTTAGTATTGTGACGACATGGATTCTCATGGGTTAAAGTTTCTTAAAATCCAGCCAGACAGCATGATAGATTGTCTATAGATGGGGGAGAAGTCCCTCATTGTTTTTACAAGACTCTTGTTGACTCAATGTAATTGTGTTGGCCACTTGGTTGGTGTAGACGTATTGTTCTCCAGACATTTCCAGTAACCATTGTATTGTAGTTGTGTATTGATAATGTAATTACCTTAGTAGCCATTGTCTAGTCGGTGACTCCCAGTTTACATGTACACCCTTAAGCTGGGTTTACACACTGCAACATCTCAAACGACATCGCTGTAACGTCACCGGTTTTGTGACGCAATAGCGATGTTGTTTGCGATTTTGCAGTGTGTGAATCCTATCAGCGACCTGGCCCCTGCTGTGAAGTTGTAATCGTTACAAATCGTTCAGGACCATTCCTAGGTCCTTTGTTTCCCGCTGTGCAGCATGAAGTTTCAGTGTGTGAAGCCTTTTCAGCGACTTTGTTAGCAACTTCCCTTTCAAAAGGCTGCTTATCAACGTCCCCAACAACCAGCTAGGTCGCTCTGCAGGTCCGGATCGCTGTTGAGTTGTTGGCCAGGTTTGCCTGTTTGAACGCTCACCAGAGACTTAGCAGAGACTTAGGGAGGTCGCTATTGCGTCACCAAACTGGTGACGTTACAGCGATGTCCATTGCGATGTTGCAGCGTGTAAACCCAGCTTTAGTCTTTCTATGCACATCATTTAAATGAACATTGTCCATGCAGCTTGAAATTCCTCCAATGGGAGAAGCAATCTTGTCCAACCAATCGATGAGGAAGCAGTGTATCCAAGTGGAAGGTTGTGGCTATAAAAAGGACTTCTTTAAGCCACCAGGGGTTGTTGATGGATGCTGATGGATCCAGTCTAAGTTCTTTGGAGCTGACTAGAGGATCAGGATATCTTATGGCTTCAATCTAGGGACTCCGGACCCGGTTGGAGACCATATCCACAGCCTAGGGATTTCGACTCCGGCTGCCAGGATTTTATCATCAAACCAGGACTACCTAAGGAGGACACGCAGGTTGGGACAGTTCAGTCACCTGTTACAGACTTTGCAGACCTCAGACAGCTTGGAACCTGTGAGGCATGGACATTCTAATCCCTGGTGAGCCAGCGGAAGGGGGAGACTCTGTTGCCTGTTACATTTCTGTGTTTTGCTGGTTATGCGTTATGTGCCGTTAATTGTTTGGGGATCCAATAAAGTCTAATTATTGTGGTTCCCTAACCCTGTGTTGTCTGAGTAGTGTTACGCCCACGGTTAAGGAGGCCGGCGTTCAGTTGGGATGAGCCCTGAGCCACGCTGTCTTTCTAAAGGCGGCGGGTTTTAATGGACGAGAGCACCCACTGAGCCCCGTGTCTCCACAAGTATCATACAAAAGTACCCTCTCAAAATTATATAAAAATGCATTACATTAGAATTGTTATTTCATTGTAAAAGACAACCTAGGTGTTTTACAAATATTATTCTAGGAGACTGAGATATTACCAATAAGGCACGAATCCAAACAGTGGTGTACTGTGGGTTTATCCAAAGTAATCTCAAAATGGCCGAACTAACGTTCTTTATGCCCAATAATTATGCATACAGATCAACAAAATCATATCAGTGTGCATTTACACAAATGATAACTTGAAAAAAAGGGTTGGTCTCAACCATTTATGGATCCGGGTCAGTCGTTGGAGGGGGTCAATATTCCCATAGGGTCGGAAAGCTGTCCACAACCGGGCATACGATCTCTCCCTAGGTGGACTCTATATACCCTCAAAAAACCCATAGACTCCAACCCTTACAAGGGCAGTACCAATCTGACTCTATTTAAGCTGGCCCTGTCATAGCTTCAACTGGGAGGCTGTTGAAGCTATGAAAGGGCCAGCTTAAATAGGGTCAGATTGAATGAAATAACAATTCTAATGTAATGCATTTTTATATAACTATGAGAGGGTACTCTTGTATGATACTAACAATGTACCATCATGCAGCATTAATATAAGTCTGGGAGAGTACTATCATTTTTTGTTCCCACTGGAGCATATTGGTTGAACTAGCACATTAACGGGTATAGGTTTCTTTGGCCTAGCAATCAGATCATATCAATTAATTAGGAGCATCTGTAAACCTCGGATACCTTTTGAATATTTGAACCTATGGAGCTTGTCCGAAGTATACTTATACATTATTGACAGTAATAACTCCTAATCAGTGTGCTAGCTCCTGCATTAGTTCATTGTGATTTGGTCCAGACGGACTTGAATTGGGTTTTTTGTTTGTTTGTTTGCACAAATTGTATAGTTGCATCACTGAGCAACGTTTTAACTAATACTTTATTAAAGGTTATGTATTAAATTCCTCTTTTCAACTTTGCTGATAATTAACCTTGATCCAGAGGTACCATTGGTGGCAATCAATTATCCCCACTACTTTTGCTGATAGTCCCTAGCAGGATACATCATGGAATATGGCACTTGTAAGCCGCGCAGGCGTTTCTTAATCTCAATAAATTGCGCCCTTTTACGTTGTACCTCCATGGAAAAATCAGGGAAAATAGAGATCTTCCTCCCATTAATAGCAAGTTCCTTAATATCTCTGGATCTGCACAGAATAGCATCCCGGTCTTTAAAATGCAGAAGTTTGAGCAAAATAGGACGTGGGGGTGTTCCTGGCTGGGGGGCACGAGTAGGGACCCTGTGCGCTCTCTCAATAGTAAAGAATGGGGATAGAACATCTTTGCCAAAGGTGTCCATTAGCCATTTTTCAAAAAAACCCAGTGAGTCATTGGAATCCCACCAGGCGTAGATTACTGCTACGGCAACGGTTCTCTAAGTCGTCCACCTTGTTCAGCAGTGTTGTGATATTTTGCGCAGCTTTTCCCAGCTCCCGTGTCATTGGTGGCAATTTATCCTCTGCTGCACTCACACGTTCCTCCAGCTCTCCCACTCTGGCAGTCACCCCCTGCAGCTCATGTTTGATACAGGCTATATTCAAGGTGACAGTTCCCATTTGATTACTTAGAGTGGACAGTGTGGTATTGCAAGTGTTAACTGCTGCCAGAATTTCTCTTAGTGTGGGTTCAGCGGGGACAGTCTCTGGTTGTTCCACATCTCCCCCTCCCCCACCCTCTATTACAGGCCCTGGCGTCTGCATTTGCTGGGCTGCTAAGCACACAGAGTTCAAGTTACTCACGGCCCCCTCCCTGGGTGCACGATCTTCCAGCTCCAAGGTGTGATCAGCGCTTTCCTCAGACTTTGCACCGGAGGACAGATCATTAGCAGGAGGCACCCTAGCATAACGCTCCAGCCTGCTCGTGGCTCTCGCTGCTCCACTACAGGACAACGTGGTTTTGGCCGGCGCCATCCTGGCTGCTGCAGGGACACGCTCCAATGCTTCCTTATCTTTCTTGCTGACACGAATCGGCATGGTGCGAGGATCCTGTTTCCCAGATGCCCAGGGGGATATTGCAGCTGTCCAGGTCAGTTATGGCCGTCAACAGGGCCGGTAATCAGGATTTTTTATCGGATCCAGGCAGGAGCTCTCCCGTGCTGCTTCCTCCCAACATGAGGTTCAGGCCACGCCCCTACAGGGACATATATACTAGGACAAGAGCCATATATACCAAGATGGGGATCATATATTCCAGGATGGGATAAAGATGGGCAACATATATACCAAGATGAAAGACCTATATACGAGTATGGGAGACACATATACCTGGAAGGGGCCCAGTATGGGGGACATTAGTACAGAATTGGGGGATTTTATCCCTGTAACAGTGTCAGCAGCAGATCCTACCAATAACAGTGCTTGATGACCACATTTTTTGCGTTAATTTTTTCACTATATTCCTCCTTTAAAACCTAGGTGTGTCTTATGGTTCAAAAAGACTAAATTACTTACCGGTAATGGGATTTTCCTGAGTCCACAACAGCACCCACGAGAGAGGGATCCGCCCCCTTCAGGACAGGAAACCTACAGATAAAAAAGGGGCGGTCCCCCTCCCTCATCAGTTGGTTGCAGAGAAACGGGAGATGAACCGCCAATGAATTAATACACAAAACAGACGAATCCCAGGACACCGAATGGTGAAAAACAAACAAGAAAGGGCAGGGGTGTAAAGGGTGCTGTCGTGGACTCAGGAAAATCCCATTACCAGTAAGTAATTTAGTCTTTTCCTTTCGTCACGACAGCACCCACGAGAGACTTAGAGAGAATACACTCAGAGGGTGGGATAACCGCGTGAAGGGCCAAGCCTCCAACGGAAGACAGTGGAAGAACAAAGGCCAACCGGCAGAGCCCGGAAAAGGCGGACGGAGAGGACCAGGGCGCAGCCGTACAAGAACCGTCGATGGAGACACCGGCCACAGCCACCCAAGGGGGAGGCCACCGCCCAGGAGAAGGATCCGTCACCGAGGAGGCTAGAGGAACTTGCTTCACCACAGATGAGATGGAAACAGCATCCCACAGCCATCGGGACAAGGGACGCCACGCCACGCGAGGACCACAGCCGGAATCCTGAAAGACAAAGAACAAAGACCAACCCCGCCGCCAAGGGACCGACCGAGCGACATAGGCTAGGACAGAGCCCCCCCCCACGATCAGGCAGCGAAACGAAGGAATGGAGAAAGCACCCAGCGTGGGAAAAAACCCCGGACGCCACCCCGGGCAAGACACCCTGCTCGGCAGAAGAACAACCGGAACCGGAACACCCCAAGGAAGGGAGGACCAACGGACAGGGCCGGACGGGCGCGAACACGCCCGGCAGAAGCAAGGGCGACCAAGAGACAGAGGAACAGGGACAGCACCGCACCGGACGAGGAGGAGAAGAGAGGGCATCGTGACCACAGCAGGGGAGGAAGGAGGAAGGGAGGCAAGGAAAAGCATCCACAGTCGACCAAAGGGCAAGTGGGGAGGGGCCATCAGCCAAGCAGCAAGGATGGGATGGCAGGAAAGGCCGTCCAAAGGCACGCCGGCAAGCGGGTCCCGTGACGCGGCGAGGAAGGAAGACACAGGGACAGGAGGGCCGGCCGGGACAGAAGACCCCAGGGGCCCAGGACAGGCACGTGACGCAGGAGGGAGAACCAGGGAGGCCCGGGCCCGAAGGGAGCAGGAAGGAACACCGGAGCCAGGCCCTCCCGCTGCCCCGAGAGAGGGAGCCGCCCCGGGAGGACAGGAACCCAGTCCGAAGAAAAGGGCGGTACAACACCCCCCCCTATGCCGGGACGCAAGACCAGAGACTCAGAGGCGAAGCAGGAAGCCCGAAGCGCCAGGCCAGGAGGAAGGCCAGGGAGGCGCAAGGCGTCAGAGAGGCGCAAGGCAGGAGTGCCGCAAGGAGCAAGCACAAAAGCGCAAGGCCTAGAGACGCAGGACCAGAAACACAGGCCCACCAGGAGGCCCCGAGGCACAGAGGGCAAGAGGCACAGAGGCCAAGAGGCACAGAGGTCAAGAGGCCAAGAGGCACAGAGGCCAAGAGGTACAGAGACCAAGAGGCCAAGAGGCACAGAGGTCAAGAGGCACAGAGGCCCAGAGGCCCAGAGGCCCAGAGGCCAAGAGGCCCAGAGGCCAAGAGGCACAGAGGCCAAGAGGCACAGAGGCACAGAGGTCAAGACAGAGGTCAAGAGGGACAGAGGCACAAGGGCCAAGAGGCACAAAGGCCAAGAGGCCCAGAGGCCAGGAAGGCACAGAGGCCAGGAGGCCAGGAAGGCACAGAGGCCAGGAAGCCACAGAGGCCAGGAAGCCACAGAGACCACAGCGGCCAGGAGGCCCAGAGACCAGGAAGCCCTGAGGCCAGGAAGGAACAGAGGCCAGGAAGTACAGAGACCAAGAAGCACAGAGGCCAGGAAGCACAGAGGCCAGGAAGCACAGAGGCCAGGAAGCACAGAGGCAAGAGGCACGAGGCCAGGAGGCAACCGAGGCACGCGGCCAGGAAGCACAAGACACAGAGGCAGGACACACAGAGGCCCGAAGGCAGGAGGCACCGAGGCCAGGAGGCGCAGAGGCTCGAGGCCAGGAGGGACAGAGGCCCCAGGCCAGGAGGCACAAAGGCCCGAGGCCAAGAGGCACAAAGGCCCGAGGCCAGAAGGCACAGAGGCCCGAGGCCAGAAGGCACAGAGGCCCGAGGCCAGAAGGCACAGAGGCCTAAGGCCAGGAGGCACAGCGGCCCAAGGCCAGGAGGCACCGAGGACCAAGGCCAGGAGGCACAGAGGACCAAGGCCAGGAGGCACAGAGGACCAAGGCCAGGAGCACGAGGCACGGAAGCACGAGGCGAGGAAGCACGAGGCCAAGAGACACAGAGGCCCGAGGCCAGGAGGCCCGGGGGCCAGGAGGCACAGGGACCAGGAGGTCAGGAGGCCCAGAGACCCAAAACCAGGAGGCGCAAAGGCCAGGAAGCTCAGAGGCCAGGAGGCCCAGAGGCCAGGAGGGCCAGAGGTCACAGAGGCCACAGAGGCCAGGAGGTCCAGAGTCCACAGAAGCCAAGAGGCCCAGAGGACGCAGAAGCCAAGAGGCCCAGAGGACACAGAGGCCAGAAGGCTCAGCCAGAATGACACACACCGGCCACAGAGGCCAGGAGGACACACAGGCCACATGGGCCAGGATACACAGAGGCCACAGGGGCCAGGATACACAGAGGCCACAGGGGCCCAGAGGCCACAGGGGCACGGAGGCCACAGGGGCCCGGAGGCCACAGGGGCCAGGAGACCACAGAGGCCACAGGGGCCAGGAGACCACAGAGGCCAGGAGTCCACAGAGGCCACAGGGGCCAGGAGTCCACAAAGGCCACAGGGGCCAGGAGTTCGCAAGGGCCACAGGGGCCAGGAGTCCGCAAGGGCCACAGGGGCCAGGAGTCCGCAAGGGCCACAGGGGCCAGGAGTCCACAAGGGCCACAGGGGCCAGGAGTCCACAGAGGCCACAGGGGCCAGGAGTCCACAGAGGCCACAGGGGCCAGGAGTCCACAGAGGCCACAGGGGCCCGGGGTCCACAGGGGCCAGGAGTCCACAGGGGCCAGGAGTCCACAGAGGCCACAGGGGCCAGGAGTCCACAGAGGTCACAGGGGCCACAGGGGCCCGGAGTCCACAGAGGCCACAGGGGCCCGGAGGCCACAGAGGCCCGGAGGCCACAGAGGCCGGGCCATAGAGGCCGGGCCACAGAGGCCAGAAAGGCCCCAAGGCCACCGAGACTAGGAGACCACAGGGGCCACAGGGGCCAGGAGGCCCAGCCGCCGTCCATGCGGCAGAATCCAGCCCCAAAGGCCCGCTCACCGGGCCTTAAGCAACGCACCGACCCCGGACGGGCGGCAGGGGGAAGGGCAGGCAGAGACTCTTTGATGATCCTCCGTGCACTGCCGGGCCACCGCCGAGGAGACAGAGCGCGGACGCGGCCCCGGACACATCGCACACGCCTTGCAGCCGGAAGGCGCAGCCCGCGACACAGGGAGAGGCGCCGGCCTCCGTGCACTGCCGGCGACAGACAGCAACTTACCGACCATGCCGCGTCCGGCTCAGGAAGGAGGGGTCCACGGGCTTCACCAGGAACCTTCCCGGTCCACTCCCCCGGAAGCGCTCCTGTGCACTTCCGGGACACGGCAGCAGAGAGCGCGCGCTGACGCGGCAGGGCCCCCCTGCCGCGCACGAGCAGAGCAACCCGGAAGAAGTAGGCACGCGCATGTGCAGCCGTCATTTCCCTGGAGGCAAAGCCGGACCAAAGGAAAGAGGACGAGGTGCACCGGAGGACGGAGTCCACGAGGGGAGCTCCACCGACCGTGCTTCTGGACCCTGAGCTCCGCCGTTCCCTCGGAGACCGCACGGACTCAACCGGACCCAGGTACTGTAGGTTCCTCTCCATGCAGGACAGGAAACCAACTGATGAGGGAGGGGGACCGCCCCTTTTTTATCTGTAGGTTTCCTGTCCTGAAGGGGGCGGATCCCTCTCTCGTGGGTGCTGTCGTGACGAAAGGAAAAATACAATAATTTCTAAAAAGAAAGAAAATGGTTCTTTTCCTCACAAATTCTTACTTAAGGAATTGCAGCCGATTTTAGGATAAAACCCTTACATCATGATGGCTTCTCCCGTGTGACTCATCTGACAACAGGACCTGATTAATGATGAAAACATTTGGCAAATTCTGAAACCAATATTGGCTGCTCCGCTCTGTTGGTTTTCTGATGTGGGCAAGACTTGATTTACCAGTTATACATTTCAATTATTCACAACATGAAAAAGGTTCCTTCCCTGTGTGGCTTCTTCACATGTTTAACAAGATGTGATTTATGAAAATTACATTTCCCACATTCAGAACATAAAAATTATTTATTTTGTGTGATTTTTTTTATGGTAAACAAGACCTGATTTCCTAGTAAAACATTTCCCACATTCTGAACATGAAAATGGCTTCTCCCCAGTGTGAGATTTTTGATGCTGAACAAGTTTTGATTTTTGAATAAAACATTTCCCACATTCTAAACATGAAAATGGCTTCTCCCCAGTGTGACATCTTTGATGCCTAACAAGATCTGATTTCCGAATAAAACATTTCCCACACTCTGAACATGAAAATGGCTTCTCCCCACTGTGACATCTTTGATGTACAACAAGATCTGATTTTTGAATAAAACATTTCCCACATTCTGAACATGAAAATGGCTTCTCCCCGGTGTGAATTCTTTGATGCACAACAAGTTCTGATTTCCAATTAAAACATTTCCCACATTCTGAACATGAAAATGGCTTCTCCCCTGTGTGAATTCTTTGATGCTGAATAAGTTTTGATTTCCGGCTAAAACATTTCTCACATTCTAAACATGAAAATGGCTTCTCCCCTGTGTGAAGTTTTCCATGGTCAACAAGACTTGATTTACTAGTAAAACATTTACCACATCCCAAGCATAAAAATGTATTTGCCCCTGTGTGATTTTTCTTATGCCTAACAAGATTTGATTTCCGAATAAAACATTTCCCACATTCTGAACATGAAAATGGCTTCTCCCCGGTGTGAGATCTTTGATGCACAACAAGTTCTGATTTCCTAGTAAAACATTTCCCACATTCTGAACATGAAAATGGCTTCTCCCCAGTGTGAGATTTTTGATGCTGAACAAGTTTTGATTTTTGAATAAAACATTTCCCACATTCTAAACATGAAAATGGCTTCTCCCCAGTGTGACATCTTTGATGCCTAACAAGATCTGATTTCCGAATAAAACATTTCCCACACTCTGAACATGAAAATGGCTTCTCCCCACTGTGACATCTTTGATGTACAACAAGATCTGATTTTTGAATAAAACATTTCCCACATTCTGAACATGAAAATGGCTTCTCCCCGGTGTGAATTCTTTGATGCACAACAAGTTCTGATTTCCAATTAAAACATTTCCCACATTCTGAACATGAAAATGGCTTCTCCCCTGTGTGAATTCTTTGATGCACAACAAGTTCTGATTTCCAATTAAAACATTTCCCACATTCTGAACATGAAAATGGCTTCTCCCCGGTGTGAGATCTTTGATGCTGAATAAGTTTTGATTTCCGGCTAAAACATTTCTCACATTCTAAACATGAAAATGGCTTCTCCCCGGTGTGAGATTTTTGATGCACAACAAGATCTGATTTTTGAATAAAACATTTCCCACATTCTGAACATGAAAATGGCTTCACCCCGGTGTGAGATCTTTGATGCACAACAAGATCTGATTTTTGAATAAAACATTTCCCACATTCTGAACATGAAAATGGCTTCTCCCCGGTGTGAGATCTTTGATGCTGAACAAGTTTTGATTTCCAATTAAAACATTTCTCACATTCTAAACATGAAAATGGCTTCTCCCTGGTGTGACATCTTTGATGCCTAACAAGATCTGATTTCTGAATAAAACATTTCCCACACTCTGAACATGAAAATGGCTTCTCCCCTGTGTGAAGTTTTCCATGGTCAACAAGACTTGATTTACTAGTAAAGAATTTACCACATTCCAAGCATAAAAATATCTTCGCCCCTGTGTGATTTTTCTTATGCATAACAAGATTTGATTTCTGAGTAAAACATTTTCCACATTCTGAGCATGAAAATGGCTTCTTCCCTGTGTGAGTTTTTTGATGGATATTAAGATGTGATTTCCTGGTAAAACATTTCCCACATTTTGAACATGAAAATGGTTTCACCCTTGTAGGAGCCGTTTCATGTTCCACATCCCTTCTGTAACTTTTATTTTGCTTACAATTCTGTGATAAATCGGAATTTTGGACTTGCTTGAAAAGATCTGATGATGAAGCTTTCCGAGGAAGGACTGGAGGTATATTTGGGGCAACAGCATGCTCTTCATATGTATCATGTGTGATACTTTGATCTTCTGTTTTAAATTCTAAAGATGATAGATTTCCATCTGAACTCCCAATACAGTCATCTGCTAAAAATAAACACAATGTTATTATTTTTTATAATATTATCTTGAAAGTACATTTTTTTTAAACCATAACATCAGAAATTAAATTAGAAATAAATGTATCCTGAATCTGTTGTCCAATTTCGATCTAAAGCGGGCTTTACATGCTACGATATATCAAACGATATATCTTCAGGGTCACGTCGTAAGTGACGCACATCCGGCGCCGTTTGACATATCGTAGCGTGTGACAGCTACGAGCGTCTGTTAACGAGCAAAATTACTCACCTTATCGTTGCTCGTTGACACGTCGCTCATTTTCTAAAAAAAAAAAAAAAAAATTGCACGTTCTACTGCGTGCCGGTTGTTCATCGTTCTCGGGGAAGCACACATCGCTCCGTGTGACACCCCGGGAACGCTGAACTGCAGCTTACCTGCGTCCCGCCGCCAATGCGCAAGGAAGGAGGTGGGCGGGATGTTTACTTCCCGCTCATCTCCGCCCCTCCGCTGCTATTGGCCGGCCGGTGTGTGACGTCGAACGTCCCTCCCCCTTCAGGAAGAGGATGTTCGCCACGCACAGCGAGGTCATTTGGAAGGTAAGTACGTGTGACGGAGGTTTACGACTTTGTGTGACACGGGCAACAAATTGCCCATATCGCACAAACGAAGGGGGCGGGTGCGATCGCAAATGCGATCGCACGAGAAATTGATACATGTAAAGCAGGCTTAAGAGTAGTGATGAGTGATCCCCCCCGATGGTCGGGATCGGGAGACTCATTGAATCATTTTGTGAAGTTCGAGATCGGGATCGAGATAACATGATCGTGCATCCAATCACCGATCTTGGACTTTACAGTTATGGGATGGGGCGGGGGGCTGTAAAATAAAGAATACAGTTAATAATAAACATTGTCATTATACTTACAGATCCCGCGACGTATCCTGCACTCTGTCTCCCGCTGCTTCTGCTTCCGAGTACGATCATCGCGGTGTCCTCCCGTAACCAAAGGACCTTCCGTGACGTCATAGCCATATGATCAGTCACATGGGAATGTTGTATTATCCCATTGGCTACAGACTGGGTCACATGATTATGACATCGTGCAAAGGTCCTGTAGTGTCAGCATGCTCGCCGGTACACGGTGCTTTCCCAAGCAGCTCAGTACTCTGTAAACTCAGCGACCGCTGTGTACCAGCGAGATGCTCAGGCACATGCTCGGCTCCCCCTCCCTGCATGTTGGCGCTCTTTACACAATCAGCCAACATGCAGGTATTGGCTGCCACAGCCGGTGATGAATAGCGTCGCCAGAATCAGGTGATCGGAGATCACCGTTACTATAGTATAGTAACCCGTTCGTTAGGCTACTAAGGCAACGGTGGCAGCAGTGAAATCCCCGCTTACCAACCCAAAGCCTCTGATCACTCATTGAGTGATTAGACAGTGCGGGAGCAGCAGCGCTCTTCCTCCCCCTCGTGCATTCTGATATAGCAGAGCTAGATGAGTGACAGAAGACCAGGATCGTGGAGGGGTGAGAGGGAGTAATAAAGATGGAGTCCCTAAGTGTGTCTGTGTATTTATTTCTAATAAAGAGACACCAAGGAAAAAATTGTGAAAACATACCCTGCTGTAACTAAATAAAAGCATAGTGCATATAAACATAGGGTACTTAGTAAACACTGTTTTTGGTCAAAAAAAGCATAAAGCTATCCCACCAAACGTCAAGGTGTACCCAGTTGGGATAGTACCTACACTCTCTAATATTAAAACCTTACCATAGGTCTAAAATAGGCCTCAATGTGGCTAAAGGCCCAGTCACACTAAACAACTTACCAGCGATCTCAACAACGATACAACCTGATAGGGATCGCTGGTAAGTTGCTAGGAGGTCGCTGGTGAGATGTCACACTAAGCGACGCTCCAGCGATCCCACCCGCAACCTGACCTGGCAGGGATCGCTGGAGCGTCGTGGAAGCATGCTGCGCTTGGTAACTAAGGTAAATATCGGGTAACCAACCCGATATTTACCTTGGTTACCAGCGCACACCGCTTGGTGGAGGCTCCCTTCACTCCTAGTTACAGTACACATCGGGTTAATTACCCGATGTGTACTGCAGCTACATGTGCACAGAGCAGGGAGCCGCGCACACTGCTTAGCGCTGGCTCCCTGCTCTCCTAGCTACAGTAGACATGGGGTTAATTACCCGATGTGTACTGCAGCCACATGTGCAGAGAGCAGGAGCCGGCACTGACAGCTGAGGGCGGTGGAGGCTGGTAACGAAGGTAAATATCGGGTAACCAAGGAAAGGGCTTCTTGGTTACCCGATGTTTACTGTGGTTACCAGCATCCGCAGAAGCCGGCTCCTGCTCCTGCACATTTAGTTGTTGCTCTGTCGCTGTCACACACAGCGATGTGCGCTTCACAGCAGGAGAGCAACAACTAAAAAATGGCCCAGGACATTCAGCAACAACCAACGACCTCACAGCAGGGCCCAGGTTGTTGCTGGATGTCACACTAAGCAACATCGCTAGCAACGTCACAAAAGTTGTTCCTTACCAGCGATGTTGCTAGCGATGTTGCTTAGTGTGACATGGTCTTAAGGGTTGAGAGTGACCGGGTCCCAACAGGTCACACAGTCAGGGGATGCACAGAATGAAATGCCCAGCTCACTGAGAAAGGGGCCACTCCCTGTTTGTACTGAATACAAAAAAAATACATAAAAACAAAAAAGTGAGCACAATATATAATTTTATGAAAATAAATGATTTTAAAAAATGATGTAGCGCTCAACTATATTTTTGATACTCGGCGCAGATGAAAGCGGACAGCTACGGGCTGCCACCTTCACCCCATCTGCCTGGCTTTGCCTGACTGGCAATCAAAATACAGGGAAGCCCATTATTATTATTTTTTTAATTATTTAAAAAAATAATAATAATAAAAAAAAAAAAAAATGCGTGGGCTCCCGCTGTATTTTGATCGCCAGTCAAGTACAGCCAGTCAGCTGGGGGCTGGGATTCTCGGCAGTCCGCACCCGCCCCTGGAAATGGCTCATTGTTCTTTAGCGCCTTTTCCAGGCGCTTTACCCGGATCATCCAGTGGCCCTAGTGGTGGTGGCACGCTGGGTAATAAAGGGGTTAATACCAGCTTTGTATTCTCAGATGGTACAAAGTCCGAAATTCATGGTTTCACGCCAAATTAGACATGGCCACCATGAATTTCTAATAAACAGAAAAAAAATACAACAGAAATTTTTTTTTATTAGAAATATAAAAAAAAATAAAAATTTAGAGACTCCATCTTTATAATAAAAAAATCCTTAGTCCGACGTAATCCACAGGTAGAGCATTGTCAGCTTCATCACTCTTTACAGACACAGTCTATACACAGTGAGAAGCAGAGAGCATTGCCAGCTCTGCTAAATCGCTCTGTACAGAGCAAGAAGCAGGCTGACAGTGAGGGGATGATTGCACTTGCGTCTCGCATGGGCATAACCCCGCACGGACTGATCTCACGACAGGAGCGCTTCAGCTGCATGGAAACACAAGCAGCAGACCCGCTGCTGTCTTGAGATTGAGCGCCGCGATGCGACACTCACACAGTCACAGTCAAAGTTCAATCGAGTCTATGAGCCATGGACTCGGGTGAACCCTGACATCACCGCGAACACGGCCGAAAACAGCCAAGTGACGAGCAGTGCAGTGAATACCCTCGGAAGTTAAGAGGACCTTTGAAAACGTCATAGTCATGTGACCAGTAAGTATGATCATAAAGTTTTTTATTTTAATAATGTGCTTTCTTTTTAAAGCCCCTGGTTCCGATCTTGACCGATCTGTAACACAAGCTTTCCAGGAAAGTTCGTGATTGGGATCGTGCACATGATCACTATGTGATCGGTTAGATCTCCGATCTTTACAAATAGGGATCTCCCATCCCTATCTAAGAGTTACATCTTCGTTAATTTGAATCTCCCATTACTAGCACCAGTTCTCTGGAATGTGCTACAGTAAATAATCTGATTGATTGTCACAATGTGACTGCAGGATAATGAGGGACAGGGGGCTACTATACTGTCCCTCACGCTAGGGCTACTATACTGTCCCTCACCTAAACTGTTTCTAACCTCTTGATTACCCCTGAATATGGAGATGCCTGAGTCCCATGCCTTACTATTCTTCTGACTAGATCTAATCTGTTATCCCCCAGGGAAGGAAGGGGCAGGAATAGAATGAAAACAAATATTAACACAGACAGACAGGACACATTGCAAACTCACAGAAATAAACAGTGAGAGACTAAGGAGAAAAGCAAGAGCAGAAAGGCAGCAACAAAAACACAACAAGGGTTAAAACCACAACAGCTCACAGCAATAATACAAAACAACCACCCATAAGTCTGGATCTCAACACCTCACCAGACCAGTATAGGTAACCAATAGCTGGCATTAATGAAATAGTCCAGCCAGCATATACAGAAAAGGGAGTGATAGATACTTTCTCCTCTACAGCATGTGATCAAAGACATTAACAAGCAGCCCAGCAGAGAATAACTCTTGCTAGCCTGCCCAAGCCTGTAGTTTAAAGCCTGCGTCTCCCTGCACTGCTCACAGACATCACAGCAGTTAACATGCAGAGTACCAGAATCTATCATTTCCACAGATCCTGACGTCGCCATGACAGTTGGCAAAACCTGCAAAAATCTCCTTGTAACATTGATCCACAACATAGACAATTTCAAAGAAATTCTTTTTCAAAGACGAGCATAAAATAGTTAGAGACAGATACCGGATATTTTACGGGATTGTCCGAGACTATAACGTTGATGGCCTAACCTTAGGCTTTGTAACCAAAGCAAGTAGCAGGGTCTTGCAGATAAACATTAGTACTCCAATTCATCAATACCGGCAATGGACACTGACAAATGACACCAGGGACTGGAGTGAGATTTCTGGCATAGGGAACGCTGCAGTTTGTTAGGAATTAGAGAAGCGGTGGCATCACACCCTTCTTCTGGCCAAGCTCTGCCCATTTTGGCAAAGCTGGTTAAAATTGGCGTGAACACGCGGACGCGCACACGCACACGCACACGCACACGCACACGCACACGCACACGCACACGCACACGCACACGCACACGCACACACACACACACACACACACACACACACACACACACACACACACACACACGCACACGCACACACGCACACACACACACCGACCCACCTACCCACCCACCAGCCTTTGGTCACATGACGTTATGTCAAAAAGGTCCTTAAGCAGTCCTATAATTGGCATATAAACACTGGGGCCGCTAGGAGAATGGGGGTTCTGTGAAATTGTCCAGTTTACTCTCCCTTTCCCCTAATGCCAGTCCTGCATGCCAGCCTGTCTTCTGGTCAGTTGATTTAGACTCCTGCAATTAAGATACCTTTGGTTACATCATGTCACATGACTTTGAAGCCAACAAAGGTCCTTAAACAATAAACCTCAGAATACAACTGATGGGGACCCTAAGGCTATGTGCGCACGTTGCGTAAATACATGCAGTTACGCTGCACTTTGTAGCGCAGCGTAACTGCATGTGTCCTGCGTCCCCTGCACAGTCCATGGAGATTGTGCAGGGGCCGTGCGCACGTGGCGTTTTAGAGCGCAGCGCTTCGGCTGCTGCCGAAGCGCTGCGTCCTAAGAAGTGAAATGTCACTTCTTCCGTGCGCTTTGCCGGCAGCTCCTGCTCTGTCTATGGCAGGAGCTGCAGGCAGAGCGCATGGAATCGGCTTTTTTTTTTTTCCACTACGGACATTTCTGCAGCGATTTAAAGCGCACATGGGCTCTTCAGATCGCTGCAGAAATTTCTGCAGTGACTGTACGCAACGTGCGCACATAGCCTAAGAGTGGATTTCCTAAGAAATTGCACAGCTTGTGTGAAGCCCCGCAGGTGTTGTGTCGGTGCATTACCTTCAGGGACTCCACGTTGCTGGATCTCCGTCACTGGTAGGAAATCTTCTTGTTTAATCGTGACGCCACTCTCAGTATTGCGGCCAGTAGGGACCGCCACTGCAGGTTGAGGGTCGCCTGGGGCTGATGGTATGTGCAGTTAGTTGGAATAGCCTCCTGAGAGTGAGGCAAGCCCCAGGGCCCGATGTAGGTTTGTAGTACTACAAGTCGCAGAATGACCACACAGGCAGTAATGTCTTTCAAGGGCTTTACTCACAATTGATGGCAGGGTGAGTAGCCCGGGCGTAGCTGGGATGAACCAGGTGGGAACCAGATATCCTTCAGGCTGACTTTATGAGGGTGACTACCGACTCGCCTTCCTTAGCCCTTGGTGGTTTGGGGTGACCCCGACTTTTAGTCCCTATGGGGGTCACCCAGGGAAGATGCTCCAAGCCTCTCTCCCCTTCTTGTTTCGCCGTGTGCTTGTTCCCCGGACCAGGCCACTCCAGCCTCTTGCCTCCTATGACCTATGGGCCCTAACTTGCGGTTACGTGGCTGCGGCTTTTGTAGTGTTGTGGTGTGGGCTTTAAGAGCCCCACACCGGCAGGTTTAGCAGAAGAAAGTTGAATCTATCCCCGCTTCGGGATCTGCCGCCCGGTTGGGCCTGGTTCTCTCTAGCAGTCTCCTTACTTCCCACTCCGTTGCACTCGCTAGCTGAAGCTGGCTTTCAGGCAGCACTCCTAGTTGACCGTTCTCCCCCGTCTGTAGCCACTGCGCGGACGCTGTCAGATTGCACAGCTCCAGGGATCTGCTCCTCACTTGAGCTCCCTGGACTCTACACTGAACTGGCTCACTGCTCCTCCTCTCCTGTTCTTGCCTACGCCACCTAGCAACCAGACTCTCCACCACACCCCTTGAGAGGAGATGGAGGCTCTACCCCCTCCACTATTCCAGTGAAGGTGAAGGCTTGCCCCCTCCTGGGATCCCCAGGGGTCCTCTCATGGGTACATGTGTGAGACCTGATCACTATGCGCCTGTGTTCCACACCCCAGTCAGCCTTCTGGATTACCTGTATTGTACTGTCCCCAGCATGGGTGCAGTACTCAGTGGTGCCTGACCAGGTCAGGGGCGCCACATTCCCCCTTAGTTATCACCAGCACGTCCTCGGGCTGCAAGACAACATTTTAAAATGCATAAAACATTAAAACATGTAAAACATTTTTAAAACCACCAAGTATCAGACATCACCACCCTCCACCCACAAGTCCGTTAACCCACCCAAAACCCTCTCAGGAGGCAGGTCACCGGTCCTGTTGGTAACCAGGTCTGGGCCATCTACTTCCCCAGACCTTTCCTCCAATCTTCCTCTCCCGTTGGCCGCGACTTCAGCCACTTCTGGCAGGATGTAGAGGCGGCTTTCATGGGCTGGTGGTTTCAGGGTATACCTGGCCTGGTGGATCCACGCCGTCAGCCTCTTCTGGCAGGATTCAGAGGCGGCCTCCACAGTTGGTGCTGACCAGGTACCCTCTTTGTGGTGGTGAGCCAAGGCCCCATAAACAGGCGTGCTCTCTGGTCGCAGGTGAGCCAAGGCCCTTTTCTACGGACGGGCCCCCCTGGTTGCAGACGAGCCAAGCCCCTAAACAGGCTGGCCCTGGTAGTGGTGCCACTGGTGTAACTATTTACACTGCGAGAGTTTGTGGCTATAGCAAGTTCATAGCCTTAAAGTTTATTTCTCACAATAGTTTTTGTGGGCGCATTTCTTAAACGTTGCAAACAAAACTTGTCAAAACTGGTCAAAACAGTAACTTCTTACTTTCCTTTACTTTACTCCTCTTTTTCACCAGAGCGTGGGCATGTTGGGCACTGGCACCTGTGACTTTCTTGCTCTCCGTCGTCGTCCGTGGTTGTTTCATCTGTAGGATCTTTGTCTGTGGTTGTTGCATCTGTAGGGTCTTTATCTTTCCTTTCTTGGTCTTCGTCTGTTTCTTTTTCTGTATCTGTTTCTTTATCTCTGTCTTTTCTTTC
This sequence comes from Anomaloglossus baeobatrachus, assembly GCF_048569485.1. NCBI lineage: Eukaryota > Metazoa > Chordata > Amphibia > Anura > Aromobatidae > Anomaloglossus > Anomaloglossus baeobatrachus. Next base: position 213,417 of record NW_027443153.1, read on the forward strand.
TTGTCTTTCTTGTCTTTCTGGTCTTTCTTGTAGCATGGGATGGCTGTAAGGTTTGATGGGACATAACGCTACGTCCAGGGCATACAATCCCCTTTCGCCTTGATGCTTGGTGAACTGAACTGAGTCTCCCATCTTTAGATTTCTGCCAGGGTGTCCTCTAGGCAGATGAGCGCTTACATCTCTCCTGTTAACAAATATCCCCTCCTTGATGCCAGGGGCTACAATGAATCCATAACCACTTCTCAGATTGAAATCTTCCACTACGCCATAACACAGGGGTCCTCTGGCCTGGGCTTTGGACCTTCTTAGGCACCTTTTCTCCTCCAGGTCTCTGACCGTGACCTCTCTCTGCTCTGGAGACTGTGGTGTTGGAGGATACTTTGTTCTGCTGCGCCGTGTCTTGCGGGCTGGGTTCATGCCTGCGGGCTCCCAGGTGAGGTCTTTGGGCTGATCTTCATCTGCTGACGGTGTCAGGTCTTCCTCATCCCAGCGAGAATAGGGCAGCATCTCTGGCTCTGGGTATGGGTCCACTGCTGGTGGCACTGGAGTCAGCTCCTCAGCTTCCTGGCCTCCTCTCCCCCTTAGTTCTTCACTGCACTCTGGTTGTGGCAGTGCTGGGGATGGGCTTTCTTCAGCTGGCCCAGGCGATGGACTCTCCGGCGCAGCTGCAGGGGTTGCCTGAATCTCCTTGGGGGTATACGGAGGGAGCAGGTACCGATCCACCATCTCTTGTGGGAACTGGGCCTCTAGGTCAGCCTTCAGCTTCCAGTATTCAGGGTCCTCTCCTATCAGGGTCTTCCTAACAGGGACCTCTCTGGACTGGGGAGCGGTGTCTGCTCTGGCCTTGCAGGCCGGGGAAAATAGTGATGCAATCTCTTGGCGGGCCGCGCCCTGTATGGCGGCGGCCTGGTCTTGGCGGGCCGCGCCTGGCATGGCGGCGGCCTGGTCTTGGCGGGCCGCGCCTGGCATGGCGGCGGCCTGGTCTTGGCGGGCCGCGCCTGGCATGGCGGCGGCCTGGTCTTGGCGGGCCGCATCTAGCGTGGCTGCGGCCTGGTTCGGTGGCGCCGCGCCGGGCGCCTCTTCCGGGACCGCGGGCGTGGCAGCAGGGGTCGGGGCACTTGCACTGGCCGGGGCATCACTCGACTCACCCATCTGTGGCAGCATCGGGGTCTGCGTCGTCGCCGCTCGGTCTGACATGCGTCGCGCGGCTCCCTCCTCGTAGGTCCGCACCGCCGCAGCCATCTCCAGGAGCTCCGTGCGTTCTTCCCTAAGCTGTCGCACAATCCCGGCCTCCAGCCGGTCGCAGAAGATGGCAAGCTCCCGGCACCACCAGGCAGCAGAGCCTGGCTCTGGGTATCCGCGTCTGGATTCCATTTCTGCTCTCCGCAGCAGCAGGCTTGTGGCTTCCTTTCTCTCCCGCCGTTTCTGGACGCTTCCACTCTCATAGCCGGCAAGGTCAGAACTCTGCAGGGGATCTCTGGGTAGCCACACCTCTTCGTGGGCGGTAACTTCTTCCAGCGCGGGCTGCTGTTGTTTTTCAGCGCGCTTTTCATGGTGGCAATATGGCGGCGCTTCCAATTTTTCAAGCGGACCGCCTAGGCACATGGTCACCTGTCTGAACAGGTCTAGTCCTTATCCTGTTCGTGACGCCAGATGTGAAGCCCCGCAGGTGTTGTGTCGGTGTCGGTGCATTACCTTCAGGGACTCCACGTTGCTGGATCTCCGTCACTGGTAGGAAATCTTCTTGTTTAATCGTGACGCCACTCTCAGTATTGCGGCCAGTAGGGACCGCCACTGCAGGTTGAGGGTCGCCTGGGGCTGATGGTATGTGCAGTTAGTTGGAATAGCCTCCTGAGAGTGAGGCAAGCCCCAGGGCCCGATGTAGGTTTGTAGTACTACAAGTCGCAGAATGACCACACAGGCAGTAATGTCTTTCAAGGGCTTTACTCACAATTGATGGCAGGGTGAGTAGCCCGGGCGTAGCTGGGATGAACCAGGTGGGAACCAGATATCCTTCAGGCTGACTTTATGAGGGTGACTACCGACTCGCCTTCCTTAGCCCTTGGTGGTTTGGGGTGACCCCGACTTTTAGTCCCTATGGGGGGTCACCCAGGGAAGATGCTCCAAGCCTCTCTCCCCTTCTTGTTTCGCCGTGTGCTTGTTCCCCGGACCAGGCCACTCCAGCCTCTTGCCTCCTATGACCTATGGGCCCTAACTTGCGGTTACGTGGCTGCGGCTTTTGTAGTGTTGTGGTGTGGGCTTTAAGAGCCCCACACCGGCAGGTTTAGCAGAAGAAAGTTGAATCTATCCCCGCTTCGGGATCTGCCGCCCGGTTGGGCCTGGTTCTCTCTAGCAGTCTCCTTACTTCCCACTCCGTTGCACTCGCTAGCTGAAGCTGGCTTTCAGGCAGCACTCCTAGTTGACCGTTCTCCCCCGTCTGTAGCCACTGCGCGGACGCTGTCAGATTGCACAGCTCCAGGGATCTGCTCCTCACTTGAGCTCCCTGGACTCTACACTGAACTGGCTCACTGCTCCTCCTCTCCTGTTCTTGCCTACGCCACCTAGCAACCAGACTCTCCACCACACCCCTTGAGAGGAGATGGAGGCTCTACCCCCTCCACTATTCCAGTGAAGGTGAAGGCTTGCCCCCTCCTGGGATCCCCAGGGGTCCTCTCATGGGTACATGTGTGAGACCTGATCACTATGCGCCTGTGTTCCACACCCCAGTCAGCCTTCTGGATTACCTGTATTGTACTGTCCCCAGCATGGGTGCAGTACTCAGTGGTGCCTGACCAGGTCAGGGGCGCCACACTTGACTCTCCCAACGCTGGCCCCGACTGTAACTAGGTCTTATTTTTTGGAGTAGGGCTTATATTTCAAGTATTCTCTTAAAATCCCATAAAATCATGCTAGGTCTTATTTTCGGTGCAGGTCGTATTTTCGGGGAAACAGGGTATTCATGAACCCTCTGCAGGTCTTTGAGTTGCCCTCATAACAACATAGAGAAGGGACTAGAAACAAACAGCAAAAGAAGCAGAAGCAAAGAAAATACAGCTGAAAAAACAGAGCAGAAAGTCTAAAAATGTAAACACAAAATTAGTGCAGAAAGTACATGAGTAGAAATCTCTTACTGGATAGAGCTGGAGGAAACACATCCTGAGGAACATCGGGATCTTCTTGTTTACAGTCCTGTGGGAGAAGAGGACGGGGACATCTCTCTGGTGTTGTCCTCTTACTGGATAGAGCTGGAGGAGACACATACAGGGACTGAATTAATTCCTTACATACAGATAATTATAGGCCGTGTGTATTTAGTCCTGTCTATTACCTGGTGATGTGAGGGGCTGGGGATCCTCCATCATGACGTCCTTGTACAGATCTTTGTGTCCTTCTAAATACTCCCACTCCTCCATGGAGAAATAGACGGTGACGTCCTGACACCTTATAGGAACCTGACACATACAATGATACCGTCACCCCCGATCCCTTCATAGCGTTACTGTATAATGTCCCAGCATTCCCAGCAGTGTCACCTCTCCAGTCAGCAGCTCAATCATCTTGTAGGTGAGTTCTAGGATCTTCTGGTCATTAATGTCCTCATGTATCGGGGGGTGAGGTGGAGGCCCCGTGATTGGGCTCAGGGGTCTTCCCCATCCCTCAGACACAGGGGCCTGACAGCGCTCACTAGAGGTCTTCTTCACTACTGTGTAATCCTGGTTATGGAGAGACACAGTAATAAATCTCACTCCAGACATTTCCAGAGTCCTCACCTCTCCAGTTCTGTCCATCTGTTATTCCCATAGATAAGAATGATGTAATGTGACGTCATCAGAATCTCTCACCTCTCCAGTAAGCCGGAAGAGGATCTCTAGGGTGAGGTGTAATATCCTCTCCGCCATCTTGTCCCTGTCCATATCCATCCTTGATGGGTCAATCAGGAGAATTCTCTTATATAGAAGATCTCCACTGAGAGGATCCAATATTGTAGGGACCTGAATGGGGAGAAGATGACAATGTAACATCATACAGAATCCGCTGTAATAATACAATTACTGGAGATAACCGTTCACTAGATAGGGATGATTGACGCACTGCCATGAGGAGTCTAGACTAACTCTGCTGACTCATTACAGTGAATGGAGCCTTTGAGGGTTTCTTCTGAATCATGTCAATTGAAGAATTACATGTAGACCTGTCATGCTAATAGGTTGAGGAGAAGGGACGTAGCCTCACTGCGCCCTGAACCAGGCTTACCCGGAGGGGCATGATTAAGTGCCTACTCAGTCATCACCAGAGCCTCTGTAATTGGACTTTGCTGACAGTAGGCACCAGTTACCAATGTGTTCCACCAACAGGCTGTGTATCATGAGAAAGATGGGGTGGGAACCACTGCCTCTAGAGAAGAACAGGAAGGATAAACCCTGTCACTTACTCTGAGCAACCCTGAGCTCCCCGATGTCCCAAGACAGGTTCTTTCACGTCGTGCAACAATCACGTGTCTTACCTAACCAACAACCGTGTCTAGTGAGCAGGGCAGGAGGAACACTAGTCCTCCTTTATGATAATGACACAAAAGGAAAACAACAGACAAAAGGAAAAAGAAACTGTATTCCCAAATAACAAGTGGTAAAAAGGGTGGATGCAAGGGGGTGAGGCCTGGCCAGAGATGTGAGAAGCAGCTAAGAAGAGAGCTCCTGGAACTGCCGATTATCCTGACTTCCACTGGGCCGTGGCGAGGACAAAAATCATCCGTGCAGCAACCAGAGACCACCCTGAACTTACTGCACAGCTTGGACGGAGGTTACATGGCTGGGGGGACGAGCAGGAGGCAGAAGGAGGCGGCAACAGGAATGGAAGGTACTGCACAAAATGGTAGTGGGACACAGACACCAGCCTCCAAAGCAGCTAGAGCTGCAGTAACTCATGCAGCTGAAAAACTATCTGAGTATGCCAGGGGCACAGAATGCAGGGCTCCCACGGTGCACAGGGATGAAAGAGTTAAACTGGGGAGCTCCAGGCAGCACAGCCCGCAATGCAGTGGAGGAGGAAGGAGGAAATAGTGCAGACTCATTATTACAGCAAGGCTTGCAGGACAAGCTGGAGCTCCCTGCATCCATGCATAATAAATGTCCACATGAGCCTGCCACAACTTTGCAGGGTGCTGAGCCCACTCTGAAAGACGTGCTTGCAGCTATAGCTCAAAATAGGGAACAGATAGCTTCTTACCTGAAAGACATCCCCTTGCCCTCACTTTCAGATGAGGACAGGGTATACCTAAACAGTCCACTCACACTGGAAGAGTTGCATTTAGCGGTATCCTCCATGCCCAATAATAAGTCACCGGGTTCAGATGGGATCCCCACAGAGATTTACATAAAGTTTGGAGACATCCTGCTCCCCCAGCTGCTGTCGACCTTCCAGCAAGCAGCCAAAAATGGCTCCTTGCCCCAGTCAATGCGAGAAGCAGTGATAGTTGTCATACCTAAACCTGGCAAGGATCCCCTCATCCCTGACTCTTATAGACCTACCGTGTTTCCCCGATAGTAAGACACCCCCGATAGTAAGACGTCGTGGGGGTTTTGGGGGGGGGGTCGGCTAATGTAAGACGTTCCCCCGAAAGTAAGACATAGTAAACGAAAAGCGTTATTTATTTATTTATTTTTTCTCCTTTACAGTACCGGCAGCCGACTATTGTGAACGATCAGCTGATCGCTCCCAATAGCCGGCGGCCGAGCGCTCTCACATGCCGGCGGCCGAGCGCTCAGCTGAGCGCCCTGACATGCACGGCGGCCGAGCGCTCAGCCGAGCGCCCTGACATGCCGGCGGCCGAGCGCCCAGCCGAGCGCCCTGACATGCCGGCGGCCGAGCGCCCAGCTGAGAGCCGTCACATGCCGGCGGTCGGGCGCCCAGCCGAGCGCCCTGACATGCCGGCGGCCGAGCGCCCAGCCGAGCGCCCTGATATGCCGGCGGCCGAGCGCTAAGCCGAGCGCCCTGACATGCCGGCGGCCGAGCGCTCAGCTGAGCGCCCTGACATGCCGGCGGCCGAGCGGTCAGCCGAGCGCCCTGACAGGCCGGCGGTCGGGCGCCCAGCCGAGCGCCCTGACATGCCGGCGGCCGAGCGCTCAGCCGAGCGCCCTGACATGCCGGCGGCCGAGCGCTCAGCCGAGCGCCCTGACATGCCGGCGGCCGAGCGCCCTGACATGCCGGCGGCCGAGCGCTCAGCCGAGCGCCCTGACATGCCGGCGGCCAAGCGCCCAGCTGAGAGCCGTCACATGCCGGTGGTCGGGCACCCAGCCGAGCGCCCTGACATGCCGGCGGCTGAGCGCCCAGCTGAGCGCCCTGACATGCTGGCGGCCGAGCGCTCAGCCGAGCGCCCTGACATGCCGGCGGCCGACCGCTCAGCTGAGCGCCCTGACATGCCGGCGGCCGAGCGCTCAGCTGAGCGCCCTGACATGCCGGCGGCCGAGCGCTCAGCCGAGCGCCCTGACATGCCGGCGGCCGAGCGCCCAGCCGAGCGCCCTGACATGCCGGCGGCCGAGCGCCCAGCCGAGCGCCCTGACATGCCGGCGGCCGAGCGCCCAGCCGAGCGCCCTGACATGCCGGCGGCCGAGCGCTCAGCCGAGCGCCCTGACATGCCGGCGGCCGAGCGCTCAGCCGAGCGCCCTGACATGCCGGCGGCCGAGCGCCCTGACATGCCGGCGGCCGAGCGCTCAGCCGAGCGCCCTGACATGCCGGCGGCCAAGCGCCCAGCTGAGAGCCGTCACATGCCGGTGGTCGGGCACCCAGCCGAGCGCCCTGACATGCCGGCGGCTGAGCGCCCAGCTGAGCGCCCTGACATGCTGGCGGCCGAGCGCTCAGCCGAGCGCCCTGACATGCCGGCGGCCGAGCGCTCAGCTGAGAGCTGTCACATGCCGGCGGTCGGGCGCCCAGCTGAGCTCCCTGACATGCCGGCGGCCGAGCGCTCAGCTGAGCGCCCTGACATGCCGGCGGCCGAGCGCTCAGCTGAGCGCACTGACATGCCGGCGGCCGAGCGCCCAGCTGAGAGCCGTCACATGCCGGCGGTCGGGCACCCAGCCGAGCGCCCTGACATGCCGGCGGCCGAGCATTCAGCCGAGCGCCCTGACATGCCGGTGGCCGAGCGCTCAGCTGAGAGCTGTCACATGCCGGCGGTCGGGCGCCCAGCTGAGCGCCCTGACATGCCGGCGGCTGAGTGCGCAGCTGAGCGCCCTGACATGCCGGCGGCCGAGCGCTCAGCTGAGAGCTGTCACATGCCGGCGGTCGGGCGCTCAGCCGAACGCTCGGCCACCGAGAAATGTTGCAGTAATCTTGTCCGTGGTCCATCAGGACCACGGACAACATACAAAAACACGCAGACTCAGTGCCCTCATGTGCAGCAATCGCAGCAAGTCCCCATACGGTACATTGCATGGAGACTTGCCGCGATTGCTGTGGGATTTTTTTTCCAATATAAGACATACCCCGAAAGTAAGACATAGTGGGACTTTTGGGGGTAAAAAGAATGTAAGACACTTTGAAAAAATATGGGCACGATGGATAGACGGGTCAGGGTTGGCTTCAAGGGAACTGATTAGGTTTAGATTGGACTTACTCTAAATTGATAACAAGGGGCAAAGGTCGAGAAATTTCTGCAGAACTTATCTATAATGATGACGGAGGTTTGGGGAGAAGAGAGCATGGGAACAGGTTAGATTCTTCATCAAAAATGACATTCAAATGTGTACAATGCCAAACAAAGCAAAAACTCAAAGAAAAACAAAAGTCTAATTGGATTAATTGATAAACGTAATAATGGTACTTAAGAACTTTTGTCTAGGAATGTGTGGAGCTGCAGATTTAACATTATCTCTCCTTTCTACAAGACTGTTTAATGTTTGTTGGGGAGGGGAGGGTTGGGAGGGGGGTAGAGGCTGGGTAGCGGCTGGGTAGCCTCCAATGTTTATTTGGTTGTAACTTGTAAAACTTTAATAAAACCATTTAATTTAAAAAAATAATTTACAAGACCATTTACAGCTTCCTCCATTACAGAAGTGCAATGTATCCGTAACACAATGTCTGCTGTATGGTGGAGCTGGTGGGAATCTGATGGTTTGTGCAGACACAGACCTGAATGGACGAGTCTCCTCTGATTTACGGAAGGCACTAGAGGATGCTGGGATTATTCTCACACGCAGATTCAGTCATTGAGAAAGAAAAATCCCCATCTCCACTGCCACATCCAATAACAATGGTCTGAGGGCGAGACGTTGTGTTATTTTATGGACAACACTGAAAGTACATTAGAGTGAACGAGAACTTTAAGGAGGTAATGTAGATCCAAAGTAGTATGCAGAGTTTCACTAGTATGGCAAAAACAAAAAGATTTAAAATGAGTAAGAAACAAAAAAGTGCTCCTGTTTTGCCCCTTACTGGCTTCTGTAGCCCTCAGCGAGTGACGTCACCCAGCTCTCCCTTGTACGCGGTCACTGGAGGAAGTAGTTTTCCGTCCGGAACTCTCCTCCGCGTGTACCGTGTTTCACCACCCATATTAGAGCGCCCACTGCTCCCATCAGATCCACGGTGTCTCTAAGCACACTTCTAAGGAAAATCTGTTCCTGTGTATCCAGCGCTTACACCGCTGACCACCACTGCAAGGCAAGTGACTATACCGGCTTCTCCTGCACCAGGCAGATCTTTAGTCATTTTGTTAAATCTGGAACTAGTCAGACTACCTTTGTATATTTGTATATTTACAGCCTGTTAATCCTCCTTTGGACACCACATCTAATCCAATCTGGGCATTACATATTTGGACACCCCAATCAGACAGCCCCTATATGCCAGGCATTAGGATCACTGTATTATCCTATCTTGTAACAGTATTACCTAATCTTAACCTCCCCCATTCACTGATTTTATTCCCTTAAGGATACTTTCACACTTTAGCGATGCAGCAGCGATCCTACCAGCGATATGACCTGGTCCGGATCGCTGCTGCATCGCTACATGGTCGCTGGTGAGCTGTCAAACAGGCAGATCTCACCAGCGACCAGTGACCAGCTCCCAGCCAGCAGCGACGTGCAAGCGACGCTGCGCTTGCACGGAGCCGGCATCTGGAAGCTGCGGACACTGGTAACTAAGGTAAACATCGGGTATGGTTACCCGATGTTTACATTAGTTACCAGCTCACACCGCTTAACTTAGCATGTGCAGGGAGCAGGAGCCGGCACTGGCAGCATGAGAGCTGCGGAGGCTGGTAACGAAGGGAAATATCGGGTAACCACCTTGGTTACCGATGTTTACCTTGGTTACAGCTTACCGCAGGCTGTCAGACGCCGGCTCCTGCTCCCTTCACATTCAGGATTGTTGCTCTCTCGCTGTCACACACAGCGATGCGTGCTTATCAGCGGGAGAGCAACAATAAAAAAACGAACCAGGGCTGTGTGTAACGAGCAGCGATCTCACAGCAGGGGCCAGATCGCTGCTCAGTGTCACACACAGCGAGATCGCTAATGAGGTCACAAAAAACATGACTCAGCAGCGATCTCAGTAGCAATCTCGCTGTGTGTGAAGTACCCCTAAGGCCCAGTCACACACAACGACTTACCAGCGATCTCGAAAACGATGCGACCTGATAGGGATCGCTGGTAAGTCGCTGGGAGGTTGCTGGTGAGATGTCACACAGTCAGACCTTACCAGCGATGCAGGAACAATACAGGTTGCAGTAGCGACCTGTATAACGATCTCAGCAGTCACTGTGACCCTGTCACACAGTGTAAAACACAGCGATGTGTCCTGCCCAGCAGGATATCGCCTTTGAAGAAAATGGCCTGGACCATTCTGCAACGACTAGAGATCTCACAGCAGGGGCCTGATCGCTGGTAGATGTCACACATAACAAGATCGCTAACGGGATGCGTCACAGAAACCGTGACTCAGCTGCGATCTCGCTAGCGATCTCGTTATGTGTGATGGTACCTTTAGGCAAGATTCAGCCATACACCCTTGTTGCCCTTTCAGAGTCCACTATCTAGGGAACTACAAACCCTATCTCCATCTGGGAACCCAAAAAGCCAAGTTTATATCTATGACCCCACTGTAATCCATTACCCCCTCCCCCTCTCCCCCCCACACTTTTTTGTTTCATACTCATTTTAAATCTTTTTGTTTTTGCCATACTAGTGAAACTCTGCATACTACTTTGGCTCTACATTACCTCCTTAAAGATCAGTCAATTAACCTCCAAAACTGCAGGTATCCAAAATATTTTTAGTATTTATATATTTATACATATTTTATCCAATTCCCTTCTCACTGTGTTTTCTTTAGCGCAGCAGTCATATACATAATCCCGTTTTGTATTTTTACCCTGACAGGTTCACAGGGACCCTGTCCACTGCTTGCAGCTTTCAAAATTGTGAGACTAGCTATCTTCTCAATAAACCTCATTTGTTTCAGAGTTGATAGAGTTGATACAGTCCCCTTTCATCTTTTTCCGTGAGCGCTAGTGTTTTGTTTTAGGGTACTGTCACACTTTAGTGACGCTCCAGCGATCCAACCAGCGATATGACCTGGTCAGGATCGCTGGTGCGTCGCTACATGGTCGCTGGTGAGCTGTCAATCAGGCAGATCTCACCAGCAACCAGTGACCAGTGACCAGCCCCCAGCCCCCAGCCAGCAGCGACGCGTGGAAGCGATGCTGCGCTTGGTAACTAAGGTAAATATCGGGTAACCAAGCGCTTGGTTACCCAATATTTACCTCTGTTACCAGCGCACACTGCTTAGCGCTGGCTCCCTGCACTCCTAGCCAGAGTACACATCGGGTTAATAAGCAAACTGCTGTGCTTATTTACCCGATCTGTACTCCAGCTATGTGTGCAGAGAGCAGGGAGCCGGCACTGGCAGCCTGAGAGCGGCGGACGCTAATAACGAAGGTAAATATCAGGTAACCAAGAAAGGGCTTCCCTTGGTTACCCGATATTTACCTTGGTTACAGCTTACCGCAGGCTGCCAGACGCCGGCTCCCTGCTCCCCACACATTCAGATCGTTGCTCTCTCGCTGTCACACACAGCGATGTGTGCTTCACAGCAGGAGAGCAACGACTAAAAAATGAACCAGCACTGTGTGTAACGAGCAGCGATCTCACAGCAGGGGCCAGATCACTGCTCAGTGTCATACACAGCGAGATCACTAATGAGGTCACTGGTGCGTCACAAAAACCGTGACTCAGCAGCGATCTCGCTATGTGAGAAGTACCCCTTAAACTGAAAGAGAACTAAAAGGAATCAAAGCTCTTATATCTCCTAATCCTGCCATCTCCACCGCTCTCATTACACAAGCATAACACATATAATACCGGAGGATAAAACAAGACTGAGCACAAGACCTTCACAGCCGTCTACACATCATAGGGATATTTCATGGCACCTTCTCTCCATCTACCTGATGATCCTGAGGAACATTGGGGTCTTCTTGTTTACAGTCCTGTGGGAGAAGAGGACGGGGACATCTCTCTGGTGTTGTCCTCTTACTGGATAGACCTGGAGGAGACACATACAGGGACTGAATTCATTCCTTACATACAGATAATTATAGGCCGTGTGTATTTAGTCCTGTCTATTACCTGGTGATGTGAGGGGCTGGGGAACCTCCATCATGACGTCCTTGTACAGATCTTTGTGTCCTTCTAAATACTCCCACTCCTCCATGGAGAAATAGACGGTGACGTCCTGACACCTTATAGGAACCTGACACATACAATGATACCGTCACCCCCGATCCTTTCATAGCATTACTGTATAATGTCCCAGCATTCCCAGCAGTGTCACCTCTCCAGTCAGCAGCTCAATCATCTTGTAGGTGAGTTCTAGGATCTTCTGGTCATTGATGTCCTCATGTATCGGGGGGTGAGGTGGAGGCCCCGTGATTGGGCTCAGGGGTCTTCCCCATCCCTCAGACACAGGGGCTTGACAGCGCTCACTAGAGGTCTTCTTCACTACTGTGTAATCCTGGTTATGGAGAGACACAGTAATAAATCTCACTCCAGACATTTCCAGAGTCCTCACCTCTCCAGTTCTGTCCATCTGTTATTCCCATAGATAAGAATGATGTAATGTGACGTCATCAGAATCTCTCACCTCTCCAGTAAGCCGGAAGAGGATCTCTAGGGTGAGGTGTAATATCCTCTCCGCCATCTTGTCCCTGTCCATATCCATCCTTCACGGGGCAATCAGGAGAATTCTCTTCTATAGAATAAAACCACTGAGAGGATCCGATATTATAAGGACCTGAATGGGAAGGAGATGAGCCGATATGTAACATTAATCGAGATAATAATGAAGGGACGATATTATTTCCAATGTATGTAAAGCGCTTAATAGCGCTATATAAATGAATAAAATTATTATTATTATTATTATCATCATTTGGGCAGTAGAAAAAATTTCGACATGAAATGAAGTTGCACCTAAAATGGTATCAATGAAAACGTCGGCTCATCAAGCAAAAAAACAAGTCGTCACTCAACTCCGATGTCGGAAAATGGAGACACAAGCCGATTTTCTTTTTTTTTTTTTACAAAAGTCTGATTTTTATTCACTACTAGAGATGAGTGAACCTGGAGTTCGGTTTTCGGTACAAACTCAGACTTTTCCAAGATAGCAAAGTTCAGGTTTGGGTTCGGGAGCTTCACATATGGAAACCACTCTGTGATCAGATGTATTGTGCACCAAGAAATAAAACTGAATAAACCCGCCCTCCCCTGTTAGTGATGTGTTTATGGCTGCATGTGGGCGGAGACCCGAACTGCCAATCAGTGACTTCAAATAAAGTGCAGGTCAAGTCCAGAACCGATCTTTGCAAATGTTCAGCTGGACCAGCAGAAGCCGAACGTCCACGGGTCCGCTCATCTCTAGTCACCACTGGATAATAATAAATGTCTGATATTGCCGTAATCACACTGACCTGGAGAATCACGCTGACCGCTCACTTTCAGCACATCATGAACGGAGTAAAAACAATGATGGAATTACCTTTTTTTCACCATTTCACCGCACTTGGAATTTTTACTTAATTTCCAGTAGATTTTATGGTAAAATTAAAACCTATGAGTCATTTAAAAAAAAACAAACAAAAACCAACTATCCTTTATACGGCAATGTGGGAGGAAAAATAAAAGAGCCGCGCAGCTACACACAATCATGTAGCAACGGAGATGAAATCCATCCATCTCTACATAAGGCACAGACGGTTTATTACTGCCTCTGCCTTCTCTGTCACTGTATACACAGCTCTGCGGTGCAATGCAGCGGGAATGGTGAGAGACCTGACAGTGACACAGATCTCTGTGTGAGAGCCCATCCACCATCAATACTTGCCAACTGTAATTGTTTGGGGTCTGGTGAGTGCAATTATTTTTTTGGGGGGGATATTTGCTTTCTTTTGGTGGTGTCTGCTTTCTTTAATAAAACTCCTGCTGTATTCTTTAACTTTTTTAGATGTTTGGACAATTCATTATGGACCCACAACCAAGGTGTATTTTTGAATTAGGGCTTATATTTTATATGAGTATTCTCAAAAAAACTCCCAAAAATCCTACTAGGGCTTATTTTCCGGGTACGTCTTATTTTCGAGGAAACAGGGTACAAAGCGCTGACGGTGCCTCCTCCCCCATATACAGAGGATATGGTCACCGCTGAGTCATTATATCAGCCCCAGTTACAAGGGAAGGAAGGTGAAAATATAAATAAACTGAACTAACCCCCCCGCCCAAATGTGTGACATATAGGAAAATGCCACTGTCAATCCAAATCTCTGTTATTAGCCCCGACCATAAAAAACAGCCATATATACAAAATAAGAAGTGTTACTAAATAGCTATGAAATATGTAAATGTGATCATAGACATATATTGAGACGGCGTCCAGCTTTCAGTCATAGGGGTGGCACTGATGCAGTTCTAGTCACCGCTCAGTATACCGCGCTCTCGACACTGACTGACAGCAGGTTCCAATGCTCAGCGGCTGTCAGTTAGTGGGGGGCAGGGTATATGTGTGGTAATAACAGACATTTCCCTTATTTTCAAACTGATATCGCTCGACATCAGACACAATGCTGAAGTTGGTTTCTTATTCGAGGCTGAAGTTGGTTTATTTTTTTTTTAGGTTTTTATTTTTTGGGGTTTTTTTTTTACAGGTTTAACAACAAACATAAAATATCACAATAATAAAATACAATACAGTACGGAGCCCTGATGTGAATACACTTAAAAGCAGCAAAAAATAGTATCAAACTGGCACAAAATGGGCATCAAAGTGACATCAAGGCTCTTATTTCACAAGGGTAACAGGAAAAAATGCACCATACAATTTATTGTGCAGTTTTTCCGGAGTACACAGATACCTCATATGTGCTGGAAATCAAATGTTTGGGTGCACGGCAGGGCTCGGAAGGGAAGGAGCGCCATTTGACTGTAAAATTGTCTGCATTCATTCGCGAATGCCATGTCGCGTTTGGAGCTCCTGAGCTGCCTAAACAGTGGAGCTCCATCAAAAGTGACCACATTTTGGAAACTAGACCCCTCAAGGATTTTATCCAGGGGTATAGTGAGCATTTTGAACCTACAGGTACTTTATAGAATTTAATAAAGTTAGGTCGTCATAATGAAAATTTTCTTTTTTTTTTCCACAAAAATGTTGCTTTAGCACCACATTTCTCACTTTTTCAAGCTGCAACACCAAAATGTGGATGCCACATTTTGTAATCCAATTTCTTATGAGCGCAGTGATACCCCACATGTGGCTAAAAACCTCTGTTTGGACAAACGAGAGGGCTCATAACAGAAGGAGCACCATGGGAAGTTTGGAAAAATTTAAAAAAATTGCGTGCACCATGTTGCATTTTCAGGACCCCTAAGGTACCTATACAGCAGAAACCCCCACAAGTGACCCCATTTTGAAAACTAGACCCTCAAGGATTTCATTCGGGGGTATAGTGAGCATTTTGAACCCACAGGTACTTCACAAAAATGTTGCTATAGTGCCAAATTTCTCACTTTTAGTTATGTGCCCACGACCAGGTGACACTGTGTCTAGGACACAATGTCAGCTTTCGTGCAGAGATGTGAGTATTGTCCACTGGAGAACGCAGCTGCCCGGGCCCACGATCCAGGTTCAGGCTGCTGAGGACTTTAGCTCTATTTTCCCTTTGTAAGAAACTCTCGTCTCCACGGCATAAATTGACATGCTGAGGCTCAGGAAGCCGCGCTGCAGGTCAGTTTATGCTAAGGAGAAAAACAAGCACAGTGTGCAGGAGATTTCCAAAAATCCTTCCATTGCGCTTGTACTGCACAGCGCAGCATTTTGGATGCAGCGAAAAGACACTGTGTCCAAAACACTGCAAACACTGATCGTGGACACATAGCCTAAAAAGCTAGGATGGATGGATAGACAAACACATATATAATGTCCCACCCCCAGCATAATCTAAGCTGGCACCCTTTAGTGACTTTCATGTGGCAGTGAAGGGTGTTTACCTTATATTTAACCAAAAAAATAAATAATTAAGAGAAAACCTCTGTGGGTTCCCCCATTTTTGATAGCCAGCTAGGGTAAAGCAGATGGCTGAAGCCTGCAGATCACAGTTGGCAGCTTCACCTTGGCTGGTGATCCAAAACAGAGGGCACCCCACGCTGTTTTTTTTTTTTTTTAAATTATTAAAAAATAATTAAAAAAAAACAAAAAACAAAAAAAACATGGGTTCCCCCCAAATTGGATCACCAGCCAAGGTAAAGCTGACAGCTGGCGTCTGGTATTCTCAGGGTGGGAAGGTCCATGGTTATTTGGCCCTTCCCAGCCTAAAAATAGCAGGCTGCAGCCCACCCAGCAGTGGCGCATCCATTAGATGTACCAATCCTGGTACTTCACTCTGGCTCATCCCGTTGCCCTGGTGCGGTGGCAAACAGGGTAATAAATGGGGTTGATACCAGCTGTGTAATGTCACCTGGCATCAAGCCCTGGGGTTAAAACTGCTCTGCGTATGCAGACGATAGTTTTCAGAGGATGAGTAGGGATCGCGAGGACGGAGCAGCAGCTGGTATCAGGAGACCGGAGGAGGACCGGGGAGTGACAGAGGGTGACTTAGCTGGACCTGGGGAGGACGTTTCTATCACATCTGACATTTCACATGTGACAGAAATCAGAGGATGAATGCAGCATCCTAGATGATCAGTATGGGGAGGGGGAATGGGGGGCACTTTGGCCACACGGGGGACCGGGGGAGGGGACTTATCTCCCATCTGACATGTCTGATCAGGCAGTGCTGGCTCCTCCCTTTCTAATATGAAAATGTGCCTGATCAAGAACCGGAATAAACTGGTCTGGAACTAGACATAAAGGGGTTAATGATAATGATGATGACCCCAAAATACTAGAGACCCTGCACCTACCTCCACCTGCAGAGCCGCACACTAGATATATAATACCCTGCACCTACCTCCACCTGCAGAGCCGCACACTAGATATATAATACCCTGCACCTACCTCCTCCTGCAGAGCCGCACACTAGATATATAATACCCTGCACCTACCTCCACCTGCAGAGCCGCACACTAGATATATAATACCCTGCACCTACCTCCACCTGCAGAGCCGCACACTAGATATATAATACCCTGCACCTACCTCCACCTGCAGAGCCGCACACTAGATATATAATACCCTGCACCTACCTCCACCTGCAGAGCCGCACACTAGATATATAATACCCTGCACCTACCTCCACCTGCAGAGCCGCACACTAGATATATAATACCCTGCACCTACCTCCACCTGCAGAGCCGCACACTAGATATATAATACCCTGCACCTACCTCCACCTGCAGAGCCGCACACTAGATATATAATACCCTGCACCTACCTCCACCTGCAGAGCCGCACACTAGATATATAATACCCTGCACCTACCTCCACCTGCAGAGCCGCACACTAGATATATAATACCCTGCACCTACCTCCACCTGCAGAGCCGCAAACTAGATATATGGCTGCTCTGTGCTTACAGGACCTGTGATGATGTCACATGGAGGGGAGGAGTCAGGGTCACATGATCAGCTCCTCAGTGTATGCAGGACTCTGCTGTGCTGGTTGTCATGGTGCTGGATGAGGGGAAGTTTATGTGTGGGGTCAGGAGGGGTTTACAGTGTGGATGTAGCAGAGCCGTGTGTGTACGAGGTGTACGGAGCAGAGCCGTGTGTGTACGAGGTGTACGGAGCGGAGCCGTGTGTGTACGAGGTGTACGGAGCGGAGCCGTGTGTGTACGAGGTGTACGGAGCGGAGCCGTGTGTGTACGAGGCGTACGGAGCAGAGCCGTGTGTGTACGAGGTGTACGGAGCGGAGCCGTGTGTGTACGAGATGTACGGAGCAGAGCCGTGTGTGTATGTGTATGAGGTGTACGGAGCAGAGACGTGTGTGTACGAGGTGTACGGAGCAGAGACGTGTGTGTACGAGGTGTACAGAGCGGAGCCGCGTGTGTACGAGGTGTACGGAGCGGAGCCGCATGTGTACGTGGTGTACGTAGCAGAGACGTGTGTGTACGAGGTGTACGGAGCGGAGCCGTGTGTGTACGAGGTGTACGGAGCAAAGCCGTGTGTGTACGAGGTGTACGGAGCGGAGCCGTGTGTGTACGAGGTGTACGAAGCAGAGTCGTGTGTGTACGAGGTGTACGGAGCGGAGCCGTGTGTGTACGAGGTGTACGGAGCGGAGCCGTGTGTGTACGAGGTGTACGGAGCGGAGCCGTGTGTGTACTCGGTGTACGGAGCGGAGCCGTGTGTGTACGAGGTGTACGGAGCGGAGCCGTGTGTGTACGAGGTGTACGGAGCGGAGCCGTGTGTGTACGAGGTGTACGGAGCGGAGCCGTGTGTGTACGAGGTGTACGTAGCGGAGCCGTGTGTGTGTACAAGGTGTATGGAGCGGAGCCGTGTGTGTACGAGGTGTACGGAGCGGAGCCGTGTGTGTACGAGGTGTACGGAGCGGAGCCGTGTGTGTACGAGGTGTACGGAGCGGAGCCGTGTGTGTGCGAGGTGTACGGAGCGGAGCCGTGTGTGTGCGAGGTGTACGGAGCGGAGCCGTGTGTGTACGGAGCGGAGCCGTGTGTGTACGAGGTGTACGGAGCAGAGCCGTGTGTGTACGAGGTGTACGGAGCAGAGCCGTGTGTGTACGAGGTGTACGGAGCGGAGCCGTGTGTGTACGAGGTGTACGGAGCAGAGCCGTGTGTGTACGAGGTGTACGGAGCGGAGCCGTGTGTGTACGAGGTGTACGGAGCAGAGCCGTGTGTGTACGAGGTGTACGGAGTGGATCCGTGTATACGATCTCTGATGTGTTCCCAGTTTTAATTGCATTTCTAAGTGTTGTCAGGGGCTCATGTACCGCCCTGGGGCTCGGCTGCGGCCGCCGAGCTGCTCGGGTGTGTGTCGGTGGCTCAAGAGTCCGGGGGTCACGTCACTCTGAAAAGGGGGGTTTGTTTTGGTGATCGGGTGGGTGCGCGGCCGGGGCCGCTATGGAGATTGTTCGTGACGCCACCCACGGGTCGTGGTGATTGAAGGCACTACCACTGCTGGTAATGGTGGGGGCTCTCGGGTGCTGTGTTGTGGCGCAGCTAGGTGTTGACCCCTCCGTGGGTAGGGGGTGTGAGTCCCGGGGCCCGCTGGGGTGATGATGGAGCTGCCGGAGGGGTGCAGGGCAGGGCGGCGTAGCGCGGCACTGTGCCTGAGGGCACTGGTGTACTCACTCAGAAGAAACACACTGGTAAACCAAAAACGGGATTGTGGTCGGTGCCCGCAGCCGGCTGCGTGATTCCCCCTACTCGGGTTGGTGGTGTCGTCTATCTCTGCACCCTCTTTACTGTGTGACTGTCTATGTCTCAACAACGGTAGTCCCCAGCTCCCTGACTTGTAGGTGCTGGAGGAGTCCTCTTGCCCGCAGGCGCTGGCTCGTGGGATTGCGGTGCCTGGGCGGTGGCTTCCTATCCCCCTCGGTGGGCTGTTGCTGTCTATCGGGACTTTGGGTGGGAGTGGACCTCAAGACCAAGCCGCAATCAGTTGATTTGACTCGGTCCAGTTGCTTCTGGGCCTCGTATGGGGTCTGAGTACCCTTTGCTGCTCAGGTTTCGGTTTGACTCCCCGATTCGGTACCGGTGGGCCACTACCCTGTCCCGGTGCCTTGACGGTTCTGCCGGTTCTACTCCCGGCATCCTGCGGACGGCCACCACCGTCTGTCTCCTGGCCACAGGGTTCCTAGGCTCCCACCTAGGCCCTGACAGATTTACTCCACAGCTCTCACAGCTACCTCCTCTCCTTTCCACTCCCTAACACAATCTCCATCTGTTTTTCCCCGCTCCTGCCAATCAAACCTCTTCGGTGGGCGTGGCCAACTGCCTGACCCCGCCCCGGGTGTGGACATCTGGGACAGATAGGGGTGACTCAGCCTATCTGTGACCCCTGGCTAGTCCAGGGAGTCACACTCATAAAGTGCGGCACTGGAAGCCACAATCAGACATAATAATAATAATAATAATTAATATTTATTAATTTATATAAATAAATAAACATACATAATACATAAACCTGTGCCTTGGTAGTAAAAATTTTAGCTTGCATGTGCACAGCGACTGTCTGTGGTCTCCAGGACGTCTCCTGCTGCGGCTTCTGAACTTCTGCTACTCGTCCCTGATCTTCCAAGACCTCTGCTAATGTTGGGCGGCACGGTGGCTCAGTGGTCAGTGGCCCACTAGGGACAACATCTGCAAGGAGTTTGTATGTTGTCCCCGTGTTTGCGTGGGTTTCCTCCCAC
This sequence comes from Anomaloglossus baeobatrachus, assembly GCF_048569485.1. Classification (NCBI taxonomy): domain Eukaryota; kingdom Metazoa; phylum Chordata; class Amphibia; order Anura; family Aromobatidae; genus Anomaloglossus; species Anomaloglossus baeobatrachus. The sequence goes on from NW_027443153.1 coordinate 233,259, forward strand.
ACTCCAAAAATATACTGATAGGGAATTTAGATTGTGAGCCCCAATGGGGACAGTGTTGCCAAGTATGTAAAGCGCTATGGAATTAATAGCGCTATTAGGCTTTATATAGGCCTAGGATGCTCCACACATGGAGCATGCTGGATACTGGCAAAGCCCAATGTGGAGCACAGGAAAGTTTAGCAGCCCGGGGGAAGGGAGAAGAGCCCAGACCCAGGACAGGGGTGTGACAGGACTGCCCAAAGGGACTCTCCCAAAAGAGTTTGTACCTGCGCCATTGGGAGCCATGGTCTTGGATTCTGTCAGGTGCTCACAAAATGAGGTAATGGAGGCTGTAGGCAGACAGGAGACTGAAAGCCGTGGACGGACATGTAGCAGATATCCTGGAAAACCTGGGACGAGTAGCAGAGGCATACCTCCCAACTTTTCAAGAGAGGAAAGAGGGACAAAGTATGCGGCGCGGCAAATTTTGGCCACGCCCTTAGGCACAATCATTTGGCAGTAAGGGTCATTCAGCAGATGTCCCGGACTGTTCATTCATATTCATAGCAGTCAGAATTGTTTTTATATTTCTATGCATCACTATATGACATGTTGCATATTTGTGCCTATAAAGCCATGTTCACACGTTGCATAAATTCTGTTGCTTTTTGTTTCTGCCGCTGTCTGCACCAAACTACACAATAACAATCTTCTCTGGTTTTTCCATTTTTGCTGCATTTTTTCTGCTTTTTCTCCATTATTTAATGTGTTTTTGTTTCTGATGTGAATCTGCGTTTTTAAGTGTTTTTATTGTACTGAGAAGCTTTTTCGTGCATTTTGTTAAGCTCCACATAGAAACCTCCAGAGGAAAAAACCCTGAAAACCGCAGAATTCAGCGGCGTCTTTTCCTGGAATCACATCCACTTTACTTGGACAATTAAACACAGCAGAATAAATGTGCAAAAAAACAGCAGAAATAAATGCAGCATTTACACTACATGTGAATATGGACTAAATGTCCAAGCAAAGTGGATGAGACGTCATGAAATCTCCGCTCCTGGTGCATGTAAAGACGCCGGTGAACTGTGCGGATTTGGTGTTTCTTTCTTTATAATCTTCAGGATTCACATCAGCAACAAACATGTATCAAATAAGGGGGACAATGTATAAAAAATACCGCAGACACGCAATAACAGAGGAGATTGTTATTGCACTCGTGGCGCGGACACCTGCAGAAAAAATGCAGCATTTACGCTTCGTGTGAACACAGCCTCAGTGATACATTTTTATTACATTTTTTATGGGTTTTTTTTTTTTTAAACATCTTTTTATTGAATTTTAACCGAATTTCTTTTACAATCTGCTCTTATACAAAGAGCATTTCATTGATGACATTATAATCAAAACAGTCCCGCCCACCCCTCCCCCCGCTCTGCGTGCGACCAGAAGCAACTTAAAATGGTAACTTATGTAATTGGTATGTGTCCATTGAGCAGTTCAAGAAGGTACCAAGAGGTCTGTCCAAACTGAGATTTAAGTCTATCCTTAAGCACTGTAGCCAAGTTAGGTATAAATAAAGACCATGTTTCAAAGAAACGCTTAGTCAGCTTCTCCTTATTCGACAGTGCATCCAGCCAGTCCATTTTGAATATGAACATTACTTTTGTTTGGATAAACGCTAGAGAGGGTGCTTCAGGATTTACCCAGAGATGTAGGATACTTTTCCTAGTGGCCGAGGCCCAAATAGTTAACATTGCCCTGGTACCTCTCGGAAGACTTTGTTGAGCCTCCTCCAACATGTTAAAAATTGCCCACTGTGGTGTCAGAGCAAACTGAATATTGTATGTGTTTTGTAAGACTGAGTGAACGCTTCTCCATACTCCCTGTATCTGAACACAGTCCCATAAGTGGTGAAACAGGTCAGTGTCTCTTATGCCACATTTAGAACAAGAGTATAAGGCATTTGTGTCCATTTTTGATTGAATTTTTGGAGTAATATATGCTCTATGTAGAATCATCAAGGCCATATCTGTGTAGCTACTGGATGACAGAAATTTACGTTGCAACAGCGTGGCTTGTAAAAAATCCTTTACCTCGAACTCTGGCATGTCTACCTTCCATTTTGCTGGACCTGTTGTTTTCCCCTCCCATGTCCAAACTGTACGCAACATTGAATAAACCTGACTAGTCGAGGACGCCTGGCTTCTTGCCCTCCTAAGAAAGTTATCCACACTTCCTCCAAGATCTCCCTTTGGCTTGTCAACAAGATATTTTTGTGCCAAGCTACGCGCCTGAAGAAAAAGAAAAGGCTGACCCACAAAAGCTGGAAATCGGTGTGCCGCTTTCTCGTAAGAAAGCAACGACCAATCAGGCTCCATTAGATCTTCAGCATAAGCACAACCCTGCATTGACAATGTTTCATAAATCCTCGGAGGGCGACCCTGGAGGAATCTCGGATTTCCAACAAAGGGTTGAAATGGGGAACTTGAAGTGTTAATTTTACCAAGTTTCCTCACCTTCCTCCACGTTTGTATAGTATGCCATAGTGTTGGATGATCCCTAACCTCACTCGGTATTTCCTCGTTCCCTAAATGCAGCAATGCTGTTAACGAGACTTGTGAACATAACTGTTGTTACAATTGTACATTGGCAAAGTGAGATACTCCTCGCACCCAGTCCACCACATATCTAAAATTTGCTGCTAGATTATATCTGCCCAGATCTGGAAGATTTATGCCCCCTGCCCCTTTTGGTAATTGAAGCTTGATTAAGCTGATCCTAGTACGCCCCTTGTGCCCCCAAATGAATTTTCCAAAGGATGAATTTAGTAGCTTAATATCTGATTTGCGTAGAAGCAACGGGAGAGTCTGAAATAAGAACATTATTTTGGGGAATGCTACCATTTTAATTAAGTGACATCGGCCCGAAAAGGATATTTTCAGATGTTTCCAAGTTTGGAGTAGATGTATTAATGAATTTATAAGAGGCTTATAATTAATTTGATATAGTAACAAGGGGTATGCTGGGAGCTGAATCCCCAAATATTTAATGGACCTGGTACACCACTGGAAGGGAAATAAGTTGTTATCAATTTTACCCGATTTGTACATTGCCAATGCCTCAGTTTTTTTGTAATTTACCCTGAAGCCTGAGGCCTTTCCAAAATTATTCAATGTGTTCATTATCTCTGGAATCGCTTGAGAGGGATTGCCAATAAACAATAAAGTATCATCGGCAAAAGCCAAAAGTTTAATTGTTGTCCCACCGACTCTCATGCCCTGAAATATTGCTAAATTATGTAGGGTCCTCAACATTGGGTCCAGAGCCAAATTAAACAATAAAGGTGACAAGGGACACCCCTGCCTCGTTCCCCTCTGTACCTCAAATGGCTCAGAGAATATATTATTTATAGATAGTCTGGATTTGGGGTCTGTGTATATCATCTTGACTGCTTCGCAAAACCAGGATCCCACCTGGCGACATGCCAAAAGATTATGTAAATAGGCCCAAGAGACCGTGTCAAAGGCCTTGTCCGCATCAAGGCTAACTACTATATGTTTGGTACATCTATGCTTCCTGCTATAAGAGATAGCCCCAATAGCCGTCGTGATGTTATAGGTGATGGATTTCCCGTGCACGAATCCCGTTTGGAAGGGCAGAATAAGATCTGGAATCACTTGTTGTAATCTACCAGCTAGTATTTTAGTAAAGATTTTAAAATCAGAGTTGAGTAATGAGATGGGTCTGTATCCCTCCACCTGTAGTGAGTCTTTTCCTGGCTTAGGTAATACTATAATGTTTGCCTCATTGAACCTGTCGGGAATTATTCTATCTGTGACACTGCATCTTATTATACACTGCACATAGATGAGGACCGATAGAGGCTCCCAAGATCTTATAATATTCGTTACTAAATCCGTCGGGCCCTGGGCTTTTGGCTAGTTTAAGAGTGCCAATAGTTTTTACTATTTCTGAAATATTTATAGGGGCGTTTAGTACTACTCTTTGTTCCTCTGTCAAGATGGGCGCTACGGTACCATGGATAAAATCAGCTTCCCCGTCAACCTCCCTCGGTTCCGCCTCATACAGCGAGCCAAAGAATGACCTGAACTCCTCCACTATTTCCTCATCTTTTGTTACCATGGTACCATCTTTCTTTTTAATTTTGTGGATTCTAGTGGTGGTTCTAAAGGGTTTGGTTAAAGAAGCTAGTAATTTCCCAGGTTTGTTGCCCCATTTAACCCCTTCACGACCATGGACGGAAAGATCCGTCCTTGTGCCCTGGGCCTTAACGACCAAGGACGGATCTTTCCGTCATGGCGGAATCGCGGCACCGGAGCCTCCGGTGACTGCAATATGTTAACAAAAAACGCAGATTCGGGGAGGAGGGGACCTGTTCCTGACCTTAGGAGGGGTGGTGCCTCCTCCCCGGACCTACGGAGGCTGTGATTGGCTGACGAACGCCGCTCAACCAATCACAGCCACTGTAATGTTCCAGCCATTTAAAATGACTGAAACATTGAAATCCAGCCCTGGCCAGTGCAGCTGTAGCACTGGCCATTGGCTGGAGCTGGGTGACCTCACTGGATCACCCTCCCCCAGCTCCAATGCTCTGATTGGAGAGATCGGCCTTGTGACCGATTTCTCCAATCACAGTGGACCTGTTGCCGGTGACCGCCCCCGTCATCGTCCCTGCAGCACGCCAGCAAAGTGAGTGTGCACAGTGCAATGGCAGGGCGACAAGCTCCGGTCCCATGCTGTTATGAGACGGAGCATGGGACCCGGAAGTTGCCGCGCTGCCATTGCACTGTACGAAAAGCGTCCCGATCCGCCGCTGCCCTCCACGATCTGCCACCTGTCTCCCCGATCTCCTGCCCGCACCCTCACCCCCACACCTCCCGATCTGCTGCCGCCCTCCATCTGCCACAGTGCCACCGCTCCCCCCAATCTGCTGCCCGGCCCCTCACCTCCGTGCAGCAGATCGGAGGGAGCGGTGGCACTATGACAGATGGAGGAGGACTGGGATCGTGCACCCTGTCCTCCTCCATCTGTCATAGTGCCACCGCTCCCTCCGATCTGCTGCCCGGCCCCTCCCCCTCGATCGGTGCTCGCCCCCTCCCCTCCGTGATGTGCTGCTCGCCCCCTCCCCTCCGTGATGTGCTGCTCGCCCCCTCCCCTCCGTGATGTACTGCTCGCCCCCTCCCCTCCATGATGTGCTGCACGCTCCCCCCACCTCTCACCCCCGTGGTCAGCTACCCGCCCCCTCCCCTGTCACCGCCGTGATGTGCGCTCCCTCCCCTGTCACCGCCGTGATGTGCGCTCCCTCCCATGTCACCGCCGTGATGTGCGCTCCCTCCCCTGTCACCGCCGTGATGTGCGCTCCTTCAACTGTCACCGCCGTGATGTGCGCTCCCTCCCCTGTCACCGCCGTGATGTGCGCTCCCTCCCCTGTCACCGCCGTGATGTGCGCTCCCTCCCCTGTCACCGCCGTGATGTGCGCTCCCTCCCCTGTCACCGCCGTGATGTGCGCTCCCTCCCCTGTCACCGCCGTGATGTGCGCTCCCTCCCCTGTCACCGCCGTGATGTGCGCTCCCTCCCCTGTCACCGCCGTGATGTGCGCTCCCTCCCCTGTCACCGCCGTGATGTGCGCTCCCTCCCCTGTCACCGCCGTGATGTGCGCTCCCTCCCCTGTCACCGCCGTGATGTGCGCTCCCTCCCCTGTCACCGCCGTGATGTGAGCTCCCTCCCGTCACCGCCGTGATCTGCGCTCCCTCCCCTGTCACCGCCGTGATCTGCGCTCCCTCCCCTGTCACCCCCGTGATCTGCTGTCCACTCTCCCTCCACCTCTCACCCCCGTGATCTGCGCTCTGCTCACCTGTCTCCCCCGTGATCTGCGCTCTCTCACCTCTCACCCCCGTGATCTGTGCTCCCTCACCTGTCACCCCGTGATCTGTGCTCCCTCACCTGTCACCCCCGTGATCTGCTGTCCGCTCTCCCTCACCTCTCACCCCCGTGATCTGTGCTCTGCTCACCTGTCTCCTCCGTGATCTGTGCTCTGCTCACCTGTCTCCTCCGTGATCTGCGCTGCGCTCCCTCCCCCACCTCTCACCCTCCCCGATCTGCTGCCTCCTTCATCTCCTGTGATCCAGCTGCCTCCTTCATCTCCTGTGATCCAGCTGCCTAGATCCATCCTGTAGGGTAACTATCCCCAATCTCACCTCCCACTCCCCTTCCCACCCATCCCCCCCACCCGCCCCCTCCCCCCATCCTCTGCCGCTCCTGCATCCACTGCGCCCTCTCCCATCCGCCCCCACCCTATCCCAGCCGCCGTCTCACAATCACAGATGCTCCCTTTATATGCCGCTGCCCCCCCATCTGCTGCCGCCCCATCTGCCGCCCCCCCCATCTTCCGCTGTTTTTTTTTTCTATGTCATGGGGGTCTAGTTTCCAAAATGGGGTCACATGTGGGGGAGCTCCACTGTTTCGGCACCTCAGGGGGTCTCCAAACAGCATGGAATACGCTAATTATCCCAGACAATTTTGCGTTTGAAACGTCAAATGACGCTCCTTGCCTTCCGAGCCCTGCTGTGCGCCCAAACATTTTATTTCTACCACATATGAGGTGTCTGTGTACTCAGGAGAAATTGCACAATACATTTTATGGTGCAATTTTTCCTGATACCCTTGTGAAAAAAAAGCTACCTGGTTGAAGTAACAATTTTGTGGTAAAAAAAATTTTTTTTATTTTCACAGCTCAACTCTATTAACTTTTGTGAAGCCCCCAGAGGCTCAAAGTGCTCAGTAAACATCTAGATAAATTCCATGAGGGGTCTAGTTTCCAAAATGGGGTCATATGTGGAGGAGCTCCACTGTTTCGGCACCTCAGGGGCTCTCCAAACGCAACATGGTGAGGCTAACGATTCCAGCTAATTTTCTGTTCAAAAAAGTCAAATGGCGCTCCTTCCCTTCCGAGTCCTGCCGTGCGCCCAAACAGTGGTTTTTCGCCACATATGAGGTATCTGCGTGTTCAGTAGAAATTGCCCAACAAATTTTGGGGGTTCATTTAATCCTGCTACCCTTGTGCATATGCAATATTTGAGGCTAAATTAACATTTTTGTTGCAAAAAGTAAAATGTTCATTTTTTCCTTCCACATTGCTTTAGTTACTGTGAAGCACCTGAAGGGTTAATAACCTTCATGAATGTGGTTTTGAGTAGCCTGAGGGGTGCAGTTTTTGGAATGGTGTCACTTTTGGGTGTTCTGTGTCATGTAGACCTTTCAAAATCGCTTCAAATGTGATGTGGTCCCTACAAAAAGTGGCTTTGTAAATTTTGCTGTAAAAATGAGAAATTGCTCATAAACTTTGAACTCCTATAACTTCCTTAATTTTTTTTTTTTTTTCCCCAAAATTGTTCTGATGTAAAATAGACATGTGGGAAATGTTATTTATTAATTATTTTGTGTCATATGTCTCGTTGGTTTTAGAGCATAAAAATTCAAAGTTTGAAAATTACAAAATTTTCAAAATTTTCGCGAAATTTCCGTTTTTTTCACAAAGAAATGCAAAAAATATTGGCCTAAATTTACCACTAACATGAAGCCCAATATGTCACGAAAAAACAGTCTCAGAATCACCGGGATCCGCTGAAGCGTTCCAGAGTTATAACCTCATAAAGTGACACTGGTCAGAATTGCAAAAAATGGCCTGGTCTTTAGGGTCAAAATAGGCTTGGGGCTGAAGGGGTTAAAGTATTTATGTTTCTGGTAGTCCAGGTTACTAAGTGCCATCTCATGGGCCAAGGTGTCCGCCGCCTCCTTGGCCTCTAAGAAATGTTGTTTTGTCGCATCCGTGTTGTTATTTTTAAAATCTTTATATGCCTGCGTGAGAAGTTTTTGTGCTGATATAGTTTGTTCCAGGAGCTTTTTTCTCTTATGGCTGACATATGATATTATCTGACCTCCTACTACTGCCTTGGAGGCAGCCCAATACAAACCAGCGTCCCCACTATGCTCGTGATTATCCTTCTCATAAAAGCTCCAGTAGTTTTGTAACGAAGCTTTGAAATCCTCAGATTGATATAAATATGAAGGAAACCTCCACCTTCTTTCCCGTAGTATTGTGGTAGATAATAAATTAAAAGTAACCGGTGCATGATCCGAAATACAGATGTCTAGGATGTTGGAGGAAAGTAAATGTGGCATCAGTGCTGGGCTTAGTAGCCAATAGTCAATCCGTGTATGTAAGTCATGGACATGTGAATAAAATGTATAATCTTTATCTATTGGGTGCTGCATGCGCCATGTGTCTATTAGTCCCAATTGATTGACGAGATATTGCAAACCACTATGGAGCGCCAATAGAGGAGATGGCTGGGGACTTGACCTGTCTAAAATTCCATCATGAGCCTCATTGAAATCTCCGCCTACAATTAAATTAGTCATATCCCAACCTGTGATACTTTCGATCAATCTGGCTCTGAACTGTGGATCAGGAATATTTGGTGCATATATGTTTGCTAAGTTGTAGATAATGCCCTCTATCTTCACTTTCACCAATAATAATCTCCCCATAGGGTCCTCTGAAACCTCCAGAACTTCATGACTAATATGCTTATTGATCAATATAGCTACCCCTCTTTGTTTTCTCGTAAATGACGCTTCTGCGCATACGGCATATTTTCTGCTGTGAAGAAATGGGTGATTGCCCTTCATCCAGTGTGTTTCCTGTAAGAAGACAATATGGCAATTTAAACGATGTAGATCATTTAAAACTTTTTTCCTCTTAATAGGAGAGTTTAACCCGTTAACATTCCAGGAGCACCAATACAGCGATTTAATCGTGGACACATTTGTGCTCTCTGTGTTAGTCATTTATCCTATTCCAGAAGGAGGAATTAATTGTAAAATTATAAACAACCTATTTGGGTTCCCTCGTCCATCCCAGCGAGTAAACGCGACAACCCATATGAGAGCTAAACTAAAGGTATGCACGCAGAGCCCCCTAACCCCTTCCCATCTAAACAAAAACCTTAATCTAATGGCAATGTCACCTGCCTCTCTGGCAGTCCTGACACTGAAAAAAAAAAGGAAAAACAGAATGAACATCAGAACTGTAGCACAGTGACGTCTCCGATTTAAGTGTCTGTGTTGACTGCTGGCGAAGCTCCATTTTCCTGAAGAAGGTAATTTAAAGCCAACTTAGGATCTTCAAAAGTCCAATTCTTTCCCCCTGTAGTGAAGCGTAGAACAGCAGGATACAGTAGACTGAAGCGAATATTTTTTTCCGCCAATAGTTTGCATACTGGATTGAAGGCTTTGCGTCTTGTTGTCAAGGCTGCTGAGTAATCTTGGAACAAAAGCAGTTTAGAGTTATTGTAGGTAAGTGAGCGATTTTTTCTAAATGCTGTCAGCAATCTGATCTTGTCTTGGAAGTCCAGGACCTTAAAAATTACTTGTCTGGGTCTGACCTCTCCATCATTTTGAGGTGGGCCCACTCTGTGGGCCCTTTCAATAGCAATTGGCCCCGACTTTAGATCCAATTTCAAAGCTCCTGGTAGCCATTCTGAAGTGAGTTTCAGTAGATCAGCTTGCCGAACCGATTCAGGGACGCCCACCAACCTTAAATTATTGCGTCTGGACCTGTTCTCAAGATCATCTACCTTGTCCAGCAATACAGCAATGTCCTTATTCCTGCTCTCCAGCATCTCTTAAATTTCCTTTACAGAGTCCTCCATGTCAGAGACCCTCTGCTCCACATCTGTTAGCCTTGAACCCTGGGCATTAACTTGGGTGACTATAACGTCTAATGAAGACTGGAAGGCTGCCAGCCGCCCATCAATCACCGGCATCAAGAGATCCGTGATGGCCTTAGCAGTGGCCTGGGGTGGGTCTGTAGTTGCCTCAGGGGAAGCCCCTGGTGATGGAGGTTCATTTTGGTTTCGTCTTTGCGGTCTAATTCCTTTACTTGGTTGTGTGGCATTGCTCTTACCCACAAATTTATCCATAGTAAGAACTGTAAATATGGAGCTTCTTTAGAGACTGTGGTGACGTCACAATAACATAAGCTTAATTACATCTGTGTGGTAAACTTGGCTGTTTCACAATTATTTCCACGCTGTGTATGAGAGTGTATAGATGTTACTTGAAAAAGACCAGTCAGAAGGGCAGGAGGCAGGCCAGATGACTGATCCCACTTCTTTTTGTTTTTCACCCTCTTCTATACTGTCAGTGCTGGTGAAGTGGTGAAGTAGGGGTTAATCAAGTTGAGCCGTGATGCACTTCAGGCTTATCTGCCTCTGTTTACTGTTGCAGATTACAGGCCTTGTGCAGCAGCCATTTAAAGCTGGGTTTACACACTGCAACATCTCAAACGACATCGCTGTAACGTCATCGGTTTTGTGACGCAATAGCGATGTTGTTTGCGATGTTGCAGTGTGTGAAACCTATCAGCGACCTGGCCCCTGCTGTGAAGTTGTAATCGTTACAAATCGTTCAGGACCATTCCTAGGTCCTTTGTTTCCCGCTGTGCTGCATGAAGTTTCAGTGTGTGAAGACTTTGCAGCGACTTTGTTAGCAACTTCCCTTTCAAAAGGCTGCTTATCAACGTCCCCAACAACCAGCTAGGTCGCTCTGCAGGTCCGGATCGCTGTTGCGTTGTTGGCCAGGTTTGCCTGTTTGAACGCTCACCAGAGACTTAACAGAGACTTAGGGAGGTCGCTATTGCGTCACAAAACCGGTGACGTTACAGCGATGTCCTTTGCGATGTTGCAGTGTGTAAACCCAGCTTAAGATGAGACCTGCAGGGATGTATCTTCCCCCTTCACAGCCCCCTGTTTATCTCCTGACCTGCTCTCACAGCCGAATGTCTCCAGGGGCTCTCAGCTCCCTCCTCACTCACAGTATCTCAGACGGTGGGCCTGTCCACTGAGCTCTGTGTGACAGGTAAACACAGCGTGCAGTCCTGTTTGCTGAGCTTGCTGCTGCTCGGTGTTTCACTATTTCTTCTGTGGCAGGGAGGGGAGTGTGTGAGAGTTCACTGAAAACTATGGCTGCCGCTGGAAGCACTTCAGTCCCCTTCCCTGTCTCCTTCTGGATGTTAGTGCCCGATATTTAACCCCTCTCTTACCAGGTCCCGGGTGCTTTCCGTTTGTAGTGGCACAGCTGCAGGGGGAGCAGGGAGGATGGGCAGCGTTCCTCTGTGCAGCACAGCCCACAGCCTGCAGCCTGGTGCTTTGTGTCAGAGCACTCCTTTGTGGTGCAGCATACACCTTTCACCTCCGGAGTATCCGGAGAGCCGGGCCTGATGTGCGCCCCTTGTCCTGTCCTTATCCCTGCAGCCTTGAGATGTTAGGATGGGCCTGGATAACGTTTTTGGCCTAGGCTGCTGCAGGAGCTCATGATAAAAGCAGCTACCTCGTAGCTCCGCCTCCCGGAAGTCCCAATGGTATACTTTTAACGTGACATATGATCTAATGATCAGCATGTTCTTTATAAGCCTTCTTTCTATCCTTAATATATATCTCATTCCCCCTACTTTACAAGTTTAGTCTGCTGAAGCAGCATTAATGTTTACTATGTTTGGTATTTTTGTACCTCTATGTTTATACAAATGTTCTTAGTCTGCTGGCAGTTCGTCGCAGGGGCTATTGTTTTGCCCCGCTTGTAATGTGCACCTGGGGCGGTGCATTTGTGTCTTGCAATGTGTTTTGCTGATAATAGGATGTATTAATTTACATCACTTACTACACACCCCTTTTCATGCCCGTCTCAATTGGAGATAGGCCCGGAAGTTGCTGTGTTGATGCGTCTCCGGCGCTATAGTCGCCTGCTCTGTGATTGGTTGGGGGCGGGATTTCTGGAACTACGTCCACTATGCGTGGTTTCACGCCCTGACATGCTTGATGTTGGGTTGGCTCACGTGGTTGCCGGGGTTACGCGTCCTCGGCACGTGTGCCTTCCTGACTCAGCCTGAGGGCTGGATATTCCAGCAGTGTGGGACACTTCCAGACCATTGGCGCTAAATTATTCCCGTTTTATATAACTCTCCCCTTACCTTAGCGGTGCACTGTGCTACTAGTATTATTATGCCTTGCTGTGATTGTGGTTAGCAAGGTGTGTGCTTTTTTATAATCTGTGTCCTATAAGTGATCACTAAGTGACTTATGGTCTTATGTACCTGCCCCGGTGGGGACGTGAATCGGATGTGATAGATTTATGTTTTGTTATATGTTGGCAGAAGAACATGCTGATCTATACTAACTAATATATGTTTTCTATAAACTTGTCCTCAATCTGGGATTGGCTGGGTGGTCACTGTGGAGACGTACCTCTCACGTTTTACGTGTCTGCTTTGTGACTGGTTGCAGGCGTGACTCCTGGAAGTATATCCACCATGTGTTGTGTTACGCCCTGTTATGTCTAATGCCGGGTTGGATCGCGTAATTGCCGGGGTTACGCGTCTTCGGCACCACGTGTTCCTTCCTGACTTGGCTGGAGGGCGGGACATCTGGGTAATGTGAGATAGTCCCCGGTTCACCTTACACTAGATGTTTGACGTCTCTTGTACATTTGTTTTTCATTATCAGTAGCGTACCCTGCTACCAGTGCTGCCACGTCAGATTGCGATTACTATTAACAATCTTTGTGATCTTCTTATAATCCGCCTTTTTCAGTGATCATCATGTGACCTGTCTTAGGTTTCCGCCCACTATCTAGGTGATGCCCTATCACCTGCTTGATGGGCGTTATTGTTCTCTCCATCACATATCCCTCGGTTGAGGGATTGTTACACCTGACAGCAATGATAATTAACAGAGGCTATTTATACCTACTGGGTTTATACTGCCATTAGGGTCTTCCTCATTGAGAAAGCAACAATACCTCCGTGAAACACGCGTCGGTGTTGATCCTAACTCTTCTGGGTATGTGTACATAGGTGTTACTATGCCTCAGGGTCCCCTTTTTTATTACCTGAACCACAGTTTTTCTAGGTAATTATTTTAACCTGTATTTGTATACATACTTACCACGATTCCTGGATGGCTATGTGCACACGCACTTTACTATTTTAATGTCATGATCTCATCCAGGTTTACCCTGTTATCACGTGGTATACTTCAGGTTAATCTAGGTTAACATCTACACTAGTACTCTGTACTTGGGCCCCTGATTTGTTCCATACATCCTTGTATTTAATTGGTGTCTATTGATACTGGGGCTAAGCTTGCATGATGATTATCCTCCCATGATTCTGATTCTCGAACTCGAGGGTCAGAATCCTCTAACCAAATCTTATGCATGAGTGAATGGGTTATGTTTTATACATACCTGGTGACATTGTGGTTTCCCCTGTTACTGTCACCTCATTGTAGGACCTTCTACTCCCAACCTCATAGTTGTTAGTAATTCTATTAAATCATGCAATGGAGTCTGGTCCATGTCATTAAGTGTCTTGCTTACATTATATCTAGTCCCGTCATTTAGACTTTCCCACCTCTTCCACGGTTACTTCAGACAGACAGGAAACTTTTACATTAACCAATTGAATATAAACCTTGTACCCCTTGTGATGTTTTGATTTTCTGTAGCAATTTTAAGTGTGATTTTGTGCTGTCTTGCGTGTTATCTCCATTAATAAAATTCTTGTATTTTCATATATACTCGTATGTCTCTTTTGTTCACACTTCTCAAACTGTAGAACTACAAGTCACAGCAATGTCCTACTCACTTCTGTCTGCAGCAGGTCTGTTTTCTCAGACTATTCCACACTGGAGCTTCTGGATTCAATGGCTTGCAGAGAGAAGTGGGTACAGCAGGCAAAATCCTTCTTCGGCGTGGTAAACCTGGAGGACAGCAGCTCCTACCAATAGTGCATCCTCTAGCTTCAGAACTCAGTCTCTCATCATACAGAGTGGCAGCTTCACCCCTCCAAGATGGCTCAACTTCCTCCCCCCCCATCCTGTTTCCTCCTCCCCCAGATTTGCATGGCATCTTGGGAGTTGTAGTATTCTGCAGTTCAACCAAAGAAGCAACATCTGTAGAGGTGAATGTGGGTGGAATTCTATACATCGCTCCCAAAGCAGGTGCCACACTTAGAAACTGAAACGTCTACTTTCTTAAGAATGTTTTTTCACTTGGGTGGATGTTGTGTAGGACTTTTCCTTCACTAAGGAAAGGATTCTGTGATCACCCATCACTATTGTCTTCCTTGGACATCCAGACCTCTTTGAGTTCCGATGCTCTCGAGTGCGTTCATTTGTTTTCCAGAATATACCAAATTTCTGATTTGGCCACCCCTAACATTACTACTAGCTCTCATTTTTTATCTTAATGATGTTCTCCTCCTTTGACCGCATGTTGTGGGTTTACAACAACAGCTTCCAAATGCAAATGTCACATCTGGAATCAGCTCCAGACCTTTTATCTGCTTAATTTATAATGGATTCATGAGGGAATATCCTACGCAGCCCATTAAAGAGCTTTTAAGATATTGTCCAGTTACTTTTGGTCTCTTTTTAAAGAGACCGCTACATGTTTATGGGCTGTAATTCCTTAGCCCTGGCTCCAATTAGTATGTTAATACCCTCAAATTAAAGCTGAGAATCAGCACTTAAAAACACATATCGATTACATAACTGTATATTGAAAATGTTTTGGTAAACAGGTAAAATGACAAAGGAGCTGTGCTGTCACGCCCCCGTCCCACCCAAACTTTGCCAATTTTAAAGTGAAAATGCCAAAAGCCGCCAAAATTTGGCACCACTTTGAATTGATCCAAATTTTTGAGACTTTTCAGAGTTTTTGTGACAATTTTTTGGCATAAAAGCTTTGATAAATTGGGATCAGAGCATCTCAACAACTTCCACATATCTAGGCTGCAGTGTGATTCAATTCTCCCCTCATTATTTTGGTGTGAAATGTCTACAGTTCTGCGCCAACTCCAGAGGTTCTGAGGCAAAATTATCACATCTAGACAATAGAGAAAGCCAGGCATGAAGAATATATATTTACAAGCATTTATTGACAAAACAAGCTTTGAAATGCAATTATATACAATGTGATATACTTCAGAGTTCCTATCTCCAATCTGGGGCTGCGCTTTTTAGTAAATAAATCAGTGGGCAACCTGAGATTAGTGAATTATCTAAATATAATCAAGTATCAAAACCTTTCACAAATGTTCCTAAAGGCTCTCAAAATACCCAACTTACTTGCAAAGTGGAACCTGAATTTCCATTTTGTGGGATCTGAGTATGCAGAGCGGGATCCCACAAATCTCTGCAGCTGCTCTAAGCACGATACATTGCTCTCTCAACTAATCCAGCGCGGTCATATACTTGTTTAAAGGAAAGGTGTCGCAGTTTTTTATTTTTGTATTAATAATAGTGATTATGAAAACAAGTATTTTTAATACAAAATTAAAATCACTGCTTATTTATTTTTTATTTAATTCTAATTTTACTGGAGGCACTGGGCGCTGCCATCTTGGATTTGGTGTTTGTAAGGACAGATACTCACCTCCTTTATGGCAGCCCTCTGTGCATAGACTCTGATAGTCGGGCTCTGACCCCATTTAGTAACATTAGAGAAGGCATCTGCTGTGAAATGCACGCGCCCCCTGGGCTATCCAGATAACAGCAGAGGGAGGAGATCAGCACCATCATTGTGGCGCACACAGCGTATGATGTTTGCTCCACTTTACCCCTGTCAACCTCCGGGATGTATGAGTACGGGGCGCCGGGGCGCCTCTCCTCCCCCCGCTGTTACAGATTCCAATGACACCCCCTCCCCCCGCTCTACCCAGCCCCCAGCCCCGCTCTCCTCCCCCTCCGCCGATGCCGGCAAGCATGCAGCAGAACTGTGTGTGTTTGTGTGCGTGTGCATGCAGAGCATGTGAGTACCTACGCCCCTCCCCCCACCACCGCAGGTGCTACTGTCTCCAATGTTAAAATGATACCCCCCACTCTCCTTGCCCCTCCCCCGCAGCTGCTGCTACCATCTTCATTGAAACCCCTCGCTACCCCCCCATGCCGTGTATCTAATCCTCTCTTGTGTGATACTGCCTGCTGTGCATGTAATCCTCTCCTGTGTGATACTGTCTGCTGAGCTGTGTATCTAATCCTATCCTGTATGATACGTGTTTGGTGAGCCGTGTATCTAATCCTCTCCTGTGTGATACTGTCTGCTGAGCTGTGTATCTAATCCTATCCTGTGTGGTACCGTCTGCTGAGCTGTGTATCTAATCCTATCCTGTGTGATACTGTCTGGTAAGCTGGGTATCTAATCCTGTCCTGTGTGATACTATCTGCTGAGCCGTGTATCTAATCCTCTCCTATGTGATACTGTCTGCTGAGCTGTGTATCTAATCCTCTCCTGTGTGATACTGTTTGCTGAGCCGTGTATCTAATCTTGTCCTGTGTGGTACCGTCTGCTGAGCTGTGTATCTAATCATATCTTATGTAATACTGTCTCCTGAGCTGTGTATCTAATCCTATCCTGTGTGATAAGTGTTCGGTGAGCCATGTATCTAATCCTGTCCTGTGTGGAACCATCTGCTGAGCTGTGTATTTAATCCTATCCTGTGTGATACTGTCTGCTGAGCTGTGTATTTAATCCTCTCCTTTGTGATACTGTCTGCTGAGCTGTGCATCTAATCCTTTCCTGTGTGATACTGTCTCCTGAGCTGAGTATCTAATCCTATCCTGTGTGATACTGTCTTCTGAGCTGTGTATCTAATCCTATCCTGTGTGATACTGTCTACTGAGCTGTGTATCTAATCCTCTCCTGTGTGATACTTCCTCCTGAGCTGAGTATGTAATCCGCTCCTGTGTGATACTGTCTGCTGAGCTGTGTATCTAATCTTATCCTGTGTGATACTGTCTGCTGAGGTGTGTATTTAATCCTATCCTGTGTGATACGTGTTCGGTGAGACGTGTATCTAATCCTGTCCTGTGTGGAACTGTCTGCTGAGCTGTGTATTTAATCCTATCCTGTGTGATACTGTCTGCTGAGCTGTGTATCTAATCCTCTCCTGTGTGATACTGCCTCCTGAGCTGAGTATCTAATCCGCTCCTGTGTGATACTGTCTGCTGAGCTGTGTATCTAATCCTCTCCAGTGTGATACTGTCTGGTGAGCTGTGAATCTAACCCTGTCCTGTGTGGTACCATCTGCTGAGCTATGTATCTAATCCTGTCCTGTGTGATACTGCCTCCTGACCTGAGTATCTAATCCGCTCCTGTGTGATACTGTCTGCTGTGCTGTGTATCTAATCTTATCCTGTGTGATACTGTCTGCTGAGGTGTGTATCTAATCCTCTCCTGTGTGATAAGGCCTCCTGAGCTGAGTATCTAATCCTCTCCTGTGTAATACTGTCTGCTGAGCTGTGTATCTAATCCTGTCCTGCGTGGAACTGTCTGCTGAGCTGTGTATCTAATCCTATCCTGTGTGATACGTGTTCGGTGAGCCGTGTATCTAATCCTGTCCTGTGTGGAACCGTCTGATGAGCTGTGTATTTAATCCTCTCCTGTGTGATACTGTCTGCTGAGGTGTGTATCTAATCCTCTCCTGTGTAATACTGTCTCCTGAGATGTGTATCTAATCCTGTCCTGTGTGATACGTGTTCGGTGAGACGTGTATCTAATCCTGTCCTGTTTGGAACTGTCTGCTGAGCTGTATATATAATCCTCTCATGTGTGATACTGCCTCCTTAGCTGAGTATCTAATCCGCTCCTGTGTGATACTGTCTGCTGAGCTATGTATCTAATCCTCTCCTGTGTAATACTGTCTGATGAGCTGTGTATCTAATCCTATCCTGTGTGATACTCCTGCTGTCCTTGGTGACACTTTAGACATTTCTTGTCACCAACAAAATGGCTCCACACTGTGATCTAAACTTCATTCTGTGTTATCCTTTGGAAACCCTCAGATTGGGAGGGGGAGGTGACATCACACACAGGAGAGTAGACTCCGCCCACTTTACTGCAGCTGTAATCCAGGCTATTTCTACAGTTTCAGATTTCAGCAGCTGCTCCCTCTAGTGTTTCAGAGTGGAAAATATCAAACTTTTTATTTTTTTATTTTGCTCAATTAAAAACAAATAATATTTGAGCAAAACATTAATACTTTACATTTTTAAGTTATTATTTTTTTTTTTTTTTTTGGACGACACCTTCCCGTTAAGATTTTACTGAACTGCTTAAGAAGGATGCCGCAGAGCTGGGGTCATAGAGATCACTCTTTCACGATCAGTTATCGCTGAGGGTTGTGGGATCTCACAACCTGAAAG
This sequence comes from Anomaloglossus baeobatrachus, assembly GCF_048569485.1. NCBI lineage: Eukaryota > Metazoa > Chordata > Amphibia > Anura > Aromobatidae > Anomaloglossus > Anomaloglossus baeobatrachus. The sequence continues at coordinate 251,522 of NW_027443153.1, forward strand.
TTCCTTTGGGAGGACATTAGGGACACTTCCAAAAGTTTTTGTACTGGATTATATTAAGAACATTCACTTATCTGCGGCTCTCCACTGTTTTAGTAAATAATAAAGGCAGCCACAGATTTGTGATAAGCACTATTTAAGGGGAAATTCATCTAACTCATTGCGCAAGAACTATTGTGTAAACGTCACACATTTTTGTGCATCACACACCTTAACTGTTCAAACATTTAGTGAGTTTTGACATTTTTAGTCTGAAATGTAAGAGAAGTTTAGTGAAATAGGGTGGTGCCTGAAACGGTCAGATAGATTCACAATGATTGTGCCCTTTTATGTCATACGATTTTGAGTGAATTGTAATTTTTTACTCTTACTATTTGTTAACCAATTACCATATAGAAAAGGGGGGGTCTTAGGGAAAGGGGGGGTGCGTCATAGTCCTGATGTGACTGTGACTGGAGGGGCGGCGGTGGAGGAGTGGGTCACAGGAGGCAGAAACCAGGGCTAACAGTGTGCCTGCTAATAACAAAAGTGAATATTCACTGCTCCCCTCACTTATAATCCAGTCTACCTCAACGCACTGAAGCCGGCATCGAGAGATGAGCGGGATTATGAGCATGGGGAGTAGTGAATATTCATTCATTAATAGCAGGCACACATGATCACTCAGTCACCAGCTAACTGCTGCAGCTCGGTGATCACGTGTTTTTTATTAGAGAATGAATATTCACTGCTCCACACGCCCATAATCCTAGGTGTGGGGAGCAGTGAATATTCCGGCAGCCGACGTCCGCGTGTGCCTGTAGGTGCATGGCAGTGACGTCATGCGATGTGCCACTTATACACTGAAGTCACTTGCCAGCATCAAAGACAACACCGCACACTGGGGGAGCAGAGGGATGGTGAGTATAATCAGTTGTTTTTTTATGTCTGCAGCGTGATGAGAAACATATATGGGACGCCCTGGACAACCAGGGGTCACAGGTTAGTAGACACCACACACACCCCCCCCCCACACTAGGAAGTTAACATCCGTCAATCAAGACCTGATTGCCTCCCTCAGTGTTAGACAGGCACACCGGGTGGGCGGAGTCAGGCGGAAAGACACACCCACCGAGAAGTCTGCTGGCCTGAGGCAGGGAAGCATCTCAGTCCAGTCGTGGACAGTAGTCTGAGTAGTGCAGTGTGAAGTTCAGAGTTGGATAGTAAGGAGTAGAGTCCAGTTGTGGACAGTGAGGAGTACAGTTGGCACAGTTGAGTGGAGAGCAGAGTGTGACACACAGCGCTGCAAGGGGCCTGGGACGGAGCCTAGGACCCTCACACAGTCAGGCAGGCAGGCAGACAGCAGGGGCCACCTGCAGGAGACCGGGAACACGACCGGTGGAACCGTAGGACCGGAACCGGGTTGGAGCCCGCCGGACCCGAACCGGGGAGCCAGCAGTCTACCGGAGCACCAGGAAGGGTACTCAGACCCTGACTAGGCCGTAGGCCACCATATAGTCGAATTTACTGATTGAGGTCTGGACCTCACGGGGTCCTTTCCCAACCAAAGACCTGATTGAAGGCAACAGCCCAACCCGACTGGATAGCAGCCACCGCCAGAGGCCATAAATCCAAGGGCCAGCGCCTGCGGGCAAAGGAGCTCCCACGACATATCCGCCGGGGAGCGGACCACCCGTGCTTAGGCACCGTGGTCCACTTACGTTAGGTGCAGGAGAAAGGGGACCCAGTCACACCGTCCAGTGCTGCAGCCGGCTGTGGGCAGCCCGTTCTACATCTTGTTTGGTTTACCAGAGACCCTGAGTGACTAAATCGTGAGTACCGCATCACACCGCAGCACTGTGCCCCGCACCATATCTCCCCGCAACCGGGCCCCGGGACACACCGCCCCTACCCACGGAGGGGTTAACACCAAAGCTGAGCCCCGACACCGCTCCCGGAAGCCCGCCACCTTCACTGCAGCGGTGCTGCCCAGCATCACTACAACCCGTGGGTAGCGTCACGAAAACCACCCCAACACCAACATACCAAGATGAGAGCCATATATACCAGGATGGGGATCATGTATACTATTATGGGAGAAAGATGGGGAACATATCTGCCCGGATGAGGGACATATACACCAGGAAGAGAGAAACATTACTGAAAGGGGCCTAAATGGGGGACATTAGTACAGAATCAGGGGGGGGATATTACCCCTATAAGGCTGCTTTCACATATCCGGTTTTTCCTGTGCGGCACAATTCGGCGCTTTGCAGAAAAAACGCAACCGTTTTTTTTTGCCGCCGGTTGCGTTTTTTTCGCATAGACTTACATTAGCGCCGTATTGTGCCGCATGGCCTTGCGTTCCGTCCAGTTTTTGACGGATGCGGCATATTTAGCCGATGCGGTGGCTGGATGGAACGTTGCCTGGCACGGTTTTTTGTCCGGCGAAAAAAACCGCATCGCGCCGCATCCGGCCGATGCGTCGCGATTTCCAATGCATGCCTATGGACGCCGGATAAAGCGTCCTGCGGCAAAAATCACATCCTTTTTTTGCACTACGCATGCTCAGTAGCCAGCCGCAACCGGCAAAAACCAGACGGACCGCATGTAAAAACGTATGCAAAGTATGCGTTTTTTTCGCCGCATCCGTTGCATAGGTTTTAGAACCGGATTGGCCAGCTCTGCTAAAAGCGGATGTGTGAAAGCAGCCTTACCATGTCAGCAGCAGGTTCCCCCTCACAACAGTGCGTCATGACTACATATTTTGTTTCAATTTTTTTTCTATCTTCCTCCTCTAAAACATAGGTGCGTCTTATGGTCATAATAATACGGTAAGTTTAAAAAGAAAATGATGTTTTCCCTGACCAATTCTTACTTGAGCAATTGATTTTAGGATAAAACCCTTTGACTCACGGTATAACATGAATCCTTCTCCCATGTGACTCATCTGACAACAAGACCTGATTAATGATAAAAACATTTACCAAATTCTGAATGCAAGAATGTCTCCTCTACTGTGTGGGTTTTCTCATGGTCAACAAGAATTGTTTTACCAATTAAACATTTCAAATGTTCACAACATGAAAAAGGTTCCTTCCCTGTGCAGCTTCTTCAGATGTTTAACGAGATTTGATTTTGTAAAATAACATTTTCCACACTCTGAACATAAAAATGGCTTCTCCTCTGTATGATATCTTTGATGACTAACAAGATGTGATTTCCGAGTAAAACAATTCCCACATTCTGAACATGAAAATGGCTTGTCCCCTGTATGAGATCTTTGATGATTAACAAGATCTGATTTCTGTATAAAACATTTCCCACATTCCAAGCATGAAAATGGCCTCTCCCCTGTGTGAGATCTTTGATGCCTAACAAGTTCTGATTTCCCAGTAAAACATTTCTCACATTCCAGGCATGAAAATGGCTTCTCCCCTGTATGAGATCTTTGATGCAAAACAAGATGTGATTTCCGAATAAAACATTTCCCACATTCCAAGCATGAAAATGGCTTCTCCCCTGTATGAGATCTTTGATGGCTAACAAGAGCTGTTTTCTGAATAAAACATTTCCCACATTCCAAGCATGAAAATGGCCTCTCCCCTGTGTGAGATCTTTGATGCCTAACAAGTTCTGATTTCCAAGTAAAACATTTCCCACATTCCAAGCATGAAAATGGCCTCTCCCCTGTGTGAGATCTTTGATGCCTAACAAGTTCTGATTTCCAAGTAAAACATTTCCCACATTCCAGGCATGAAAATGGCTTGTCCCCTGTATAAGATCTTTGATGCAAAACAAGTTGTGATTTCTGAATAAAACATTTCCCACATTCCAAGCATGAAAATGGCTTGTCCCCTGTATGAGATCTTTGATGCAAAACAAGAGCAGTTTTCTGAATAAAACATTTCCCACATTCCATGCATGAAAATGGCTTCTCCCCTGTATGAGATCTTTGATGCCTAACAAGATCTGTTTTCTGAATAAAACATTTCCCACACTCTGAACATGAAAATGGCTTCTCTCCTGTGTGAATTTTCTGATGTCTAAGAAAGTTTGATTTCTGAATAAAACATTTCCCACACTCTGAACATGAAAATGGCTTCTCTCCTGTGGAAGCCGTTTCATGTTCCCCATCCCTTCTGTAACTTTTATTTTGCTTACAATTCTGTTGGACTTGCTCGTCATATGTATCACGTGTGATACCTTCATCATGTGTTATAAATTCTGAAGATATTAGATTTCCATCTGAATTCCCAATACAGTCATCTGCTAAAAATAAAAAACACAATGTTATTATTTTTTTAATATTATCTTGAAAGTATATTTATTTTTTTAAACCATAACATCAGAAATTAAATTAGGAAAAAATGTATTCTGAATCTGTTGTCCAATTTCGACATCTAAAGGCCGCTTTACACACAACGATATTGCTAGCGATCTCGTTAGCGATGTGACACGCCCAGATCGCTGCTACGATTTGCCGAGATCGCTCATAGGTCGTTTTGTAGCGGTCACACGTACCGATCTCACAAACGACGCAACATCTTCAGCAATATATTGTTTGACCAAGGAGGTCGTGTGGACACCGTCACACAGCATTCCTCCCAAAGATTCAGGCAACGACAGAAGCGTATAATTGTCCATAGCATACACCCTGGCGTGTGATTGGCAGGAGTATGATGGAAACACAGATTAAAACAGACAGGAAACACAAATTAAGACAGACGAGACAAATGGCAAACTCACAGAAATAAATAGGCAGCAACAAAAAGACAACAAGGGTTAACACCACAACAGTTCACAGTAATAATGCACAACAACCAATCGTAAGTCTGGATCACAACACCTCACCAGACCAGTATAGGTAACCTAAATGACTGGAGAAAAGAAGGAGATACGGCAAAGAACATGTGTGAAAAATTCCATTTTATTCATAAAAATATCATATATAATAAAATCACAACAATATGTGGTCAAAAGGACAAGGATCGGACAGGAGGTGGGGGAAGGTGGGTTGGGGAGGGGGGGGAGGCTTGAGGATGTGGGAGCAATCCTCCTTCGAAAAAGCAACGCTGCGAAACAGATGTCAGGAGGCTGTTTCCTGCCCCTCGGAACCAACCACCAGGTATACTTATTTATGTTGCCCCTCCATTGTTCCGCCTTCCCTTGGCTGCATGGTGAATTGGATTGGGACTAATAATCGCACAGTAACCCTGTGCCTGGTATTGCCTTAAATTCTCCCTTGGTTCTGTGCAGCACCAGTATTAACTCTTACATGTCTGTGGTGTACATAATGGGGGATTACATGTGTGCTGCCTCAGCCGGTGATTATTTTTGCATGTACACTTTAGTAGCCCCCCTCTGGTTCAGCTCCTTTGCCACAATTATAATTGAGAAAACCTTTCCATATCTTCAGGCCCCTTGATTGCGCGGTGCACCTGGCTCAGACTTGCTGTGCATGTGTATATATATATACACATTTCTTTATGTGCAAATTGAGGAGTCACTTGGACCTCGCCTGTGGCTCCGCGCAGTCACTTTGCCTTATTTCCACTGTGGTTTCACATTTTCCAGATGGGCTTACTACATGCATGTATACCCACTTGCTGATTGGTTGCATATCTCATGTGGTTCACATGACACATATCCTTCATTTTCTCTCTTGGCCCCAATTCACCACCAGCTCTTTACTATAGGTTGGCCCTACAATTGATGGCAACTCAGTCACTTGATTCTTCACCCTGGTTGCTTCTGAGAGGCAGGTTGCTCCCACATCCTCAAGCCCCCCCCCCCTCCCCAGCCCACCTTCCCCCACCTCCTGTCCGATCCTTGTCCTTTTGACCACATATTGTTGTGATTTTATTATATATGATATTTTTATGAATAAAATGGAATTTTTCACACATGTTCTTTGCCGTATCTCCTTCTTTTCTCCAGTCATTTATGCTTTATGGAGTAGGCAATTCCTTATGGGACACTACTGAGTGGTCCCATAAGTTAATACTTTATTATGGCCAATTTCTTGCTAACAGTATAGGTAACCTATAGCTGGCATTAATGGAATAGCCCAGCCAGCTTATACAGGAGGGGAGAGAATGATACTGGCTTCCCGCAGCATTTGGTCAAATACACCAACTAGCAACCCAGCAGAGGTTAACTCTTGCTAGCCTGCCTAAATCTGTGGTTTGATGCCTGTGTCTCCCTGCGCTGCTCACAGACATAAGAGACGTTAGCAGGCAGAGTGTAGTTTCCACAGATCCTGACACCGCCTTGACAGTGGAATAACCTGCAAACATCTGTGACATTGATCCACAACATAAACAATTTTAAAGAGATTTTTTTTCCAAGACGAAAATAAAATAAAGACAAATGGTGAAAATTTAACGGGGATGTCCAGGACTGTAACGTTGATGGCCTATTCTTAGGCTTTGTAACGAAAGCAGGTAGCAGGGTCTTGCTGTCTGTGCAGATAGACATTTGGGCTCCAATTCATCAAGACCGGCTATGTACACTGAAAATGACATTAGGGACTGGAGTGAGATTTCTGGCATAGGGAACGCCGCAATTGTTACGAATTAGAGAACCGGTGGCATCACACCCTTGTTCTGGCCAAGCTCTGCCCCTTTTGACATTTCACACACACACACACACACACACACACACACACACACACACACACACACACACACACACACACACACACACACACACACACACACACACACCAGCCTGTCTCCTCTTCTGCTTAAAACTCCTGCAATTGAGACATTTGGTCACATGACGTGATGTCAATAAGGTCCTTAAACAGTCCTATAATTGGCATATAAACACTAGGGCCACTAGGAAAATGGGAGCCCTCTGAAATTTCCCAGTTTACTCTCCCTTTCCCCTAATGCCAGTCCTGCATGCCAGCCTGTGTCCTGTTCAGTTCATTTAGACTCCTGCAATTAAAAGACCTTTGGTTACATCATGCCACATGACTTTGAAGTCATTGTGACGCCCTGACAAAATCAGGTTGTCACAGAGGACTGCATCCATCTTCCAGGTGCAGGACTCCCTCCTCCTTGGCCTTCCAACACAAAACCCCACACACAGGTATCCAACACCAGCCATCAAACCCTAGTCACCCCCCCAAGACAATAGGGACACAACAGTGGGTGGGACCAGGCAGATGGTGACGCCCACCTAGGGGTTCTGAGGTGTCAGGGGAGGGAAACACACAGAACAGTGCTAGACAGTTGAAGTGAGAGGACGGTGAAGTGGTGCTCAGGGGTTGGAGCCCCGGACTACTTAACCTGACTAGGTTAGGTGGCAAACGGCAGAGCTGGGCCACAGGCGATGGAGATCCGGTCGAGGGAGACCTTAAGTGGACCGGGGCAGGGTTGTAGCCCGCCGGTGCCGACAGCGGGAATCCGGTCCAGAGGCTGTGCACAGTCGGGGTCCCTGAACCCTGGAGCGAGGACAGCTTCAAGCACCTTTCTAATTAACCAGCAGGGGACAAGATTCCAAGTCTTGTCCCACCGTCAGCCCAGATAGAGCGAGACGGAAGCCCAACGAGGGGGATAGGGCGTCTGCAAGTTCCTGTTAAGATCCCACGGTTCAGTTCTCGCGGGCCACAGATCCCACAGAAAAGACACCGGGAGTGGACTTCCCCGTTTCATGCGGACTAGTCAATACACAAGACACAAACCAAAAGTGCAGAAGGAAGGGCCCCTGTTCTGTCAACCGGTGTGCGGGACCCAAGCACACCCCTCCGGAGGCTACCGGTTATCGTCAGTTGGTTTACTATCTGGACTCTGTGTGACTTTATTCAAACAGTGAGTACACTGGTATCATCCGGTCCAACCCCGCAGACTGTGCCCCATCACTCCATCCCACCAACACCTGGGCCCCGGGACAACACCTCCCATACCCGTGGAGGGGATAACATCCTGCTGCCCCGCTCCATCAGCCCCGAGCACCCCCATACCAAGGCAGCGGCGGTGTCACCAACAATCACCGCAACCCACGGGTGGCGTCACTGACAAACCTCCCCTGTATAACTACCCCCTTTTCACTTGCGGGTGACGGACGGCTGCGCCCGGGTCCGGCTGCCACTAGAGCCACCTCAACCGCCCGGATCCGAGCGTCTCGAGTGCCCCCCTCCTGCTGAAGGTCAATTCCCCGCCCGCAACAGCATCAAAGGTCCTTAAGCAATCAACCTTAGACTACAACTGATGGGGTCCCTATGAGACTGGGGTTTCTAAGAAATAGCGCAGTTTGACTCCTATTGACGCTGGCCCTGACTGTAACTAGGTCTTATTTTCAGGGAAACAGGGCATTCATGAACCATCTGCAGGTCTTTGAGTTGCCTTCATAACAACATAGAGAAGGCACTAGAAACAAACAGCAGAAGAACCAGAAGCAAAGAAAATACAGCTGAAAAAACCCACAGCAGAAAGTCTAAAAATGTAACCACAAAATTAGTGCAAAAAGTACATGAGTAGATATCTCTTACTGGATAGAACTGGAGGAAACACATCCTGAGGAACATCGGGATCTTCTTGTTTACAGTCCTGTGGGAGAAGAGGACGGGGACATCTCTCTGGTGTTGTCCTCTTACTGGATAGACCTGGAGGAGACACATACAGGGACTGAATTCATTCCTTACATACAGATAATTATAGGCCGTGTGTATTTAGTCCTGTCTATTACCTGGTGATGTGAGGGGCTGGGGAACCTCCATCATGACGTCCGTGTACAGATCTTTGTGTCCTACTAAATACTCCCACTCCTCCATGGAGAAATAGACGGTGACGTCCTGACACCTTATAGGAACCTGACACATACAATGATACCGTCACCCCCGATCCCTTCATAGCGTTACTGTATAATGTCCCAGCATTCCCAGCAGTGTCACCTCTCCAGTCAGCTGCTCAATCATCTTGTAGGTGAGTTCTAGGATCTTCTGGTCATTGATGTCCTCATGTATCGGGGGGTGAGGTGGAGGCCCCGTGATTGGGCTCAGGGGTCTTCCCCATCCCTCAGACACAGGGGCCTGACAGCGCTCACTAGAGGTCTTCTTCACTACTGTGTAATCCTGGTTATGGAGAGACACCGTAATAAATCTCACTCCAGACATTTCCAGAGTTCTCACCTCTCCAGTTCTGTCCATCTGTTATTCCCATAGATAAGAATGATGTAATGTGACGTCATCAGAATCTCTCACCTCTCCAGTAAGCCGGAAGAGGATCTCTAGGGTGAGGTGTAATATCCTCTCCGCCATCTTGTCCCTATCCATATCCATCCTTGATAGGTCAATCAGGAGAATTCTCTTATATAGAAGATCTCCACTGAGAGGATCCGATATTGTAGGGACCTGAATGGGGAGAAGATGACGATGTGACATTAGAAAGAATCCTGTATAGTAACATAATTACTGGAGACTTTATATCCGATCACTGGCCGCTGAAATAACGTTAACATGTATGACATGAAGGAGAAGACAAGTCCTGGTCTGGTCCTGAGCACTAATTATAGAGAAGCAGCCAAGAGGCCTATGGTCAGAGGAAAAGCAGGAGAGAACCAGAGCTCAGGGGGAGAATCTGTCCACAGGACAACTATAAGTCATAAACTTTACAAATTTGGTCTTTATAGAATAATGGATATTTTTAAAAGCAAAAGAATAAGAATTGAAAATTTCTTCACAGACGCCTTCATCCAATTTACCTGAGATAGAGCTGTTTTATAAAGTAGCAGGGGCAAAAATGTGACCTGTAGATGTGTTTACCAGCTTTGCACATCCCCCAAGAGACTGGCAGCAGTACTTGCAGTGAAAGGTTTGTCCTGCAAAGTATTTGTGGCGCCCTGGACAAGCCAGGGGCCACAGAGAACAACACCTACACACCCCACACTCCCGGTCAGGCACACCAAAGTCAGACGAAAACCCTTGTTGCCTTCCTCCAAGGGCTGATGTCCACACCAGGGGGTGGGCCAGGTGGTTGGCCCCGCCCACCGAGGAGTTCACAGTCCTGGAGGCGGGAAAAGCAGGCAGATTAGTTTTTGGAGGAGAAAGTGGAAGGAGGAAAGTGGCAGTTAAGCAGCCTGAAGTTGGTCCGGGTGTGTGGCCCGGACGGATCAGCAAGGTTGGCAGACGGTGGTGACCGTCTGCAGGAGTGGCCTATTGGAGCTTACCGTAAAGACCGTGGACGGGCGGTGGCCCGGCGGTACCGGACCGGTACGCAAAGAGAAGCCAGCACCATCTGGCAGGGGCTTGCGGACCCAGGCAAGGCTAGGAGTCGCCGCGAATTTTCCAAATCCGTTAGCGAAGGGAACCTCCTGGGTTTCCCAGCAGCCAAGTCCCGACAGAAGGCAACAGTCCAACCGAGAGAGGGAAACACAGTCACCGCCAAGGATAAAGTTCCCAGGGCCAGAGCCTGCGGGCAAAAGGGGCTCCTCCAGCCCATATCCAAGCTGGGGAGCGGGTTACCGGTGGGAACCCATTGGAACCGTTTACAGTACACAGGTGCAGGGAAAGGCAGTCACCATCAACCTGCCGGGAGAAACAACACCGCAGCCGTCTGTGGGACCCGTCCATCCAGCCGTGTGTTTTACCGAGAACTGTGTCCTCATCAATGGCTGAGTGAGTACCACCGTGCCGTGCGGCACAGCGCTGCCCCCGCGACCCTGCACCTCGCCAGGCCCCGTAACCTGCCTGCCATCCATCCCTACCCCATCACTGGGCCCCGGGACAACCAACCCCCTACCCACGGAGGGGAGAACTAACAACCAAGCTGCTCCCTGTCACCGCTCCCGGGATCCCCGTCTAGAGCAGCGGTGGTGTCACCAATATCACCACAACTGTGGGTGGCGTCACGGACAATAACCAAATCCCCACAATCCAATCCCCACCCTTTTCACTCACGGGCGAGGAGCGCCGCTCGAGTCCCTGGGATCCGGCCCATCGCTCGAGCCACCACCGAGCAGCAGCAGCAGCAGTGGCCGGACCCGAGCAGTGAGAGAGCGCAGCGTCCCCTCCTCCGCCCGCGACATATTCCCTCAGGGGGCTGAATACTAATGCACATCACAATTTTCAGAGTTATATTTCTTAAAATGTTTAAAAATCCGTTTATAGGGGGCGGAGCTAGCCGATGGAGTGTTAGGACACAGAAAGAAGGAGCTCCCACAGACCCACGGCAGAACTCCAATAACACAGGCACTCACCGGGCTCCAGGACGGTAATGGCGCGCAGGAGAGGACGGGCGACGAGCACACAGATCCAGGAGGGAGAAGGTGCTGATATCGCCCGCTTTTTTGGGGCCGCAGCCTCTCAGCCTGACACTACTGCTCTCTCCAAGATGGCGCCGGCAGATACTAAGACAGGAGATAACGCTCAGCAAACATGCAGAGGAGCGACCTCACTGCCCCCACATGTGCCGGCAGCCAGCACAGCTCTAAATGCAGACACATTAAAGCTGGGCACCACAGAGGGGAATACTGATAACCCCTTGCCCCAGACACAACAACGATCTCCAGGGGAGTTACAGGCAGAGCAAGGTTCCAGCCCAATATTACAACAAACTCCAGCAGCTATGGGAAGCAGACCTGCAGCACCCGGAGAGGAGCCTGTAATAAAACCACCACAACAACATACATCACCTAAAGAACAAAGACCCTCCAATTCAAATACCTCCACCAGCAGAAACAAAGGAGACAAGACCAGACCAGTCACAGGTAAAAGAGGAAGATTGGGATTGGAAAGCACATATTAGATCAATTCCAACCAGGCAGGAAATGGACTCTTTGCTGGGGAAACTAAGGGAATCCCACAAGCAGGACATGGCTGCTATACAATCAGAGATCAAACAAATTGGCCAGCGTGTAGCAGCTACAGAAGAGGTGCAGGAACAGATATTTTCCCATATAGAATCACATCAACAAGTCCTATCAGAGCACACAGCCCAGATACAGGACATATTGACCCATTTAGATGATATCGAGAACCGTCATCGCTGTAATAATTTAAGGATTAGAGGCCTCACAGAGGCAGTGGAACCATCACAGCTGGACGAATGGGCACAAAAATTCTTCACCCGTCTCCTCCAACGTGATCCAGAACAACGCACAGAACTGGACCGCATCCACAGATCCCTGGGTCCCAAATCCCCTGACCCGGCCAGACCAAGAGATGTGATATGTCGGATCCACTTCTATAAAGAAAAGGAGGCCATACTACAAAGATGCAGAGAGAAAGGAGCGGGTACATATAAAGGGACACCCTTGATTGTCCTGCCAGACCTATCACGGAGAACACTACAACTACGTAAGGCCTTAAGACCACTACTCCAATCCCTTAAAGATAAAGATATTCCATATCGCTGGGGATATCCTTTCCAACTCCTAGCCAAGAAGAATGGGAAGTCAGCAGTCCTCCGGTCCTTGGGAGATCTTCCTAATTTCTTAGGGACTTTTGAACTGCCTATGATCAGCCTGCCAGATTGGCCAACTCCGGGAGGTCCCACACCCTTACCACCAAGGGAGCAATGGCGACAAGTACAGAACAGACGAGCTGGAGGATCCCCCCGAGATGTACATCGCTGATAATCGCTGACCATCCAGAGAAAGGAAGGAAACATACTGGAGGAGCCAGGAGGCGAGATACATGTTGATTATATTTGACTGTTTATCTACCTACATATCTATAGAGCATAACTATATCAATGCTTTTTCCCACCTCTCCCATCATACCATCTCCTCCCCCCCCCCCTTTTTTTTTTTTCCTATTCTCTCTCCCCGCTTCCCACCTTCCCACATTCTCCACACTCTCATCACCCTCTAGCACACACCATATTCAACTCTCTTACCCCCTCCCCCACCTTTTTTTTTTTTTTTTCCTGCCCCCCAAATTTGTCCTTCTTCTCCCCACTGGTCCCTTATCTTCGCATCATTCCCTGCGTTACATAATCCTTCTTTCCCCAGTTGTCTTTCCCCTTCTCCCCTTTTCCCCTTCCCCTTCATCTAGATCTGATATTGAGCTCTGGTTTAATTACATTCTAAGTTGGTTGTACCGTGTTCTCCCGGTGCCATATGTTTTATATTTGAAATATATCAAACATTCGGGGGTTGGGAGGAGGGAGGGAAGGAAAAGTTATTGATCATTATTAAATTGCATATGTGGATTGTTATTCATATTTCATGTGGAGGTCTGTCGTGGGGATGGGGGAGCTCTTGAAGTGCCGTAGGCTTCCCCGTACCTCTATTAGAGACGTGGCAGAGTGCCACATTAGACAATAGTCTACTAGTAGATACTCAGGAGCAGTAGGCCATCTAGTCCTACTTAGCTTACTTACCTCTTTTCTTTCTTAACTATCTTATTTCTATTCCTTTCTTCTTTTTCCTTTTCTTTTCTCTCTTTCTATCCCCTTCCCACTCTTTTCTGTGATGTCGCACCTAACCTTTTGCACCTACAATACTAAAGGTTTAAATAAACCTGAAAAGAGGAGTCAAATCTTATATCGTCTACATCGGAAGGGAGTTAAAATAGCTCTATTCCAAGAGACACACTTCATAGTTTCCAATACACCTAAATGTAAAACCAAAAATTACCCCACGTGGTTTCATGGCCCACACACTAGTCGAAAGGCATGCGGGGTTTCCATTGCCTTCCACAAAACGTTCCAGCCAACAATCCTTGACACTCTCATTGACCAGGAGGGACGCTGGTTATTTCTTAAAATATCTTTTTTGAATAACATCTATACTATTGCTAACATCTATTTTCCAAATCAAGACCAGGTATCCTTTGGACTGGAGACTTTGAGGGGGCTAGCGGAGTTTGCGGGTGGCACCTGTATCATCGTGGGAGGAGACTTCAGCCTCGTTCTAGACCCAGTCCTGGACTCGTCCTCTGGTAGGTCCGCAATCCCCTTCTCGGCACTACGTAGATTGAAAAGGGAACTGACATCCCTTAAATTAGTTGATCTTTGGAGGGTCCTGCATCCCGGAGTCAGAGACTACAGTTTTCATTCCACAGTACACAACAGCTACACCAGATTAGATCACATCTTCATATCCCATGACTTGCTGGACAAATCCCCGGGCTGCTCGATGGATGTCTTCCTTTGGTCGGACCACGCACCAGTGTATGGGGAAATTGGGGTAAGGGACAGAGGGGACACGGGACACACCTGGAGATTTAATGATAATCTACTTAAAAATGAGCAGTGTCTTGAAGATATCCATAAGACTATTGCAATTTTCAAAATAGATCATGCGGCAGATCCTACACCAGACCCGGTCAAATGGGAAGCGTTAAAATGTATAATTCGGGGGGTTTGCATATCGCATGGATCCAGAATTAAAAAAGAAAATGCAAAAGAGCTAAAAGAACTACTGCTGCAGCTAGGCCACAAAGAAACGATAAATAAATCCAGAGCCAGTGATATACTCAAAATAGAAATATCTAACATTCGTCACCAAATATTATCCATACTAGATCGAAAATCGTTGTGTGCCAGGGATAAATTCCGCAGGAATATTTTTGAGTTTGGAGATAAAAGTGGACGATTACTGGCCAGAACCCTACATCCCAGATATGCACAAACTCCAATACTCTCGCTAAACTCACAGACAGGAACTCAGATCCACTCCACCCCTGACATACTAGAAGAATTTAGAACCTACTATGCAAAACTTTACAACATCCCAACTCCACATGCCCCATTATCTGACATGAGACACCATAACAACTTAGAATACCTCAATAAATATGCACCAGACCCTCTTGAGGATACAGAGGCTGAGAGCCTAGAAGAGGATTTCTCAGACACTGAACTAGGCGATGCTATTAAAGCCCTTAAAGTTGGCAAAAGTCCTGGCCCCGACGGGTTTACCCCCCGGTTCTACAAAATATGTGGAGAAGCCTGTAGCTCTATAATGTTGAAAGCCTTTAACTCCATAACAAAAACATGCCAGTTCCCTAAACAGACACTTCAAGCCCGAATAACAGTAATCCCAAAACCTGGCAGGGATCCACTAACTTGCGCCAATTACAGACCTATCTCATTAATAAACGTGGATATTAAACTAAACTCTAAAATGATAGCTTTGAGATTAGGCCCCTACATTCCCAAGCTGATACACAAAGACCAGGTAGGATTTGTTCCAGGGAGGGAGGCGCGTGATAATACAATCAGAACCCTGTCTTTGGTAGCCCAAGCCCGACAACGCCAAACCCCAATGTGCCTCTTGACAGTCGATGCCGAAAAAGCATTTGACAGAGTCCATTGGGGCTTTTTAGAAGCCACGCTGCAGGCAATTGGCGTCCGTTCGCGCTTACTACAATGGGTAAAGGCCCTATACCGTGAACCAACGGCACAAGTGGGCGTGAACGGACGCCTGTCAACCCCATTCAATATTGGAAATGGCACCAGACAGGGATGCCCTCTATCACCATACCTATACATTTTGGTAATGGAATCCCTGGCAAACGCGCTTAGGAAAAAACCCTCGATAAAGGGGTTACAGATAGGACCAACATCTCATAAACTGGCACTGTTTGCAGATGACCTCCTGATATAGGTGACACAACCAAGGATTAGCTTACCCGCCATACTACAGGAGTTTGAGACTTTTGGTGGACTCTCCAACTTTAAAGTAAACCTACAAAAAACAGAGATCCTAAACGTATCGCTACCGTCGGTGGAAGAGGATGCCCTCAAACCCGTTTTTCCCTTTAAGTGGAACAGCAATTGCATAAAATATTTGGGGATCAGGATACCTTCTAAACACCAAGACCTATATGAACATAATTTTCCAGACCTTTTAAAAAACATACAAAAAGACCTCACGGCTTGGCATAACCTCCCCATCTCGTGGTTTGGCAGAGTCAATACAATTAAAATGGATGTCCTACCCAAAATACTATATATGTTCCAAACAATCCCATTGAATCTAGGAGAAAACGTCTTCCTCAAGTTAAAAAAGATGATCAGCAATTTTGTATGGCGAGGTACCAGACCCCGACTGAAATACTCCATGTTGAACAGGTCTCGCTGGGGCGGAGGGGTGGGGCTACCTGATTTTAAAGCGTACCATGCGGCGTCGATGGGCAATTGCATACTGGATCTCCTCCATAACAGGGACAGAAAATTGTGGGTAGAGATTGAATGTGATCTACACGCAACCATGACGCAGGGAATCTTCTGGTTATCATCTAGAATCAACTTGGAGACCCTGGGAATTTCCCCGATTCTCTTGTCTCTGGCTACTGCATGGAGGAGGGCCAATAGGCGATATAGGCTGACAGGGGAACCGGGCCCTATGACACCACTGGTGGGCAACCCTGCATTCCAATGCTGGCTTCACGAAATCCGTCCCAGCTTGATTTCAATGCCAACGGGAGGGATCCCACGTGTTAAAGATGTCATTACTCAACAGGGTTGCAGACCACTGATGTCCTTGCTAGATGACCGGCCAAGAGAGCCAAGTCATTGGTTTCAATACTTACAAGTACGTAGCTTTGTAGACTCTCTGTCTCCGAGATCTGAGATGCATAAGGACTTGACTCCATTTGACAGACTATGTTTCCTTCGAGAAACACCTCCCCACACAGTCTCGATAATCTACAACATAACAGTGTCTGGAGGGACGGGGGGTACCTGCCCGAGTATGTAGGGCAATGGCAGTCAGAACTGAGAAAGACCTTTTCCAAAGAACAGTGGTATAAGTCATTTAACCTAACACACAAATCCACCATCTCATGTAGAATGCAGGAACTCAACTATAAAATCCTTGCACGGTGGTACAGGACACCCGCCAGGCTCCACAGAATGTTTCCAGAGGTCTCAGACACTTGCTGGAGGTGTCAGACCTCGGTGGGCACAATGCTGCATGTTTGGTGGTCTTGTCCAGGGATCCGGGATTATGAGAAGACGTCTTTGCTCTCTATAATCATTTACATCAAGTGGGAGTGACACCCTCGCCGTAAGTGGCACTCTTCTCAATGTACGGGGGGGAAATCTCTAAGGCGAAGAGAGGTCTGCTCTCATACTTCATGATCTCAATGAGACAGATCATACCGAAACATTGGAGGTCCACCTATACATTGAGAAGAGCAGACTGGGTGGGGGCTATGGATGCCCTGAGACGTTTGGAAGAGATAAGAGCATTTGATGAAGGGAGAGACTCACTATGCTTTTCCACCTGGTATCCGTGGCTTCAATTCAGAGAAACACAACAATTCCAATCCTGGTTACACACGGGCACGCTGCCACATTGATGTTTGGCGGGGCGAAGTGGCCCTCCTGATGGGAGGATGGCATGGTGCCACGTTACAGAACCCTACAGAATCTCCCCTTCTCTCTTTCTCGTGTTTTCCTTCTTTCTCTTCTCTTTCTCCCTCTTCTTCTCCTTTCATCCCTTGCTTTTCTTTCTTTCCGCTCTTTTCCTTCTCTTGCTTATCTAATTAGTGTACATAGGTTTACTTGTTGAAATATATGGCAAGATTATACAGAATGATATTGGCATCTACATATTAAATAGAACAAAAGATAAACGATTGATATATACTTGGGATAAGATGTCATTAAGGATGTTATGAAGAATTTTTCTTGTAAGACCTACGATAAAGTTCACTGTAGTATATGCTGTATAAGATTTAAATGCCCAGACCAAACTGAAACTTTTCCATATTCTGTAAAACCGGGCACTACAAAATTATCTATATTCATGCTTTGTTATATAATTTTTCTTGAAAACAAAGAAATATTAAACGAAAAATCCGTTTATAATTTCCTTTATACTTACCAAATGTTTGCTACTTTGTGTTGTTATCACATAAAACCCCAATAAAATCAACTTGTTTGTGGCTGTAATGTAAAAAAAACATGGAAAAGTTCACCGGGTGTGAATAGTTTTTCAAGGAAAGGTATGTTTACCTTCAACCTAAAAAATGATGACATTTTGTCAGAAATATTTTGGTGTAAACTTGCCGCCATTTAGGAAGACAAGACTTTTTGGACTAAAAAGTCACAAACAAAGGTCATAGGAAAAAAATACAAAGCGTTTCTATTGTGCGCAAAATTCATGATCCACTTGCAACATTCTGAAGAATTTGGAAAAAAAACATAAAATGATACGAGAAGACAAAAAAAGCAGCATAGAAAAAAACAAACAAAAAAAACCACAACAATTGATGAGTTGGATGTGAGCTTTGTGATGCGGAGCCCGTTATACCGGCAGACGGGATGTGACCGGAGGCAGAAATATTCAGGGAAGGGAAAGATTTTACACTTTGTAGATAAATCCTCTCTTCCCGGGATGTAACGGCCTCTAATGCCGGGATCACACGGCCGGATAAAGAATCATCACAGCTTCATCCAGAAAACTAGGACAAGTCTTTTCTTATTTGTCATCCATATACAATCCGGTATTTACAGCCGCTATTAATAATTTACAAGACCATTTACAGCTTCCTCCATTACAGAACTGCAATGTATCCGTAACACAATGTCTGCTGTATGGTGGAGCTGGTGGGAATCTGATGGTTTGTGCAGACACAGACCTGAATGGACGAGTCTCCTCCGATTTACGGAAGGCACTAGAGGATGCTGGGATTATTCTCACACGCAGATTCAGTCAGTGAGAAAGAAAAATCCCCATCTGCACCGCCACATCCAATAACAATGGTCTGAGGGCGAGACGTTGTGTTATTTTATGGACAGCACCGAAAATACAGTAGTGTGAACGAGGACTAAAAGGAATCAAAGCTCTTATCTCTCCTAATCCTGCCATCTCCACCGCTCTCATCAGGGTCGGATTGCGGTGTCTGGGGCCCAACAGGGGAATTGACTCTAGGGGCTCACTCTACAGCTAAATATAAACACCCATTAGTGTTATCCCTGTTATAGTGGAGCGCTGACTGTATACATGTGATGCCCTGGCAAAACCAGGAGTCACAGATTAGGCCCCCGCATAACACCATCCCTCACAGGGTTACAACGAAGTCAATTAAACTCCTAGTCACCCCCCCTTAGGGCCAGACAGACACACAAGTGGGCGGGACTAGGTGGTTAGGGCACGCCCACCTAGGGGTCTAGACAGCTCGGGGTGGGAAAAACAGTTAGTTTTAAGCCGGGACACAGAAGGTGTCAGTCAGTGAGGAGTCAAGTGAGCAGTTTAAGTTGACAGGTGCCAGGGTTGGAGCCCTGGTATGTTGGCTAGGTGGCAGACGGTCTCCGTCCACAGGAGACGTGAAGACGGCAGCCGGAGATCCGAGGTGGACCGGAGAAGGGTTGGAGCCCGCCGGTGTAGACACCAGAGAGACCTGACCCCGAAACCGTGCACAGAGGGGGTACTCATACCCTGAAGCCAGGACCGGAACTGATGGCATAAATAATTAACCGATTGAGGGCAGGATTACAGGTACTGTCCCAGTCAAAGTCCCAAAATCAGACAACCACCCACAGAAAGGGAAAGGGCCACCGCCAGGGCCATAGAATCCCACGGGTCAGCATCAGCGGGCACGGCTCCTCAGGTACACAGCCAACCGGGAGCGAACTCCCGTGTTCCAGACCGGGAAGTCCAAATCTACGGAAACAGTGCAGAGGCGAAAGACGGCGACCACCAGCCCGGGTGGGAGACCAGAGTACAACCGGCCGCGGCAGCCGGCCACCGGCACCCTTGGTTTACTAAAATACTCATGTGGTTCAGTGACTGTGAGTAACAAACTGTCCCCTGATACGTTCGGGCGCGCAGCCCCCTGTCATCGCCATACCCTGCACAGATAACTGAATAGGATAACTGAAGTGAGCACTAATATATATATTATGAGTGCAAGCCAAAAATTACATACTATATACGGATAAGGCTGCACATCAAACTTAGATAATAGTATAATGCCTCAAGCATATGGACAAATATTGTAATATACAATGAAAAATGCTACTTGCTAATTTGAACATGTGAATAATGAATTGCATACCTGCCATGAATATTAGGAAAAAGGAGATATTTAGCAATCGCATTGATCAATGTAACTGAGCCCCAAGGCCTCGTCAAGGCATATCTCTATATTGGGGTCCCTAGCTCTGTGACCCTAACTGTGTGTCATCTCATTGCAATTAAAAACTGCTATGGGTGGAGAGGGGTAACTAAGGACTTTCTTATATAGGAGATGGAAAAAACATGGCCGAAAGGGGCGGAGCTGTGTTCACATTCAGAAAACAACTACATATAACTGAATAGGATAACTGAAGTGAGCACTAATATATATATTATGAGTGCAAGCCAAAAATTACATACTATATACGGATAAGGCTGCACATCAAACTTAGATAATAGTATAATGCCTCAAGCATATGGACAAATATTGTAATATACAATGAAAAATGCTACTTGCTAATTTGAACATGTGAATAATGAATTGCTCTGTGACCCTAACTGTGTGTCATCTCATTGCAATTAAAAACTGCTATGGGTGGAGAGGGGTAATATTATTATTATATTATATGTAGTTGTTTTCTGAATGTGAACACAGCTCCGCCCCTTTCGGCCATGTTTTTTCCATCTCCTATATAAGAAAGTCCTTAGTTACCCCTCTCCACCCATAGCAGTTTTTAATTGCAATGAGATGACACACAGTTAGGGTCACAGAGCTAGGGACCCCAATATAGAGATATGCCTTGACGAGGCCTTGGGGCTCAGTTACATTGATCAATGCGATTGCTAAATATCTCCTTTTTCCTAATATTCATGGCAGGTATGCAATTCATTATTCACATGTTCAAATTAGCAAGTAGCATTTTTCATTGTATATTACAATATTTGTCCATATGCTTGAGGCATTATACTATTATCTAAGTTTGATGTGCAGCCTTATCCGTATATACCCTGCACAGAGACACTGGGCCCCGGGACAACCATCCCTACCCACGGAGGGGTTAACATCCAGCTGCCACTACATCTCCCCCAGGTGCCCCACAACAGCAGCAGTGGTGTCCCACTTCACCACACACCATGGGTGGTGTCATGAACCGAGTACGGCCAAGCCTGTACAACTACGTCCCTCTTTTATTTGGCGTGTCCGCGTGACCCCAGAGTCCGGAGGATCCCTCGAGCCACGTAGCGGGTCCGGATCAGAGCAGCCAGGCTGCTACAGGCATGGGGGCGGCACATACACAGGCGGATCCTGCACATCTATATTGTGCACCATAACTGGGATGTACAATTACAGTAGTTTGCAGTAATGGGGTCTTTGGTGAAAATAAGTTATCACTGATCTACAGGTTCGGTTGGTGATAACTTATTGATCGGTGGAACCAGACCAGTGGAAACCGCACCGATCGGAAGATTGGGGAACTTTTTGCAGCGGCAGGTGGGATGTGTGACCGCAGCTCCATTCATCCTCTGTGGGGTGGGATGTGTGACCGCAGCTCCATTCATCCTCTGTGGGGTGGGGTGTGTGACCGCAGCTCCATTCATCCTCTGTGGAGCAGCCAGATAATAACAAGCCCAGCGCTCGCAGCCACTGAGGGAATGAACGGATCAGGGGTCGTGTCGGACACGAGCTCCAGTGTAATGGGGGATAAAAGTTGCACGATCGGAGCAGGTCCCAGCAATCAGACCCCACTGATGAATAAGTTATCACTTATCCTTAGGCCACGTTCAGTGTTTGGTCAGTATCTTACATCAGTATTTGTAGCCAAAACCAGCAGTGGGTAATAAATACAGAAGTGGTGCCCGTATTTCTATTACACTTTTCCTCTGTTTTTACCGCTCCTGGTTTTGGCTTAAAAAACTGGGGTAAAAAACGCACTGAATACTCAGTGTGTGCACGTAGCCTTAGTAAAGGTGATTACTTGTTTTCACTGGAGTACCTCTGCATATGTGCTGCAGTGTAATAGTCACAGGACAGGGAGGGGTTAAATGTTTAAGTATTTAATTTCTATTGGAAATAATCTCCCCCTTATAGAGAGAAAAAGTGACCTCCATACACAACACAACCAATAATTCCACATACAAGGGAGAAATACCGCCACACCGTGACCAGACCGTATATTACCACCAAACAGTGACCAAATACAGCCACATACAAGGGAGAAATACCACCACACTGTGACCAGACCGCAAAGTGACTGACTAATACCACATACAAGGGAGAAATACCGCGACACTATGACCAGATAACATACTACCAACACATAGTGATCAAAAGCTACCAGAGAGTAATACTACTACACCATAATTAGACTACATAGTAACCGAATATTACCACATACAAGGGAGAAATACCGCAACACTTTAACCACACCACATATTGACCAAATAATACCGCACATGAGACAAATATCAGTACAACATGACCACAGAACATATTACTACCACACAAGGACATATAATACTACAATAATGATCAGGAATAAAAACTACAACACTAATAACACTAATATTATCATCAGTGCCATAATGCACAGGAGCTCTGTATATAGTGTATAGGTAATACAGTGCTCACCAGTGACATTATACACAGGAGCTCTGTAAATAGTGTTAAGTATAGTGTGTGTGTGTGTGTGTGTGTATGTGTAATACACTGACTTACCACTGACGTCTCTAGCTGACTTTATTCATCTTCACATTTTCTCTTCATCCGGAGCTGACCGCCATCACTTCTTCCTGCCATGACGCGACTCTGCAGAAAATAACAGTCACCTATAGCCGATCACTCCCAGAGCACATTCCTCACTATTTCCCTAATTTCTACACTACATCAGACTCTTGTTCCCCCCATGGAAGACAGTATCCTCAAAATTAACCTATATTTCACCAGTAATAATGTCCCCTTATTTGCCCCTACAGTAATTATGCCCCACGTGCCACCATAAACTAATAATGTATGTTTCTCATTCTGGCCCCTTTTATTTAATGTCTGGGGAAACAAGTGGAATTAGAAGGGGATGTTACCGTATTTTTCGGACCATAAGACGCACTTTTTTTCCCCCAAATGTTGGGGGAAAGTTGGGGGTGCGTCTTATGGTCTGACTATAGGGCTGCGGCTGGGAATGAGGGTGCTGCAGGTCATCGGGGGCACGAGCAGGCAGCAGCAGCGCCTGCCGTGACCACGTGGGCCCGCTCATTACATATGCACGTCCATCCTCCCGCCCATCTCTCAGCGCTGAAGCCGGCACTGACAGGTGGGCAGGAGGACGAGCGGGGACGCGCGCATAGCAAAGAGCCGGCCGCATGATCACCCCTGGCAATTACAGCCTGGAGTGATCATGTGCTGCTGTATTCACTGCCCCCCGCGCGTCATTACCAGCGCGGTGTGCAGTGAATCAGTACACTCACCCGTCCCCGTGTGTGGAGCCGCCCCCCTGCTGCACGCGATGTCTTCCTGTCTGTGCCGGTCAGCTGATCTGTGCCGGTCAGCTGATCTGTGCTGAGCCGGTCAGCTGATCTGTGCTGAGCCGGTCAGCTGATCGGCACAGACAGGAAGACATCGCGTGCTGCAGGGGAACGGCTCCACACACACAGGTCAGCGTGCCAGAGAGGAAGATATGATCGGTGCTGCAGGGAGTGAGGAAAAGGTGAGTATAAACGTTTATTTTTTTCTCTGTGCTATAGGATACAGGCCATATACCAGGATGGTATATGAGCACGATGGGGCCATATAGCAGGATGGGAGTATGTGAACAGGCTGGATGGGGGGGGGGGGGTGTATGTGAACAGGCTGGATGGGGGGGGTGTGTATGTGAACAGGCTGGATGGGGGGGGGGGGTATGTGAACAGGCTGGATGGGGGGGGTATGTGAACAGGCTGGATGGGGGGGGTATGTGAACAGGCTGGATGGGGGGGGGGGGGGGTATGTGAACAGGCTGGATGGGGGTTTAATGCAGGATCATATACAAGGCAGGAGGATCATTACCAGGATGGGGTACCTTAGTAGAGAATTTGGGGACATTACCCCCATAACAGTGTCAGCAGCAGATCCTCGCCCCATAACAGTGTGTCATGACCACATTTTTTGCTTAGTTTTATTTTCCCATTTTCCTCCTCTAAAACCAGGGTGCGTCTTATAGTCCGGTGCGTCTTATAGTCCGAAAAATACGGTAATTGCTTCCTGCACAAGATATCCCCACACACTGCTCCTCTCCAAAATAGCCCCACAAAGAGCCCCTTTCCAAAATGTCCCCCAAAAATGTGCTCTTTCTATAATATCTCCTCCATACTAAATTGCTGTATAAATCCCCCCCCCCTCTTCATTATACTATGCTGCCTTCCACAATCCTTGATGCCTCATAATGTCCCCCACTGCCCTATAATGTTCCAAACTGCCTTATAATGTCCCACACTGCCCTATAATGTCCCCACTGCCCTATAATGTCCCCCATTGCCCTATAATGTCCCAATTTGCTTCATAATGTCCTCCATTACCCTATAATGTCCCCCACTGCCCTATAATGTTCCAAACTGCCCTATAATGTTCCAAACTGCCTTATAATGTCCCCCACTGCCTTATAATGTCCCCCACTGCCCTATAATGTCCCCCACTGCCCTATAATGTCCCCCACTGCCCTATAATGTCCCCCACTGCCCTATAATGTCCCCCACTGCCCTATAATGTCCCCCACTGCCCTATTATGTCCCCCACTGCCCTATTATGTCCCCCATTGCCCTATAATGTCCCAATTTCTTTCATAACATCCCCCACTGACCTATAATGCGCCAGTTTGCTTCATAATGTCCTCCATTACCCTATAATGTCCCTCACTGCCCTATAATGTTCCACACTGCCTTATACTGTATCCCACTGCCCTATAATGTCCCCCACTGCCCTATAATGTCCCCCACTGCCCTATAATATCCCCCACTGCCCTATAATATCCCCCACTGCCCTATAATATCCCCCACTGACCCATAATATGATCCATAAAGTCCCCAACCGCTTCTTTATGCCCCTTGTAATATAACACCGTCCCTCCCCCACCCGCAGCCCCTCATGTAAAATTATTGTACATCTTCGGCTCCTCTGGAGCGCTTACCTGTGCCTGCACGTCCTCCTCTTCATCCCTGCAGCTGCGGCCCTGGTGATGATGATGTCGGTGCAGGACTGAGGCGCGCTCCTCTGCCTCAGTCCTGTCGCATCCTCCTCCTCTGGTGATGATGACGTCCCGTTGCGGTGCGGGCTGTGCAGCGCTGCTCTGACTCCTGTCACTTGCCGCACTGTACAAATGTACGCGCGCCTGAAAGACGCACATACATTTGAATACCGGCGCAGTCTCCAGGCCTGCACACCTCATCGGTGCAGACCTGGGGACTCCCGCAGTACACCACTAGGACCTTTGGCGAGTCACATGACACATGTGATGTCACTAAAAGTCATGCAACTGCAGAAACGTTAGTGATCGTACAGAATGTGTACGATCACTGAAGTTAATGATTGAAATGCTGGGGGCCCCTTAGAGCGTGGGGGCCCTGGATGAGCTGCTGAGTCTGCCCACCAATAAACGCCGGCTCTGAGACACAGGCGGCCCCGCGGCCCTGTACAGCGATTCCCCGCTACCCTGGTGGGCCAGACCAACCCTGGCTCTCATTACAAAAGTATAAACCATATAATACTGGCGGATAAAACAAGACTGAGCACAAGACCTTCACAGCGTCTACACATCATAGGGAGATTTCATGGCACCTTCTCTCCATCTACCTGATGATCCTGAGGAACATCGGGATCTTCTTGTTTGCAGTCCTGTGGGAGAAGAGGACGGGGACATCTCTCTGGTGTTGTCCTCTTACTGGATAGAACTGGAGGAGACACATACAGGGACTGAATTCATTCCTTACATACAGATAATTATAGGCCGTGTGTATTTAGTCCTGTCTATTACCTGGTGATGTGAGGGGCTGGGGAACCTCCATCATGACGTCCTTGTACAGATCTTTGTGTCCTTCTAAATACTCCCACTCCTCCATGGAGAAATAGACGGTGACGTCCTGACACCTTATAGGAACCTGACACATACAATGATAGCGTCACCCCCGATCCCTTCATAGCGTTACTGTATAATGTCCCAGCATTCCCAGCAGTGTCACCTCTCCAGTCAGCAGCTCAATCATCTTGTAGGTGAGTTCTAGGATCTTCTGGTCATTGATGTCCTCATGTATCGGGGGGTGAGGTGGAGGCCCCGTGATTGGGCTCAGGGGTCTTCCCCATCCCTCAGACACAGGGGCCTGACAGCGCTCACTAGAGGTCTTCTTCACTACTGTGTAATCCTGGTTATGGAGAGACACAGTAATAAATATCACTCCAGACATTTCCAGAGTCCTCACCTCTCCAGTTCTGTCCATCTGTTATTCCCATAGATAAGAATGATGTAATGTGACGTCATCAGAATCTCTCACCTCTCCAGTAAGCCGGAAGAGGATCTCTAGGGTGAGGTGTAATATCCTCTCCGCCATCTTGTCCCTGTCCATATCCATCCTTCACGGGGCAATCAGGAGAATTCTCTTCTATAGAAGATCTCCACTGAGAGGATCCGATATTTTAAGGACCTGAATGAGGAGAAGATGACGATGTAACATCATAGAGAATCCGCTGTAATAATACAATTACTGGAGAGAATAAGGGGAAACATATAATGAGAACAATCTGGGGGAACATTATACTGTAGGGGGCAGAAAGGGGCCGAGGACTGAGGGCAGAAAGGGGCCGAGGACTGAGGGCAGAAAGGGGCCGAGGGCAGAAAGGGGTCGAGGACTGAAGGCAGAAAGGGGCCGAGGACTGAAGGCAGAAAGGGGCCGAGGACTGAAGGCAGAAAGGGGCCGAGGACCGAAAGCAGAAAGGGGCCGAGGACTGAGGGCAGAAAGGGGCCGAGGACTGAAGGCAGAAAGGGGCCGAGGACTGAGGGCAGAAAGGGGCCGAGGACTGAAGGCAGAAAGGGGCCGAGGACCAAGGGCGTAAAGGGGCCGAGGACTGAGGGCAGAAAGGGGCCGAGGACTGAGGGCAGAAAGGGGCCGAGGACCGAAAGCAGAAAGGGGCCGAGGACTGAGGGCAGAAAGGGGCCGAGGACTGAAGGCAGAAAGGGGCCGAGGACTGAGGGCAGAAAGGGGCCGAGGACTGAAGGCAGAAAGGGGCCGAGGACCAAGGGCGTAAAGGGGCCGAGGACCAAGGGCAGACGGGTTTCCTCACTTCCGGCCTCTCATAGTTGGGGCGTCTGTATCTATCAGAGGAAAAAGAATAAAAAACCTCACGATTCATAGAAATCAGAGAGAGAAAAACTCCAAGAAAGTCTCAGAGCTGAAGGGGTTAATGCCGCCTGCCCCAGTAATGGGGAATCTCCACACACCTCCACCTGCAGAGCCGCACACTAGATATATAATACCCTGCACCTACCTCCACCTGCAGAGCCGCACACTAGATATATAATACCCTGCACCTACCTCCACCTGCAGAGCCGCACACTAGATATATAATACCCTGCACCTACCTCCACCTGCAGAGCCGCACACTAGATATATAATACCCTGCACCTACCTCCACCTGCAGAGCCGCACACTAGATATATAATACCCTGCACCTACCTCCACCTGCAGAGCCGCACACTAGATATATAATACCCTGCACCTACCTCCACCTGCAGAGCCGCACACTAGATATATAATACCCTGCACCTACCTCCACCTGCAGAGCCGCACACTAGATATATAATACCCTGCACCTACCTCCACCTGCAGAGCCGCACACTAGATATATAATACCCTGCACCTACCTCCACCTGCAGAGCCGCACACTAGATATATAATACCCTGCACCTACCTCCACCTGCAGAGCCGCACACTAGATATATAATACCTTGCACCTACCTCCACCTGCAGAGCCGCACACTAGATATATAATACCCTGCACCTACCTCCACCTGCAGAGCCGCACACTAGATATATAATACCCTGCACCTACCTCCACCTGCAGAGCCGCACACTAGATATATAATACCCTGCACCTACCTCCACCTGCAGAGCCGCACACTAGATATATAATACCCTGCACCTACCTCCACCTGCAGAGCCGCACACTAGATATATAATACCCTGCACCTACCTCCACCTGCAGAGCCGCACACTAGATATATAATACCCTGCACCTACCTCCACCTGCAGAGCCGCACACTAGATATATAATACCCTGCACCTACCTCCACCTGCAGAGCCGCACACTAGATATATAATACCCTGCACCTACCTCCACCTGCAGAGCCGCACACTAGATATATAATACCCTGCACCTACCTCCACCTGCAGAGCCGCACACTAGATATATAATACCCTGCACCTACCTCCACCTGCAGAGCCGCACACTAGATATATAATACCCTGCACCTACCTCCACCTGCAGAGCCTCACACTAGATATATAATACCCTGCACCTACCTCCACCTGCAGAGCCGCACACTAGATATATAATACCCTGCACCTACCTCCACCTGCAGAGCCGCACACTAGATATATAATACCCTGCACCTACCTCCACCTGCAGAGCCGCACACTAGATATATAATACCCTGCACCTACCTCCACCTGCAGAGCCGCACACTAGATATATAATACCCTGCACCTACCTCCACCTGCAGAGCCGCACACTAGATATATAATACCCTGCACCTACCTCCACCTGCAGAGCCGCACACTAGATATATAATACCCTGCACCTACCTCCACCTGCAGAGCCGCACACTAGATATATAATACCCTGCACCTACCTCCACCTGCAGAGCCGCACACTAGATATATAATACCCTGCACCTGCCTCCACCTGCAGAGCCGCACACTAGATATATAATACCCTGCACCTGCCTCCACCTGCAGAGCCGCACACTAGATATATAATACCCTGCACCTACCTCCTCCTGCAGAGCCGCACACTAGATATATAATACCCTGCACCTACCTCCACCTGCAGAGCCGCACACTAGATATATAATACCCTGCACCTACCTCCACCTGCAGAGCCGCACACTAGATATATAATACCCTGCACCTACCTCCTCCTGCAGAGCCGCACACTAGATATATAATAACCTGCACCTACCTCCACCTGCAGAGCCGCACACTAGATATATAATACCCTGCACCTACCTCCACCTGCAGAGCCGCACACTAGATATATAATACCCTGCACCTACCTCCACCTGCAGAGCCGCACACTAGATATATAATACCCTGCACCTACCTCCACCTGCAGAGCCGCACACTAGATATATAATACCCTGCGCCTACCTCCACCTGCAGAGCCGCACACTAGATATATAATACCCTGCGCCTACCTCCACCTGCAGAGCCGCACACTAGATATATAATACCCTGCGCCTACCTCCACCTGCAGAGCCGCACACTAGATATATAATACCCTGCGCCTACCTCCACCTGCAGAGCCGCACACTAGATATATAATACCCTGCGCCTACCTCCACCTGCAGAGCCGCACACTAGATATATAATACCCTGCGCCTACCTCCACCTGCAGAGCCGCACACTAGATATATAATACCCTGCGCCTACCTCCACCTGCAGAGCCGCACACTAGATATATAATACCCTGCGCCTACCTCCACCTGCAGAGCCGCACACTAGATATATAATACCCTGCGCCTACCTCCACCTGCAGAGCCGCACACTAGATATATAATACCCTGCACCTACCTCCACCTGCAGAGCCGCACACTAGATATATAATACCCTGCACCTACCTCCACCTGCAGAGCCGCACACTAGATATATAATACCCTGCACCTACCTCCACCTGCAGAGCCGCACACTAGATATATAATACCCTGCACCTACCTCCACCTGCAGAGCCTCACACTAGATATATAATACCCTGCGCCTACCTCCACCTGCAGAGCCGCACACTAGATATATAATAACCTGCGCCTACCTCCACCTGCAGAGCCGCACACTAGATATATAATAACCTGCGCCTACCTCCACCTGCAGAGCCGCACACTAGATATATAATACCCTGCGCCTACCTCCACCTGCAGAGCCGCACACTAGATATATAATACCCTGCGCCTACCTCCACCTGCAGAGCCGCACACTAGATATATAATAACCTGCGCCTACCTCCACCTGCAGAGCCGCACACTAGATATATAATACCCTGCGCCTACCTCCACCTGCAGAGCCGCACACTAGATATATAATACCCTGCACCTACCTCCACCTGCAGAGCCGCACACTAGATATATAATAACCTGCACCTACCTCCACCTGCAGAGCCGCACACTAGATATATAATACCCTGCACCTACCTCCACCTGCAGAGCCGCACACTAGATATATAATACCCTGCACCTACCTCCTCCTGCAGAGCCGCACACTAGATATATAATACCCTGCACCTACCTCCACCTGCAGAGCCGCACACTAGATATATAATACCCTGCACCTACCTCCACCTGCAGAGCCGCACACTAGATATACAATACCCTGCACCTACCTCCACCTGCAGAGCCGCACACAGATATATAATACCCTGCACCTACCTCCACCTGCAGAGCCGCACACTAGATATATAATACCCTGCACCTACCTCCACCTGCAGAGCCGCACACTAGATATATAATACCCTGCACCTACCTCCACCTGCAGAGCCGCACACTAGATATATAATACCCTGCACCTACCTCCACCTGCAGAGCCGCACACTAGATATATAATACCCTGCACCTACCTCCTCCTGCAGAGCCGCACACAGATATATAATACCCTGCACCTACCTCCACCTGCAGAGCCGCACACTAGATATATAATACCCTGCACCTACCTCCACCTGCAGAGCCGCACACTAGATATATAATACCCTGCACCTACCTCCACCTGCAGAGCCGCACACTAGATATATAATACCCTGCACCTACCTCCACCTGCAGAGCCGCACACTAGATATATAATACCCTGCACCTACCTCCTCCTGCAGAGCCGCACACTAGATATATAATACCCTGCACCTACCTCCACCTGCAGAGCCGCACACTAGATATATAATACCCTGCACCTACCTCCACCTGCAGAGCCGCACACTAGATATATAATACCCTGCACCTACCTCCTCCTGCAGAGCCGCACACTAGATATATAATAACCTGCACCTACCTCCACCTGCAGAGCCGCACACTAGATATATAATACCCTGCACCTACCTCCACCTGCAGAGCCGCACACTAGATATATAATACCCTGCACCTACCTCCACCTGCAGAGCCGCACACTAGATATATAATACCCTGCACCTACCTCCACCTGCAGAGCCGCACACTAGATATATAATACCCTGCGCCTACCTCCACCTGCAGAGCCGCACACTAGATATATAATACCCTGCGCCTACCTCCACCTGCAGAGCCGCACACTAGATATATAATACCCTGCGCCTACCTCCACCTGCAGAGCCGCACACTAGATATATAATACCCTGCGCCTACCTCCACCTGCAGAGCCGCACACTAGATATATAATACCCTGCGCCTACCTCCACCTGCAGAGCCGCACACTAGATATATAATACCCTGCGCCTACCTCCACCTGCAGAGCCGCACACTAGATATATAATACCCTGCGCCTACCTCCACCTGCAGAGCCGCACACTAGATATATAATACCCTGCGCCTACCTCCACCTGCAGAGCCGCACACTAGATATATAATACCCTGCGCCTACCTCCACCTGCAGAGCCGCACACTAGATATATAATACCCTGCACCTACCTCCACCTGCAGAGCCGCACACTAGATATATAATACCCTGCACCTACCTCCACCTGCAGAGCCGCACACTAGATATATAATACCCTGCACCTACCTCCACCTGCAGAGCCGCACACTAGATATATAATACCCTGCACCTACCTCCACCTGCAGAGCCTCACACTAGATATATAATACCCTGCGCCTACCTCCACCTGCAGAGCCGCACACTAGATATATAATAACCTGCGCCTACCTCCACCTGCAGAGCCGCACACTAGATATATAATAACCTGCGCCTACCTCCACCTGCAGAGCCGCACACTAGATATATAATACCCTGCGCCTACCTCCACCTGCAGAGCCGCACACTAGATATATAATACCCTGCGCCTACCTCCACCTGCAGAGCCGCACACTAGATATATAATAACCTGCGCCTACCTCCACCTGCAGAGCCGCACACTAGATATATAATACCCTGCGCCTACCTCCACCTGCAGAGCCGCACACTAGATATATAATACCCTGCACCTACCTCCACCTGCAGAGCCGCACACTAGATATATAATAACCTGCACCTACCTCCACCTGCAGAGCCGCACACTAGATATATAATACCCTGCACCTACCTCCACCTGCAGAGCCGCACACTAGATATATAATACCCTGCACCTACCTCCTCCTGCAGAGCCGCACACTAGATATATAATACCCTGCACCTACCTCCACCTGCAGAGCCGCACACTAGATATATAATACCCTGCACCTACCTCCACCTGCAGAGCCGCACACTAGATATACAATACCCTGCACCTACCTCCACCTGCAGAGCCGCACACAGATATATAATACCCTGCACCTACCTCCACCTGCAGAGCCGCACACTAGATATATAATACCCTGCACCTACCTCCACCTGCAGAGCCGCACACTAGATATATAATACCCTGCACCTACCTCCACCTGCAGAGCCGCACACTAGATATATAATACCCTGCACCTACCTCCACCTGCAGAGCCGCACACTAGATATATAATACCCTGCACCTACCTCCTCCTGCAGAGCCGCACACAGATATATAATACCCTGCACCTACCTCCACCTGCAGAGCCGCACACTAGATATATAATACCCTGCACCTACCTCCACCTGCAGAGCCGCACACTAGATATATAATACCCTGCACCTACCTCCACCTGCAGAGCCGCACACTAGATATATAATACCCTGCACCTACCTCCACCTGCAGAGCCGCACACTAGATATATAATACCCTGCACCTACCTCCTCCTGCAGAGCCGCACACTAGATATATAATACCCTGCACCTACCTCCACCTGCAGAGCCGCACACTAGATATATAATACCCTGCACCTACCTCCTCCTGCAGAGCCGCACACTAGATATATAATACCCTGCACCTACCTCCACCTGCAGAGCCGCACACTAGATATATAATACCCTGCACCTACCTCCACCTGCAGAGCCGCACACTAGATATATAATACCCTGCACCTACCTCCACCTGCAGAGCCGCACACTAGATATATAATACCCTGCACCTACCTCCACCTGCAGAGCCGCACACTAGATATATAATACCCTGCACCTACCTCCACCTGCAGAGCCGCACACTAGATATATAATACCCTGCACCTAACTCCACCTGCAGAGCCGCACACTAGATATATAATACCCTGCACCTACCTCCACCTGCAGAGCCGCACACTAGATATATAATACCCTGCACCTACCTCCACCTGCAGAGCCGCACACTAGATATATAATACCCTGCACCTACCTCCACCTGCAGAGCCGCACACTAGATATATAATACCCTGCACACACCTCCACCTGCAGAGCCGCACACTAGATATATAATACCCTGCACCTACCTCCACCTGCAGAGCCGCACACTAGATATATAATACCCTGCACCTACCTCCACCTGCAGAGCCGCACACTAGATATATAATACCCTGCACCTACCTCCACCTGCAGAGCCGCACACTAGATATATAATACCCTGCACCTACCTCCACCTGCAGAGCCGCACACTAGATATATAATACCCTGCACCTACCTCCACCTGCAGAGCCGCACACTAGATATATGGCTGCTCTGTGCTTACAGGACCTGTGATGATGTCACATGGAGGGGAGGAGTCAGGGGTCACATGATCAGCTCCTCAGTATACTCCTATATTGGCGTGCACACACTGGACAGGCGCGGTGTCAGTGGACGGTTATAGAAAACCACTGTTGCGTATGTATGTGACCCCTGTTGCGTATGTTTGTGACCCCTTCAAATTCATTTCAATCTTTGCTAAATTGAATTCTTTATTGATGAGTTCAGGTGAGGAGAAGATTTATTGAGTGACTTTAGAAGAAAAACATTTGGACCTGATCAGTCTTGATCACATAGTTACATAGTTACTAAGGTTGAAAAAAGACCTAGGTCCATCTAGTTCAACCTTCCTCCACCAGTTGTACATTTAGTCACTAAGTCATTTATAACCAACAATGTTGTGTGTACTGAGGAAATCATCCAGCCCTTTTTTAAAAGCTGTTATAGTATCTGCCATTACTACCTCTTGTGGTCGGCATTCCACAGTCTGACTGCTCTAACTGTAAAGAACCCTTTCCTATTTAGCTGTCGGAATCGCTTTTCTTCCACTCGCAGTGAGTGCTCCCTGGTCCTTAGCATTGTCTTCGGAAGAAATAAGTCATGTGCCAGTCCTTTATATTGACCACACATATATTTATACATATAAATGAGATCTCCTCTGAGACGTCTTTTTTCTAAGCTAAACATATCTAACTTTTTCAACCTGTCATCATACGGGCGGCCTCCATTCCTTGTAGTAATCTAGTTGCCTGCCTTTGAACTGACTCTAACTTCTGAATGTCCATTTTAAAATGTGGAGTCCAAAACTGGATCCCGTATTCCAGATGTGGCCTTACAAGTGATTTATAGAGGGGTAACAATACGTTGGGATCGCGGGATCTAATCTCTCTTCTTAGACACCCCAGAATCTTGTTTGCTTTAGCAGCTGCTGCCTGACATTGAGTGCTGCTGCTCAGCTTATTTGTAATGAGAATACCCAAGTCCTTCTCCTGTTCTGTAGTCCCGAGTTTACTTCCATTTAATGTATACGCAGTTATAGGATTACTCCGTCCTAGGTGCATTACTTTACATTTATCAACATTAAATCTCATTTGCCAAGTATCTGCCCATTCTGACATCTTATCCAGATCTTTTTGTAATATTATACTATCAAGGTCAGTTTTTAATATCCTACATAGTTTGGTGTCATCAGCAAAGACTGACACTTTACTATCAATCCCATCCACAAGGTCATTAATAAAGAGATTAAAAAGAATTGGTCCTAGCACAGATCCCTGCGGCACCCCACTGCTGACTATAGCCCATACTCTAGATTGTGAGCCCCAATGGGGACAGTGTTGCCAATGTATGTAAATGTATGTAAAGTGCTATGGAATTAATAGCGCTATATAAATGAATAAAATTATTATTATTATTAATTATTTAGAGAATGTTCCATTTATGACTAATCTTTGTTTCCTATCTTTTAGCCAATTCCTTACCCAGTTGCATATAGTTTCCCCCTGTCCTTGCTTCTGGAGCTTTAGTATAAGCCTATTATGTGGTACAGTATCAAATGCCTTTGCAAAGTCCAAATAAATCACATCAGCTGCATTACCAATATCCAGGTTTGCACTTACCCCCTCATAGAACCCCAACAGGTTGGTTAGACACGACTTATCTTTCATGAATCCATGCTGTCTGTCAGTTATTATATTATTTTCTGCAACATATTTTTGCATGTCATCCCTTAAAATGCCCTCAAAAACTTTGCATACTACTGATGTCAGGCTTACTGGACGGTAGTTGCCTGGATCTACCCTCTTACCTTTCTTAAATATCGGTACCACATCAGCAATCCTCCAATCCTGAGGCACCAACCCTGTTACAAGCGAGTCTAAAAAGATGAGATACAGCGGTCTGTCAATTACGGAGCTCAATTCCCTCAATATTCGTGGATGAATGCCATCTGGCCCTGGGGATTTGTCAATGTTTAATTTACTCAGACGTAGGCGTACTTCTTCTTGTGTTAAATTAATTATATCGGGTGGTGAACTTTGATTTTTCACTTGTTGAAGGATGCCTGGTACAGTCAGTTCCTTGGTGAACACTGATGAGAAATGCCTATTTAATATCTCAGTCTTTTGTTTGTCCTCTATAACTAACTTGTTATTATATTTTAAGGGGCCAATACTATCCTTTGTTTTCCTTTTGGCATTAATGTATTTATAAAAGATTTTGGGATTTATTTTAATGTCATTGGCGATTTTTGTTTCAGTAGCTAGTTTTACTTGTTTGATTTCTTTTTTGCATTGCCTATTGATATTTTTATACTCCTGCAATGCTATTTCTGTATTCTCAGCCTTCAAGATTTTAAACGCCCTTTGTTTTTGTTTTATTATACTTTGTACAGTCTTATTTATCCATAGTGGTTTCTTTTTATTCCGGGACATTTTATTACCAGAGGGTATATGTTTTTTACAGGACTCTAGCAGTATATCCTTAAACTTTCCCCATTTATGTTCAGTATACCCAGTTACCATGACTTTGTCCCAATCTACACATTTAAGCTCTTCCCTTAATTTGTTGAAATCAGCTTTCCTAAAATTCCAGGTTTTAGCATTTCCCCTTTGAAATGTTCTATTGAATATTACGTTGAAGCTTACCATATTATGATCGCTGGTGCCCAAGTGCTCCCGGACCTGTAGATCTGAAATTGTATCCGGTCTATTTGACAGGACCAAATCTAGCAAATTATCTCCCCTCGTCGGTTCATCTACCATCTGAGAGAGGAAATGGTCTTGAATGGTAGATAAGAATTTACAGCTTTTAGCAGAACCAGAAGATTCTATGTCCCACTGTATGTCTGGATAGTTGAAATCCCCCATAATAAGAACCCGATTATTATTATTAGCTGCTTTTTCAATTTGTTCCAGCATTTCACCCTCTATTTGTTCAAGTATGTTAGGAGGCTTATAGCAAACTCCAATTAGCATTTTTCCATTATTCTCCTCCCCATGTACATTTACCCATACTGACTCTACATTGTTGCAGTTCCCCCCAATGTCATCATTCAACACAGGTTTTAGGTTAGATTTGATAAATATACACACCCCACCACCTTTTTTGTCTTTCCTGTCCCTCCTAAATGTACTATAACCCTGTATGTTTGTCACCCAGTCATGGCTTTCATCCAGCCAGGTTTCCGTAATGCCCACCACATCATAATCCATGGTTGACATAAGAGTCTCCAATTCATTCATTTTGTTTGCAAGACTTCTTGCATTTGCCAGTAGACATTTAATCCTATTAACACCTTTATTACTCCTAGCCTCCCTACTTTCCTTGCATGTCCCATCCCCCCCTAATCCTTCATTGACCCCTACCATCTCACTGTCTCTATCTGCTCTATCTATCCCCTTTTTTGCTCCACTACCCTGCCTCCCCCCAAATCCTAGTTTAAAAGCTCCTCCATCCGTCTGACCATTTTCTTCCCCAGCACAGCTGCACCTTCCCCATTGAGGTGCAGCCCGTCCCTACCGTAGAGCCTGTAGCCGACTGAGAAGTTGGCCCAGTTCTCCATGAACCCGAACCCTTCCTTCCTGCACCAATTTCTAAGCCACGTGTTTATCTCCCTAAGCTCCCGCTGTCTTTCTAGTGACGCTCGTGGCATTTCTGAAAACACCACCTTGGAGGTCCTGGACTTCAGCTTCTCTCTTAGTTCCCTGTTATCATTTTTAAGGACCTTCCACCTGCCTCTAACTTTGTCATTAGTACCAATGTGCACCATGACCGCTGGGTTTTCCCCAGCCCCACCCAGCAATCTGTCTATCCGATCCACAATATGCCGAACCCGAGCACCCGGCAGACAACACACTGTTCGGCATTCACGGTCTCGGCGACAGATGACCCTGTCTGTCCGCCTAATTATAGAGTCCCCTACCACTAACATCTGTCTGGGCTTTGCTGCACTCCTATTTCCCTCCTTCCTACAGCAGTTGTTTTCCTGGTTGCTAGGAGCAACGTCCTGCTGTAGTGACCCTAGTTCTGGCCCTTCATTCCTGATATCAGCCAAACAGGCATATTTACTAGGTTGTGCCAGGTCAGGACTAGGCTCCCTGACACTTTTTCCCCTACCTCTTCTTCTAACTGTTACCCAACTACCTACCTCTGGGTCCTGATTCTCTCCACCTCCACCATATCACTGGCTCCAGCCAGAGAAAGCTCAGTGAGCTCTAAACTCCTCTCCAGGTTTGCAATGCCCCTGAGTGTTGCAAGCTGCTTATTTAGATCAGTTACCTTGGCTTCCAAACACGCAACATGCTTGCATCGAGTGCAGACATATTCACCCTCAAACGGCTGCTCAAGGCATGCATACATCTGACAAGATACACACTTGGTAGCATTGTCCATGGAGCACCTATCAAATGGGGATAAACAGTAAAGTAGACAAACAAAGAGAAAAAAAAAAACTAAAAAAAACACAATGGGAAACGTATAAGGATAAATTCAAACTATGTTCTTGTGTCAAACTATGTAATTGTGTTGAAACTATGCCACACTTATCTTTAAACCCTGCACACTTTGCTGCAGAACCTCGCTTGATCTGGCTGGTTTATATAGTTCTACAGGACTTGCAGAAGCTGCCAGAAGCTTCTAGAAACAGGTGTGACTAATGCTACTGATTAAATCCCAAGACAAACTTTTTTTTTTTTTTTTTGCTTTTTTAACAGTATCACAGACAAACAATTCCCTAATAAAATTAAACAATTACAGTTATCACCACTATGTAATTGTGTTGAAACTATGCCACACTTATCTTTAAACCCTGCACACTTTGCTTTGTTTTGACGCAATTTTTATGCCGCGGTTTTTGCCGCGGTTATTTTTCCGCGATTTTTGCCGCAGTTTTTTGCCAGGTGCACATTTGGTGCTGAAATCGCCTGCAGCAGCTTTCAGCACCAAATTTCCACCTGTGGCAGATTTTTTAAATTTTTTTTTACTTTTGGGGGCCAAGGGATGCAAATTTGATGCTGGGATTTTTACACCATATTCTGCTGTCTGAAGATGAGAGTGCATATACCTAGAAACACATGCACGCTCCTGTCAGAAGTGTGCAGCAGTGCCGGTGATGCGCTGTCAGACTCGTGCGGGTCTGACATCACCCGGCACAGCCTGCTGCTGTCTGAACATGAGCGTGCATGTACCTAGAAACACATGCACGCTCCTGTCAGAAGTTTCCAGCTGTTCTGCGATGTCAGACTCGCGGGGGTTGCTCACAAGTGTGACTGCGACGTAGAAAAAAACCGCTTGCTTTTTTTTTAAATATATATATATAATTAAAAAAAAAAAAGACGACGTGCGGTCCCCCCTAATCTTCACATCCAGCCATGATAACGCCGGCCGGGGGCTGCTATATCCTCAGCCCGCAGCCGTCCGGTATGTCGCATCTGTTAAATGCGACATACCGGTGCGATACCGGCTCTTCCCGCTGGCGTGATGCGGTGCCAGTCGGGGTAATAGCAGGGGTTAGCAGGGGCACATAGCTGCTGCTAAACCCTAGGTTTGTGATGGTACAGGCGTCTGTCAGATACCTGCATCACACAAACCTGTAAGTGACAGTAAATAAACACAGACACAGAAAAATCCTTTATTTGAAATAAAATACAAAACACTCCTCCTTCACCACTTTATTAACCCTCAAATACCCTGCAGTTCCGACGTAATCCACAGGAGAAGTCCCACGCCGCTTCAGCTCTGCTACATGTTAGAGCGAGCAGCCATAGAGCACGACCGTCCGCTCTGAGTGCAGCGTAGTACTGACCGCGATAAGCGATGACTGTACGGCAGACACTGTCACAGGCTGGGGGGCGGGTCAGCCAGGAACCAATCACAGCTGAGAGGACGGCCGGTGGGCGGGGAAAACACGGAAAGCTGTGTGACAGCACAGGAGGTGAAAGCGCGACCCGGAAGCAAGTGTGCCGCCATGACAGAGTCTGGTAAGTATGAAACGCTATTTATTTATTGGGTTTTTTTTTTCATTTTTTATTAAATGCCGGTTCCGGATCCTGCAGCCGGAATCCCTGGCCCGGATTTGGCTCGGGAATAGTGCTGAAACCGCGTGGATCCGGACATTTACAGCCCGGGCCCGCTCAGCCCTAGTGCTTGACTATCCCACTGCCTCTAGTGGGGGCTTTTGTCAGGTGGTGGGACCTTCATGTTGTCACTTCATTAACCCTGAAGGACTCATGCAGGTTACATATGATATAGTCCAAGCAGAAAAACTGAAGCGGGAATACACAAAGGCTAATGCATTAGATGATCTGCCTCTTCCTTCATGGCTCCCATGGTTAAATCCATTAAATTTGTTCAAAGGCGTGGGTGGATGGATAACTGGGATAATACACTATGTGATCAAAGGAGCTTTTGTAATATTGGTAATTGCAGCACTGATAAAATTATTTGTGATACTTGTGAAGAAAATTCTG
Organism: Anomaloglossus baeobatrachus; assembly: GCF_048569485.1. Lineage (NCBI taxonomy): Eukaryota > Metazoa > Chordata > Amphibia > Anura > Aromobatidae > Anomaloglossus > Anomaloglossus baeobatrachus. The sequence goes on from NW_027443153.1 coordinate 291,811, forward strand.
GGAACTAATTGTAAATGTTTTTCAGGAAAATAACATCAAAAAAGAGAAAGATACTGAATCCCTCCAAACCCAAGTATTGATGACAATGACTACCACAAGAAGATGCAGATGCATATTATGTGATAGAGAAACCTTGGTGGACCTGGCAGAGTGCGCCTATTGTGGAAATCCTATCAATCATATGGAGTTGACACAACCACAAGAAAGTCAACAAAATGAGAACTTTAATATTGTGTAAAACACTCATAAGTGTGTGACATATATCATATAAACACATTTACACAGATCGAATAAACTATAGTCTCAATATATTATTATATTATTATATATCTTATATAGTCTCAAATATATTTACATCTCCCCTCTTTCTTATATATTAATAGGAGGGGAAAAAAAAAAAAAGGGTAGGCATAGGGAAAAAGGGTAGGTCGACTTACAGGGTATGTCTGAATGGTAGTACGCCATAATATGCGTAGGGAAAGCCTTGTGTATTGTGAAGTAGGGCAACTCTACAGACCTACTGATAGGTAGGGATATGTAGCATAGAATAAAAAAATACTAAAAAGAGGGGAGTTGTTAAAGTAGACACCATTTTGTTTTATTCAGCCATTTTGTCTATAGTCTGCTACACATACTCTAGCCAGTTAAAAGATTATTATGTTTTATTCTCTCTTATTCTCATGTAATGACCATGTTGTGCAAGATATAAGGGGGCTTTACACGCTACGATATCATTAATGTTTTATCGTCGGGGTCACGTTGTTAGTGACGCACATCCGGCGTCATTAACGATATCGCAGCGTGTTACACTTATCAGCGACCTTAAAAATGGTGAAAATAGTTTACCATGGAGAGATCGTCCCAAAACCAAAAATCGGTAAGGGTTGTTTATCCATGTTGTTCGTCGCTCATGCAGCAGCACACATTGCTATGTGTGACACCGCAGGAGCGAGGAACATCTCCTTACCTGCCGCCGGCCGCAATGCGGAAGGAAGAAGGTGGGCGGGATGTTATGTCCCGCTCATCTCCGGCCCTCCACTTTGATTGGGCGGCCGCTTAGTGACGTCGCGGTGATGCCGAACTTCCCTCCCCCTTGAGGGAGGGATTGTTCGGCAGTCACAGTGCCGTCGCCGACCAGGTAAGTACGAGTGACGCTGCCGTAGCGATAATGATCGCTGCGGCAGCGATCACACGATAATCGAATGTGCGACGGGGGCAGGTGCTTACACGCTCGATATCGCTAGCAATTGCTAGCGATATCGTAGTGTGTAAAGCCCGCTTTACTCTTTGCTCGAAATATGTGTACTTGGCAGGATTTTCTCCACCATATCTTTTTATTTCTTAATTTACTGGAATAATATAATTACTAAGGTCAAATTTAGCCAAAAGAATGTCGATTCCCAGAAAATTATAAAATGCTTGTCAAACATATGTCAAAATTGATGGATTACTCTGGGAACATGTAATTGGCCCAAAACTTCCCCCTATTGTGTAATTCCCCTTTTATGTAATCTCTTATCTATTTTTACACACTTTAAAAAAACCTATATAACCCACCTAATACAATGAACAGTGTGACTTTGCAAATTAAAGACTTGTCTGTCTTGGTTTGTCAAGCGTCTCCACACGCGACATGGCTGCCGATCCAATCATCCTGTACTAACTGAGAGAGAAAAGTCTCCCGTCTCTAACAAATGTTTTGTGAACCATTGTCTCAAACATTGGTTAGTAGTGGAGATGACACACTAGGATTAGCAGAATGTGATCTAATTCTACTGAATTGCTGAAATCTAGTCTTCTTATATGTACTGTTGGTGAAAACCCTTGTGTGGTTAGAACCACGCACGGTGGAGTCTATTCACTCACCAATAGTAGGGTTTTTCGGAGTAGGTTGAGTTATCCTGTTTGGATAGTACATGATAATCCTCCCTGTCTCTGTAATTTTTTAGACTTTTTAATAATAGTCTCTGTGAGATCCTCTGCAAAACAGCCGCCTCTTACACTGGGCTCCACCACAGAAGCTAGTAGTCAAGCTAGTTCTTCCCTAAACCACACAGTACAAACCAAAGCCGAAAACCACGAGACAGAACAATACTCACGTCTTTAAAACTGGATATCACAATTGTCCCTGCTATCTCAACTGTGTGAGCTTTGATGCACAAGAAGTTCTGATTTCCAATTAAAACATTTCCCATTCTGAACATAAAATGGCTTCTCCCCTGTATGAATTTTCTGATGTCTAACAAGGTATGATTTCTGAATAAAACATTTCCCATACTTTGAACATGGCATTGGCTTCTCCCGGTGTGAGCTCTTTGATGCCCAACAAGTTTTTGTTTCATTCATTACTAATTGTTATTTCTGATGAGATGTACTATTGTACTGTAAAAATATTTGTACGTTTGTATTACTACAACTTATGTACTATGATTGTTGATTTTTTTTATTTATCACTTTATATATAAATAAGTCCAGTCTGACGAAGGGCTGTTGGCCAAAACGTCAACTTTTTGTGGACAGTTCCATGCACAGCACTTTGAAATAATTTTTTTCAACAATAAAAATGAACACAGCATAATCTAAGTCTCTTTACTTCATTTGGGGTAGTCAGTGTGCTGGAATTCTCTCATTTGCCTTACTTTTTTCGTACTAGCACCTGCTAATTGGTGACACTGAGCCTTACTTGTACTCTGTTTTCCAATTAAAACATTTCCCACATTCTGAACATGAAAATGGATTCTCCCTGCATGAATTTTCTGATGTCTAACAAGGGATGATTTCTGAATAAAACATTTTCCACATTCTGAACATGAAAATGGCTTCTCCCCTGTGTGAAATCTTTGATGGCAAACAAGCTCTGATTTCCGAATAAAACATGTCCCACACTCTGAACATGAAAATGGCTTCTCCCCTTTGTGAATTTTCTGATGCGAAACAAGGTTTGATTTCTGAATAAAACATTTTCCACATTCTGAACATGAAAATGGCTTCTCCCCTGTGTGAAATCTTTGATGGCAAACAAGCTCTGATTTCCGAATAAAACATGTCCCACACTCTGAACATGAAAATGGCTTCTCCCCTTTGTGAATTTTCTGATGCGAAACAAGGTTTGATTTCTGAATAAAACATTTCCCACATTCTGTACATGAAAATGGCTTCTCCCCAGTGTGAACTTTCTGATGCCCAACAAGTTTTGATTTCTGAATAAAACATTTTCCACACTCTGAACATGAAAATGGCTTCTCCCCAGTGTGAATTTTTTGATGTGTAACAAGATATGATTTATGACTAAAACATTTTCCACACTCTGAACATGAAAATGGCTTTTCCCCTTTGTGAATTTTCTGATGCATAACAAGTTTTGATTTCCGAATAAAACATTTCCCACACTCTGAACATGAAAATGGCTTCTCCCCTGTGTGAGATCTTTGATGCCAAACAAGTTCGAATCTCTGAATAAAACATTTTCCACACTCTAAACATAAATATGGCTTCTCCCCTGTGTGAATTTTCTGATGCCTAACAAGGCTTGATTTCTCACTAAAACATTTTCCACACTCTGAACATGAAAATGGCTTCTTCCCAGTGAGAGTTTTTTGATGATTGGAATTTTGGTCTTGTTTGAAAAGATCAGATGATAGAGCTTTCCGATGAAGGACTGGAGGTATATTTGGGACAACATCATGCTCTTCATATGTATCATGTGTTATACAGTCATCATCTGTTATAAATTCTGAAGATATTAGAGATCCATCTGAACTCCCAATACAGTCATCTGCTAAAAATAAACACAATGTTATTATTTTTTAATGATATCTTGAAAGTTAATTTATTTTTTTAAACCATAACATCAAATTAAATTAGGAAAAAATATATTCTTAATCTGTTGGCCAATTTTGACATCTGTTACATCTTCGTTAATTCGGATCTCCCATTCCTAGCACAAGTTCTCTGGAATGTGCTACAGTAAATAATCTGTACTGTTGTCACAATATGACTGCAGGATAATGAGGGACAAAGTGCTCCTATACTGTCCCTCACGCTGACCCTAAGCTATTCCTAACCTCTGGATTACCCCTGAAGATGGAGATGCTGGAGTCTCGTGCCTTACTATTCTGCTGATGAGATCTAATCTGTAATCCTCCAGGGAAGGAAGGGGTAGGCATATGATGGAAACACAGAATAAGACAGACGGGAAACACAGATTAAGACAGATGAAACACATTGCAAACTCACAGAAATAAACAGTGAAAGACTAAGGAGAAAAGCAAGAGCAGGAAGGCAGCAACAAAAAACAACAAGGGTTAATACCACAACAGGTCACAGTAATAGTGCCCAACAACCTCCCGTAAGTCTGGATCACAACACCTGACCAGACCAGTATAGGTAAGCTATAGCTGGCATTAATGAAATAATCCAGCCAGTATATACAGGAGGGGAGCAAATTATACTTTCTCCTCTACAGCATTGGATCAAAGACATTAACAAGCAGCCCCGCAGAGAATAAGGGGTACTTTACATGCTGTGACATCGCTGCCGATATATCGTCGGGGTCTCGTCGTTAGTGACACACATCCGGCACCGGTAGCGACATCGCAGCGTGTAACACAAATGAGCGACGATCAACGATCGCAAAAACGTGCAAAATAGTTGCTCGTTAACAAGTCGTTCACTTCCATAATATCGGTGCTGCTGCAGGTCCGATGTTTGTCGTTCCTGCGGCAGCACACATCGCGATGTGTGACGCCGCTGGAACGACAAACATCTCCTTACGTCCGTCCACAGGAAAAGGAGGAAGGAAGGAGGTGGGTGGCATGTTCCAGCCGCTCATCTCCTCCCCTCCTTTTCTATTGGGCGGCGGTTCAGTGACGCTGCTGTGACGTTGCTGTGACGCTGAACAAACCGCCTCCTTTGAAAGGAGGCGGTTCGCCGGTCACAGCAACATCGCAGAGCAGGTATGTGCGTGTGACGCTGCCGTAGCGATAATGTTCGCTACGGCAGCGATCACCACATATCGGCTGTGCGACAGGGGCGGGTGCAATCTCGCTCGACATCGCTAGCAAATGCTAGCGATGTTGCAGCGTGTAAAGTACCCCTTAAGCCAGCTTTACACCTTACAATTAGGTGTGCGATCTCGTATGCGATGTGACACGCCCAGGTTGCATATGCGATTTAATGAGATCGCACGTAGGTCGGTCATTTGCTGTCACACGTGCGTTAATAGTCTATGTTAAATTGGTCAATTTTGTGTGCGATCCTTTAGATCATGTGTTCTGTGACGTATGCATTGGGCACCGTTTTTTTTTTATTTATTGACTTGCCAAGCGTGTGTAATGTGTAGGGATGCGTTTTTACTATGTCATCTGCCATTCAGCTCTGCTACATGGCCGCTAACAGCAGCCACAGACAGCCATGTAGCAGAGCTGAATGGCAGATGACAGCAGACACAGAAAGAGCCGCACGATCAGAATGAACTCGGGTTAACTTCACCCGACTTCATTGTCATGCTGCGGCTCTGTCTGTGTCGCGTCCTGATTAGCGGTCACCTGTGAAGGACTCACCGGTGACCGCTAAACTCCTAAGTAACTGAATTGAGCAGCCCTCTCTCATATACTCACCGATGCCCGATCCCCGGCGCTGCACAACATTCACACTGCTCCGGTGGCTTTTACTATTTTGAAAAAGCCGGCCGCTCATTAAACAATCTCGTATTCCATGCTTACCCCGCCCACCGGCGCCTATGATTGGTTGCAGTGAGACACGCCCCCACGCTGAGTGACAGGTGTCTCACTGCACCCAATCACAGCAGCCGGTGGGCGTGTCTATACTGTGCAGTGAAATAAATAAATAATTAAAAAAAACGGCGTGCGGTCCCCCCCCCATTTTAAAACCAGCCAGATAAAGCCATACGGCTGAAGGCTGGTATTCTCAGGATGGGGAGGTCCACGTTATGGGGAGCCCCCCAGCCTAACAATATCAGCCAGCAGCCGCCCAGAATTGCCGCATACATTAGATGCGACAGTTCTGGGACTGTACCCGGCTCTTCCCGATTTAATCTCTCCTCTGACTTCCTGTGTTCAGTTCCTACAAGTCCCAGAATTCTTTGTGGCTCTAGGGCGGTGTCTAGCTTATCTAACACACCCATTGTGTCTAATACACCCACTCTGCTCCCACCCAAACCCTCCTCCCTGCCTCTTCCCAGTTGATGGCCAAAGAGAAATCACAGATACAGCAGCTCTGCACAGCCAGGGGAAGAAAGTGTGTGTGCGCGTATATACAGTGTATGTGTATATACAGTGTGTGCGCGTATATACAGTGTGTGTGTATATACAGTGTATGTGTGTATATACAGTGTGTCTGTGTATATATACAGTGAGTGTGTATGTGTGTGTGTATGTCATACTCACCTGTCTGCAGGGTCCCGAAGCCATGCCTGCTTCCAGCCCCTGTCTCGGTACCGCCGCTCTGGCTGTGTGCAGTCTCCCCGGGGCACGTACGAAGCTTGCAGGACCTGGCGGTGGATCACCTGATGCAGTCACCTGACGCATCAGCTGATCGATTCTCGTGGTGTCGCCGGCTTTTTCGCGCCCGGCCGGCTATCAGCTGATCCTGCCATCAGGGGACTTCATCCCTGATTACCGGCAGCTCCTGCAGGATCAGACTCCCCTGCAGGAGCTGCCGGTAATCAGCACAGACGTGAGTATTTATTTATTTTTTTTTTTTTTTTTTGCACTGATGCATCAGCTGATTGTATAATCGGCTTTTATACAATCAGCTGATGTGTGATGTGATTCACGTAGTTTAACCTGACACATCATCTGATCGCTTTGCCTTCCAGCAAACCGATCAGATGATATTGGATCCGGATTGGACGGCGCGGGACCCTAACCCAGGATTACTGCGGAGGGGGGTTTATTTCAATAAAGATGGAGTCACTAATTGTGTTGTGTTTTATTTCTAATAAAAATATTTTTCTGGGTGTTGTGTTTTTTTTTTTTATCATTACTAGAAATTCATGGTGGCCATGTCTAATATTGGCGTGACACCATGAATTTCGGGCTTAGGGCTAGCTGATAATATACAGCTAGCCCTAACTCCATTATTACCTAGCTAGCCACCCGGCATCAGGGCAGCTGGAAGAGTTGGATACAGCGCCAGAAGATGGCGCTTCTATGAAAGCGCCATTTTCTGGGGTGGCTGTGGACTGCAATTCGCAGTGGGGGTGCCCAGAAAGCTTGGGCACCCTTCACTGTGGATTCCAATCCCCAGCTGCCTAGTTGTACCCGGCTGGACACCAAAATTAGGCGAAGCTTACGTCATTTTTTTTTTAAAATTATTTCATGAAATTCATGAAATAATTAAAAAAAAAGGGCTTCTCTATATTTTTGGTTCACAGCCGGGTACAAATAGGCAGCTGGGGGTTGGGGGCAGCCCGTACCTGCCTGCAGTACCCGGCTAGCATACAAAAATATGGCGAAGCCCATGTCATTTTTTTTTCTTTTTGTGTAAAAAACTGCATACAGTCCTGGATGGAGGATCCTGAGCCTTGTAGTTCTGCAGCTGCTGTCTGCTCTCCTGCATACACTAGTGAATGGAGGATGCTGAGCCTTGTAGTTCTGCAGCTGCTGTCTGCTCTCCTGCATACACTAGTGAATGGAGGATGCTGAGCCTTGTAGTTCTGCAGCTGCTGTCTGCTCTCCTGCATACACTAGTGAATGGAGGATGCTGAGCCTTGTAGTTCTGCAGCTGCTGTCTGCTCTCCTGCATACAATGAACATTTTGAATAAGGAAATGACATCAGACCTTTTTTTTTTTTTTCATCAACAATCTTTAATGGCATTGTGCACTGATTAAAAACGCAGTGAGCAAAAACGCAGCAAAAAACGCACCAAATCGCGGCAAAAACGTGACATGCAGCATCGCAGGTGATAGAGCAGAGCAAGTTGGTGTTACGGGGGGCTGTCTGATAATAACCGAAAGGAGTATCAAACAGTCAGGGTCCACCGTGCAAAGACTTTGCTGCAGACTATGGCAGAGTGCAATACCTCTGTTAACTCACAGAAGGATATAATAAGTAAGTAAAGCAATTCCTCCCTTACTTGGAGGGTGTGTGGAATGATCTCTGTTAATAATCACAGAGACAAATGCAATGTGTGCGAAATGGCACCTACCTAGGTCCGCTCTTCTAGTGGTGCAAAAGAGACGAACAGCAGCGTAAGCCGCACAAAGCTCCTACCTGAGTTCGCTCCACTAGTGTGCGAGGACACGAACCACTAGATATGGCACCTGCCTAGGTCCGCTCTTCTAGTGGTGCAAAAGAGACGAACAGCAGCGTAAGCCGCACAAAGCTCCTACCTCTGTTCGCTCCCCTAGTGTGCGAGGATACGAACAACTGCCAGACGCAGTATAAGGAACGTTACCCTAGCGGCAACGTCCACCTACGAGTAGAATCACAAGGCCTAGCCAGACCATGTGCCTCAGGCACCTGCCTATGTCCGCTCCCCTAAGAGGTAAGGATACGGACAGCAGCCGAAGCTGTAAGGTATAAGAACGCTACCCTGCCGGTAGCGCTCACCTAGCATAGACAGAGGAATGCCTAGAGGAACGCGCACAGAGCGTCTACTCATATGCATGAACCAAGAGGACTGAGCACCATGCGGCGTGTGTCAGGGTCTTATATAGACTCTGTGCCTCATCCAAGATGGAGGACACCAGAGCCAATCCGCTGCCAGAACGACAGGAGTGACGTCATGCTGGCCTATCACCGAGCAAGACGTCACAAGCACATGACCAGCGACCAATCGGCATAGAAGGTGTCAGAGACATGTGACCTCGTGTCAGCGATGATGTCACCCGCACATGTGCAATGGCTCCAAGATTGGACTTAGTCTCCGGCGCTCGCACATGTGCAGTAGCAAGAAATCTGGACTTAGTCTCCAGCGCTCGCACATGTGCAGTAGCAAGAAATCTGGACTTAGTCTCCAGCGCTCGCACATGTGCAGTAGCAAGAAATCTGGACTTAGTCTCCAGCGCTCGCACATGTGCAGTAGCAAGAAATCTGGACATAGTCTCCAGTGCTCGCAGCAACCGTAACAGTTGGTGACATGCTCTGCTCTGACACATAGTGTGCTGCATGTCACTGTATCCACTCTGGGACTTGTTGTGCAGGTGACCGGATGATACATGTCACTAACTTGCTCCACTCTGTGACTTCTGCTGCATTGTTCCAACTGTATACACTCTCACCTGAACAAGTCTCAGAGTGGGGCAGTTAGTGACATGTATCATCCGGTCACCTGCACAACAAGTCCCAGAGTGGTGAAAGATAGTGACATGCAGCACACTATGTGTCAGAGCAGAGCATGTCACTGTCTCCACTCTGGGACTTGTTGTGCAGGTGACCGGATGATACATGTCACTAACTGCCCCACTCTGTGATTTCTGCTGCATAGTACCAACTGTATACACTCTCACCTGCACAACAAGTCCAATAGTGGAGACAGTTAGTGACATGTAACATCCGGTCACCTGCACAACAAGTCCCAGAGTGGAGAAAGATAGTGACATGCAGCACACTATGTGTCAGAGCAGAGCATGTCACTGTCTCCACTCCGCTGACCTCACAGCCCGTACACGCTGCGATGGATGCAGGGGGACACAGAACAAGTAATCGGCCGACACTGGAGTCATCTGATTACTTGGGATGAATGAGAAGTAAAATGCTCTGGTGCTCGATGGGCGAAGCCCATGCCGATTTTTTTTGTAAAAAATTCATTAAAAATAAAAAAACAAAAAAA